>NC_058386.1:15305625-15613750 GCF_018350175.1 Felis catus
GCCCCGCCCACAGAAGCACAGGCACAGCAGGCCACGTTGCTGGCCTTCCCGGGGAAATGGTCAGGTGGGATTCTGATGGTCACCGGGGATGGCTTTGCAAAGGTGGGCATTTTTAGGCCCAGGCTAACTAGTTTACTGAAGCCCCAATGATTTTATAATTTGGCCTAAAATGCCCATATTTATAAAAACAAATTGAGAGAGCAGTGCAAATTCAAAGACACAGCAAGTCCCTTGGCAGAACTGGCAGAAGCTTCCAGTCTCCCGGGGACGCTCGCACTGTGGGGGAGGAGGCGGAGACCACAGCCTCCGCTCCAATCTCGTCACCGAGAACTTGGTTTTGCCTCCTACTCGCCGAAAATCCGAGGACAGCCTGATTCTGACTCACTGAATTGACCCTTCAGAGCATCCAGAGTTCTCTCTGGCGTCTTTCGCTCTTGCCTTTCTCTCTTTACCCGTGAGCCTACTTTGTGTACGGGGAGCCCTCTGCAGTTTCCATGGCATCCTCATGTGAACCAACATTCTAAAGCTAGTGCAGCTAGTGTGGTTATTTCCGTCTTTAAGTCCCCCAGGCTGGGTCAGGAGGAGCTAAGTGGCCTATCCCAGATCGCGCTGCCTGTGAGGACCCCTGCAGACCCACATCTGTCGCTCTGTGACTGACTTTCAGGGCTGCAAAGTTTTTCTTTCTAAGTGCAATTACTGAATTTAATAGTTCAAAAGTTTTCTCTTCGCAATGTTGAAAACAGTGAGCTACCAACCTTTTGCAGGAGAAAGAAACCCGTAAAATAAGTCATCTCGGTAGAATATGCTAAGATCTATTCGCCTCAGGGCTATTTCTATGTTCTATGAAAGCCTGCAGGAAAGCTCTCGATGTCAAGCAGACATCGTAAAAAGAAAGGTCCAACGTGGTCTTACTACAGATACCTTGATTTGGCAGGCTGGCATCTGCCAGATTGTAACACACGTAGCAGCAGCTTGGATCCTCATATTTACCTGTCTCGTCAGGAGGTGTGTTGGTCGTGATGACATTCACAGGGACAGACGTGGTGGGGGAGGAAAGTGAGGATTTCACGGGTGGCAGGGTGTGGGAAAGATCAGTCTGGGGCAGAGGGGAAGAGACAGTTCCAGATTTGGGGGGCGTATCCATGGTAGGGCTGGAAGCGATGAGAGCTGTCGGCTGGGGAGAAGGAAGGTGAATCGCTCGTGTTGGAGAGGCAGGGTTCTGGGTTACAGGTGGATGGCTGAGAGGTTCAGCAGAAGAGAAGGCACCGGAGACCTGGGCCAGAATGGTGGCCTGAGGAGCAGCTGGGGTGGAACCGCTAGAAGAAGAAATCGGTGGGCCATCTGGATGACCAGCAAGACATACAACAGGATCCTGCGGGTCACTAAAGGAAAGAATCAGAGAGATGCACGTGAGACCCGAATGAGTTAAGAGAGAGGCTCGTTTCCTCTGGCAATCATCCGACACCACCAAGGCGACCTGGCTCCATCGGGGACCTGCCACTCCCAGCCTCCGCCCCTGCACACCTTCTGTGCCCTTGCCACTGGCCCCCTGCCCC
Organism: Felis catus; assembly: GCF_018350175.1. Lineage (NCBI taxonomy): Eukaryota > Metazoa > Chordata > Mammalia > Carnivora > Felidae > Felis > Felis catus. Next base: position 15,307,182 of record NC_058386.1, read on the forward strand.
TGTCCCCTTCTACCACTTCCTCCCTGGGAGAGGAGTTAGCCAGGAGGGATGCTCTTTTATGAATTCCCAGTTCTGGTTCACTCAATCACCCCTCCTCTCGGGCTCTTGTGCCTTATCCCCTGTCATTCAGTTGAGGGGATCTTGTAACACTTCTATGTGCTCCTGGGGGAGGGGAGCAGTTAAATGCCTTTACCCAACTGTGGTTTTCATATATTAGGAATCTGTCTCTTACGGTTTTTTTAGATTTTACAAAAACGTGTTCTCAAAACAGTAGGATCACATGCCCAAACTGTTCCTAACGTACTGAAAGGTTTTCTAAAAACTTAAATGCCAAAATATCATTTTCCTTTAGTGTTCAAATCCACATTGACAAAACTGGCTCATCATTTGTAGGACAATTGATTTGACTTTGAAGCTAAAGCACGTCCATTTCAAAACTACGTCCATAACAAATTCACACTCTTGTGTCAAGTCAGTATTAACATGCGGTACAAAAGGGCATGGCATAAATTGAAAAGCAGCTCTAAATTTATCAATACCAAGAAAATGTTCTTCAAGTTTTCCCTGTAGTTTTTGTGAAGTACATAATTCGGTCAATTACAATTACAATCTTCTGGGTGTTGATCCATTATTAGAAAACTGTGGAAATCATTATTATTGATTTGGATCATGGAACTTATTTCAGCAAATTCTCATACTAGTCTTAGTGAGCCACAAGTGAGCCTTTCCTTTCCTGGAAACCTCAAATTTACCTCACTCACACGCAGCGTGGTATTGGCTGGGATAGGTAAACCACACTGCCATTTTTTTTCTTCGATTTACTGAATTTTGTTTCAAGAAAATCTTGAAGTGAGGTTAATGACACATAAACTTCTGTGAAACCGATGAACATAGGAATCTGTCTGAATCGATTTTCTACTGCTATAGCCTGGCATGATGCTAAGTGGCACACAGGTAGTGAGCAGGCAACGTTTGCTGAAGGAACAAAAAGGAATGAAGCTGAGGCCACAGGGGTCCCCAGCCTGTCAATCAGCTCCGCCCTCAATGTTGCTTTAGCCCAGCGGTTTTCAACCTAGGCTGTGCGTGAGAATAACCCTGAAGACTTTTAAAAAATACAGAGATTTCGGTGGCCTATTCCTCAGTGTGTGTTCTAGTTGGTCTTGGCGCAGGGGTGAGGAGCCCAGGCCCATATATTTTCATGGCATGGAAGCTTGAGAAGAACTCGTCTGCTATCAACATCCACCAGTCTTGGGGTGGGAGGAAGAACAACCAGAGGGGGCAACAAACTATTACCTAGGGAAGCCTCTGATGGATCCAGTTTTAGCTGACGACTTAAGAGCACCAACTAGAAGATGTTCTTAGAGCCTCTCTTGGGCGAGAGGAAGAAGGAATATTAGGTTGAGGAACCCGAGGCAAGTGACACCCATAAAGAGAAATGTCGGCTCGGTCCAGTCTGGCCAGACACCCGGCGGAGGCCTCTCTACACAGCCTGACGTTCAGGATGGCAGTGTGAACAAAGGGGTGCCAGACAGTCAGAAAGGTGACGCGTCGAGAAGCCTTGGCTGAGGCTCCAGCTCTCATTCCTCTTGTAGGCAATCCACCCGACTTCTCTGAGACTCTGTTCTCTGAATTGTATACTCCAGCAACTCACGGGGCCAAGTCATGGCAAAAGTGCTTTACGAAGTATAAATTAAATTTCCTTCTTACATCTGGGGGTCTGTGGCAGCCAAACCTCCAAGCACGAGGGTTCCCGTTCACGGGGCTCCACCACGAAGAGGCTACCCTCTATCTAATTCTGCCCGCACTCCTGCTATTCGGAGCCCTCCGTCCGTTGGCAGAGACGCACGGGGAGTGGCAGGACAGTGGTGGGCAAAGCCAACTATATATTAGAAACGTCAGAGCACTTCAGCACCAGTGCTGGGGCTCCTGCCCCAGACCAACTGAACTGGAATCTCTGGGGTGGGTACTGGTATCCATATTTGTTTTAATATGCTTCTTCACTGAGGTGTAGCCTACGTACAGTAGAGTGTACTAATCTTACATTTAGAACTTGAAGAATTTTGATATACGTATACACCTGTATCATCACCGCCCAGATCAAAACAGAGTATTTCCGGCACCCAAGAAGACCACTTTGACACATCAGTAGGATTTAAAGGGCCCAAGGTGTTTGCAATACGCAGCCAACCTTAAGAACCAATGTATCGGAAAGACCCTGAGCCATCACCTAATTCTAGCCTAGTGGTTCTCACGTTTGGCCACACGTTAGAGTCACCCCACGCAGAAATTCTGAGAAATACAGAAGCCTGGGCTACACCCCAGACCAATGACATCATGAACCGGCAGCACTGGCTTCACCTGGGAACAGCACCAGAAATACAGAATCTCAGGCCTTTCCCAGACCTGGTGGATCGAAATCTTAACAAGGCCCTCTGGGACCGTATGCACAGTAACCTTTGGGAAGGGCTGATAGGACTTACTTCCTCATTTTACAAAGGAGGAACCCGAGACTTATTTCTCTTTATAAAGAAGCAACAGCCGGACACATAGCTCGTTGATGACAGAGCCCTAGCCAGACACTGAGTTCATCCTCTGCCCGCTTTTCTGTGTCCTGCTTCTTTTTCCTAACAGCTCTTTGAATAGCAGCCATCAGAGGTCTGTGGGGCTGCCTCAAAAGAGCTATGGTATCTTCATCTGATCTAATACTTCTAGAAATTCCATCTCCCCAATGGGCCTCAACCCTCCAGCTTAATGGGGCATGTTAAGCCTAAAACTTAAATACTGTTTACTTTTTACTACGGAAAATGCTATGAATTCTGAAGTCCTTCAGCTATTCCTTGAGGTCCAATGTTTAATATATCCCAGGAATATGGCTCGCACAGGGCAGAAAGCTACAGTTAGCCTTCTGTCCCCATTTAAGAAGTTTTACGTTGAAAAACGTATGTCCTTTTGTTCAAATACAAATTTTACCTGATTGTAATAAAGTATGGAAAATGCTGCAAAGAAAAAAAGGAAAAGTAAACAAAATACTGCCTGTACTGACAGTAGGCAGGCCAATCACTGGGAACCCCTGTGAGTATTTTCATTCATTCACTCCCTAGCTTTCCCTACGTATATTTTTATACACCTGTGATCACGTCGTCCATAACTTTGGGGTCACCTGCTACTTTGGAGCGTCTGACTCTCAGTTTCCCTCCACTGATGTGGTGAATTTAGGGCAGTGGTTCTCAACACTGGTTGCGTATTAGAATGACCAAGAGGGCTTTTAAAAACCTTAATGCCTAGGCTGTGTCCCAGACCAATTAAATCCGAATCGCTGAGGGTAGGAGACTGGAAATAAAAGATTTTCAAAAAAAATTTTAATGGAATTAATTTTAGGCGTACGGAAAAATTGCAAAAATAACACAGTTGTGTATCCCCCTAACCCGGCTTCCCCCAATGTTAACATCTAATGTCTGGAATTGGGACCGAATAGCTATGAACATTTAGCATGTGACACAGATGGCATCTCAAGTCACTGAGAAAAAGACTTTTTAATAAATGGCACAGGATCACTGGCTAAACAGTTTGGAAAAGATTAAATTAGACCCGTACTTCACACCACACACAAGAATAAACTCCAAGTGGATTTAATGTAAAAAAAAAAAAAAATGAAACCATATAAATAGTAGAAAACTTCAAGGGTGAATTCGCTCATAACCTGGGCATAGAGAAAGGCTTTCTAACTAAGACTCCAAATCCACAGGCAATAAAAGAAAAGACTAGTAAATTTAGCTACATTTTTAAAAAATTTAACTGACGTGACAAAAACAAAGTCGAAAGATAACTGACAAACTAGAAGTAAATATTTGCAACATGTACCACAAAGGGTATTAATGTCCCTAGTATACAAAGGACTCTTAAAAGGTGATCAAATATCCACTAGAAAAAGTGGGAAAAGACATAAACACACAACTAACAAGAAAGATACAAAAATGACCCCCAAATACACGAAAAACGTTCAAACGGTCCTCATAAGAGAAGCGCCAATTAAAAATAACAATGAGATACCCTTTCTCAACTACCACACCAGAGAAATTTAAAAATATTAGGACATTCAGTTGGTGAGATTTGCGTGGGGGGGGGGGGTATGTCAGAATATTTGTAATACTCCCTAGGTGATTTTAACTTGCAACCAAGATTGCAAACCATTGTTTCAAGGTAATGGTCCAAACGGAAACTTGATACAAGAGAATAATGCATTTTGCCTAAAACTGAAAGCCCTTCTTCACTATCGATATTCCAAAATTCCTTGGCCAGCATGGTGATTAAATATTGTTGTTGTTGTTATTATTATTATGATTATTATCACTTTTAGGAAAAGGGTCACAATATTTGCTACATACCATTGCAGCTTTTCTAACTCTTCCGGGGAGGAAGGGCAGGGTATCCTGACAGAACAGCAGCACTGTTCTGGAGGAGGCAACAGAAAAGAAAGAAGAAAATACACGGTCACGGATAAGACAAGACAGAAGCTCAGATCCATCAAGGATTAGGATTCCTACACCGACTACATTTTAAAGAGCATTTGTCTAAAACATGATAAAATAAACGAGATACCATTATATCGACAATTATACATTCACACTCGGTGCTCGAAATATTTATTGAGTGAGTAATTCGGGGGTGGTTATACATCTGCAATTATCAGTTGCTCTTCAGCAACTTCTGGGAATTCAGAAGTAAATCCATCCCGGCAGCAATCGACCAAACACTCCAAAGAGAAGTCAGTCCCCTTCTCTCAGTAGGGTTTGTTCTACCATGTTTTCAAATAAGGTATACTGAAACTCTATTGAGAAAGCAAGAAAAACCACCTTTTAGAGCTCTCTAAATACTGCCCAAGACTCATGTTTAAATTTATCGATTACACTTTCAGTTTTACACAGAACACATCAGAGTCATATGAAAACAAACACGGCAATAAAGACAGAGAGAGAGAACTTACCCATCGGTCGAATCTTTACTCTTTTCAAAGCGACCATTACAGCACATATGTTCATTGTTTTATTCATTTTTATTGTGAATGTACAATTTAATGTGCTGTAAAGAGAAATATATTTATATAACCAGAATGTTACTAAACTGGAAACCGACCTACGTATTTGTAAATGTTTTTTCAAACTTGGGAGTGAGGAAAGGAGGCGCCGATGCTGCTAACTTGCAACGTCAGCCCAATAAGCTTGTGAAGACCCATGGCCTTCTACCATGAGCCATTTATACAGGTTTCCATTCACAGAGGTTGCAAACCAGAGACCCTCTGACCGCACACAGCTGCTGATTCATTCTGCCCGTCGTAACCATGAACTGGCAAAGACAAGCATCTTAACATCTAGCCTTAACCCCAGCTGGCTACTTGCCTAGTATCTGTAGACGTTTGAATTTCTATCATGGGAGCCCTTTCACATACCAGCCCAGACGGACATCAAGGTCTCTTAAATCCAAAAATCTCTCTGGCAATTCAATCTAGATGATCAGATAACTAGCAATTTAAGACATGATCGCTTTTTTTTTTTTTTTTTAACTTCAGTCTTGGTTTACGTGAAAAAATGTTAATGTTGCAAATAATAAAAAAGTGGTGAGTGACATGAACTAAGTATATATAGCGGATAGGGATTCAATCCAGAATTTCATGGAAGAATTGCCATTATTTGTACCAGTGAATACCGTGATGAGCAGAAACTGTCATTTTCTAGGACTTTTACCCTCACAGAATGCTCGGGATTCAGGTGGCGAGATTACTGACCTACATGAGCCATTCGCTTATGCAGCCAACACAGCCAATGGACACAATTTAAAATGATCATGTGGGCAACATCAAATAATTGTCAGGCAATCTCATATTCATCCCTGCACACACCTTTTAATTTCTTTTCTCTTCCTTTCCCATCTTTTCCTTCCCTCTCTCCTTTTTCTCCCAAGCACCATATTATGTTCCTTCTTCTCTGTCTGGCCTATCACTAGACTGGACCACTGGGAGCCATTTCTTGGTTATAGTGGTGGCCCTTGGGGCTAAGGACACTGATGATGCTCAGCGTCACAGAACCGGAGGCAATGGCCCAATACCACTCATCCCTCTGTGACTCATAATGAAATGAGAAGATGGATGTGACAGAATAGTGAGTGTTTCAAAGAATAAAAACATATATCCAAAATGTCATTAATATGTGTTTATTTTAGAGGAACACATGTAAATTTGCAACCTAAGACTCCTCAATACTTTATTTCTCATGAGTAGAGAAACAATATGTATAAAAATATTAAAAATGACTCACCTTTGGGCCTCTGCTGTAGCACACACTATAAAATAAGTCTGAAACAAACAAACAACACACACACACACACACACACACACACACACACACACACACACACACACATATTACTTTGACAGTTGAGAATGTCAGACAAAACAACCCAGGACTAATCACAGCATCACAGAATCTTAGAACCACAATAACCCCCAAGGATCATCCAGTTCACATTCCTATCAGATTCCTGATGCATCATCAAAGCTATTCAGGGCATAAAGGCTCTACTTGCATACTTCTACTGTCCAGGGAACTCACTACCACACAAGGGAGCTCATTCTGGAGCCCTCATTTTAAGAAACTTTTGGTTTTACATGAAGGAAAATCTACCCCCTTGTAACAACTATGCATCGTGCCCAGTTCTGATTTCCGGAGTAACAGAACTAGTCTACTTAGTGTTTTTCACATGACAGATTTGGGGAAGTTTGAATACATTTTTCCTCAGGAACGCAGAGATCCATGCTTTCCCCCAAATAGAACAGTAATTACAAACAAGGTATAGGATGTACTGTGATTACCTCACTTAAGGTTTGCAGGGTTTTGTTTAGCTCTGATCGCCTGTGAATAAAACGAGAGAAAATGACATGAAGGAGATCACTGGTGATGTGAAATTCAAAACAAGTTAGATTTTTAGCAATTAAATTAAGCCTATGGTATTTATTGCCTGCAGTGTTCACTTTGAAGTAACACTGGGTATAATGAGATTCCTATGTGAGAAAAATAAATTATTTCTATGACAAGGGAGACTGACCAGACAGAAGCCATAGAAGTTCTAGCCAACAGCAAGATATAAATTACGGTTGGACAATCTTGTTACTCATTAGGCTGCTGCAACCCCCAGGCACCTTCTTCTGGCAGAGGGCCAGAGAAAGAACTGGCCCGAGGGCAAATTTCTGAAAGGGGTCCACCACTCACCATGGGCCCCTGCAACCACACCTCTCATTTGCACCTCTCCTTTCTTCCCTCATTTCTCCCTTGTTCCCTCTCCACCTGTCCCCACCTGCCCTCTAGCACTCTCCAGCACCCCCTTCCCCTCCTCTCCAGAATTTCCCTCTTTCCTCTCCTGCCATCCCACTCAACAACACTTTTATTTCTTCAGTGTGGGAGAGCTTCACGGGAAGTTGGGACAACTTAGATACTTAGAACATCCTTTGGTACCCTGGACAGGTCACGTTCATTGTAGTGGTTGTACCGTACCGTTACTTGTTTGCATCCTAGGTCTATCCTACCAGACTCCAGATTTCTGGTTCTAAAAATTGGCCTCATGCTGGAACCACCAAGGGAGCATTCAAAAATACCAGTGTCTGCGTCTCAGCCCCCAAATACAGATTTAATTGTTATAGGGTGTGCCTGGGCATCAGAATTTTTTGAAAGCTCCCCAGGTGATTTTAATATGCAGCCAAGGTAGAGAACCACTGTTCTAGAACCAGTTTTCCATCATCAGAGTTGGGTTCATCCCCAAGGCCAAACACATAGCAGGTGCTCAACAAATGCTTCATGGCTTTAAATGAACTCGATATTTCAAGTCTAGTAATTAAGCTGTATTACAAGCATGCAAAGCTGTGTTCTATTTATGAATCTGTGAGTTTAAAAAAATGTGTCTTATCACTATTGTTCCTCATCTCAAGTTTAAGATACTTCAAGGGCATTGATATCTTCTGCTTTTTATTTCACATATACACTATACTTTGAATAGCTAGGAAAGTTAGATTTTTCTCAGGAGGTAAAAAAAAAAAATAGGCATAAAGGACAGGAATATCACCTCTGCCCATCCCACTTTAACTGTTTGCCACTAGGTAGGCTCTGGGCCTCCTCTCCACCTAGGCATCGCTGAATCATCAAAAGCAGCCAGGCCAAAATGCTAACTGAAAGGAAGACCCTTAAGAGGACCTTTGTTTCCTTTCGTTTTGACCTCGGAGAGGTTTTTTTCCTTCGGGGTCGTCCCAGATAGTCCCCAGAGCTTTGGGTTTGTTTCAAAAGTTTATGAAAACCTCATTTGAGAGGTAGCAGCAAGGTTGAGAGGAGACGAATTTTGTCTCTAATGCTGTTTCCCTGCACGAGGGTGAACACATGACATTTCCCCTCCCAGTGACAGTCAGGTAAGACTGTCTCTGGGCCTGACATTTTGACCTTTTGTCTAACGGGGAGCATCCATGTGTAATGTATTTCTCATTGTCTGTGCTTGTCCTTATAAGCTGCTATCTACCTAACAAAGAGCTCTCTCTGACTTTTGGATGACTGATGTTTCCCGAAAGCATGAACAAACGGTATACCTGCCATCCTACCTTGAACTCTTTCAACCTTTCTGGCTACCAAATCGTATTAAAACTCAAATACCAATTCAAATGGAGCTCTTACATACTTTCAGATCATCAAAGAGAACAGCCTCATAAGGATATTAGGTGATGGCCAGTGACTACCAATGCTAATTTGCTAAGAACTCAAGAACCAATTCTTTATAACCTTCGGGTCCATTTCCTATTCTCGGTTTCCAAAAGTAAAGGTAGCTCAACAAGTATCTTTCCATCGTTGATGTCTTAACTTTTCAATCAAGCAGCAGATTACTCACTTGAGTTCACTTAGAGACAGGACTCCAGATAAGGTGCCATTAGCCAGATTTTGATTCTGTAGAAGCATAAAATCATTAAGAATATAACAAATACCGTTGTGTTTTTTTACACTCTCTAACAAGAAGTTGTTCTCCAGTTTCGTTGGCCACCCAAAGAACTACACCCCAAAGACTGAATGCTAACTGCTTGGAGTATTACCTAGCGAACGATCAAATCCATATTGACTGAGCTAGTTTTTGTTTCTGTATCTCCTTTAAAAATATTCTGAATCAGCAAGTCTAATGTGCTAATTAATTTCGTTATTCCAAGGGTTCCCCCAAAAGAACACTAGTAAAGCTCTCCACAGGAAAGGTCCCGGAGTTAAGTGAAAGATCCCAATGTGAAAAGGGAAACTTAGTAGCAGCCATCACCCCATTTGTAGCACGTAGCCCATTGCCTGGCACATAGTAGGTGCTCAGGAAATATTCACTGAATGAACAATCTACATTTAGCTGGGCTCCTCTGAACCAATCTGGGTTATGGGAAGTATATGCATCCAAATCCCCCATGGGGTGGAACGGGATCAGAATCAGAAGACTGTTCTTAGACCCAATCCATTTCTTATTGCTAGAAGTTTCTAATATAATTTTAAAATTTAAAAGGCAATAGAATTCCATCATATCAACATTCAGCAAGTCTAGTGAAAACCAAAATACGATTGTTAAAAAAAATACTATGATTATTAAGTCAAACCCTCTTGACAAAGCTAGTGATTCAACAACACATATTTTATTTAATTTTGGTCATAAAAATAAATATGCCAAATACCATAAATAAACTGTACCTTAAACAAATCTTTAAATGCACAAGCACTTGCTTTTTAAGTTAGCAATAAAAAAAAATCTTTAAAACGTACCTGAGTAACACTGCTTTCTTCATATTGAAACATTATCTCACCTCTAAAAAATGCTAAAAATAAATTTTCAAAACAAAATTTGAGACTTCCATCCTTAGGGCTTAAGGATTACTACAACACAGGAAAAGGATTATCAAATTACTTTATAAACGGTTTCATCCAATTCTTTGTAGGTACTCACAGTTACTGTCTTTTCTAGCAGAAAGTTAGTCAATGACTCAATTTTCAGAAAATGTGAACTATAAATTTTATGTGGGAATGCAGAAAGAGAAAAAACTTGTCTCCTTGTCAAGAAATTCTAATCCTACATGCTTCTCATCAGAGCTTTGTTGCCCATAAAGATACTAACTGGGGGAACTGTGGCTCTAACATTAAAAATCTTTTCGGGCTGTTTTCATTGCCCAATGAAGGAGGGAGGGGAAAAGTGTTTTTCAGCAATTAAGCAATCTTGTGAAAGTCTATTTATTCCTTGCCATTTTGGGGTTTTTTTTTTCCCCTTTAAAATATAGTACCAAATGCAATCTCTCTCCTAGGAATAAAGTTGAGATTTTGCTCTTGAAATCTGAAAAGTGTGCAGGGAGAATCCTTTCTTTAGTGGAATAACTCATTGTGGCTTTCATTCTAGAAACACCAGAAAACTCTACTCTTAAAATGCTCACTTTGGGGGGCCCCTGGGTGGCGCAGTCGATTAAGCGTCCGACTTCAGCCAGGTCATGATCTCGCGGTCCATGAGTTCGAGCCCCGCGTCAGGCTCTGGGCTGATGGCTCAGAGCCTGGAGCCTGTTTCCGATTCTGTGTCTCCCTCTCTCTCTGCCCCTCCCCCGTTCATGCTCTGTCTCTCTCTGTCCCAAAAATAAAAAATAAACGTTAAAAAAAAAATTTTTAAAAATAAAAAAAAAAATGCTCACTTTGGGAAATACAGAACCCATTTTAAGTCGACCTGTTTCCTACAGGGTATACTCGGAGGAGCTCAGATTCTATCGGAAAAAAAAAAAAAGAAAATAGAGACTCCTTAACGGAAGCATATTGTGTGCGCTTCATAATCTACAGAGACAGAAAACTGGCCTCAAAAGCAGAAGGGCAAAGAGGCCATAAAAACTAGAGCAGGCGTCAGCTACCTTTTTCGTGAAAGATCAGATATCTGAGGTTTTGTGGGCCATATGTTCTGTCAGAACTACTCAACTATGCATGAAAGCAGCCAGACCCTATGTATGTGAATGACATTGCTACGTTCCAATAAAACTTTATTTACTAAAACAGGCGGCAGGCTTTATTTAGACTATGAGCAGTAGTTTGTCGACTCCGGAACTAGAAGGTTGAATGCTTTCTCAGCTCATCTTTTGTAACAACCCAAAGTACAACTGATTCTCATAACCAGGTTGGTCCACTTTCACTTAAAACAGCTGACAAAGGGGGCGCCTGGGTGGCTCAGTCGGTTAAGCATCCGACTTCAGCTCAGGTCATGATCTCATAGTTTGTGGGATCAAGCCTCACATCGGGCTCTGTGCTGACAGCTCGGAGCCTGGAGCCTGCTTCGGATTCTGGGTCTCCCTCTCTCTCTGCCCCTCCTCTGCTCATGCTCTGTCCTTCTGTACCTCTCAAAAATAAAATTAAAATGTTAAAAAAAATTAAAAAAAAAAAAAAAGAATGACAAAGCCACTAGTCCAGGGATTAACCAGATTCGTCCATTCTGGCCACTTTTCTACCGAGAACCTCAACTTCTGCATACTGATATCGAAATCTCACTTGATGCAGTGCATAATTATTAAAAGTAAAGATACTTGACATATACACAGAATTACTCATCCATTTTTGAAAAAATTCTTAGCTCTTAAAATTTATTGAGCGTGTGCATGTGTGTGCGCACCTGCGGACAGCCACAATTTCTCTCCCTCACCCGTCCGTTCTCCAAGTCCATCCTCCGGTCTGGTGGAATGCGTGCTGAGTTTCACAAATGTGCTGGGAGCACAGCGGTAGCAGAAAAACCAGGAAGCCACCACCTTTTGACCCTCAGCCTAACTCTGCCTGGTCGGCTCCCAGTTTTTTCAACAGCCTCCATTTCCATTAAGGAACTCAGACTGGAACCTGCAAGAAGTGAAGGTTTCTAGTTTCTGGCAGGATATCATGGAATTTCTGGTGCCAAAAAAGTTGGTTCCCTGATGAGGCTGTTTTCACCAGACACTAAAACAAATGGTCAATTCAGTTGCTTAATTGGGGAAAACATTACTCCAACCAGCTTCCTGGCATCTGTTACTCAAGATGACCAGTTTTTTTTTTTTTTGACTAAATGTTCAATTTTCAAAGTTATCAAACATTATGTAGACACAACACTAAACTAGACATTAGTCACCAGTCCAAAACACAGATGAAGCATAAAAATAATGAAATTATGGAGGATTCAGTAGAGTAGGGTAAGCGAAGATGCAGGGAAGGAGGGAGAGAGGGAGAGAGGGAGAGAGAGAGAGACAGAGGGAGAGGGAGAGGGAGAGGGAGAGGGAGAGGGAGAGAGAGAGAGAGACAAAGAGATACACAATATATGAAAGTGAAATGAACCTAACAAGTTTTTCCCCTTTAATCAAAGCCAGATAATATTTTCCTACTGTATTCTACCTGGTACACACTAGCAGCAGAAAGCTCATATGAGGAAATCTCACATGCACACAAATAGAAAATGTTTGTGGACCATTCTTTGAATACAAAGTTTTCTTGTTTTCCAGCACCATTCCAACCTTAACTCATTTTTCCTGAAATTGTTTCCTATGTTTTTCAAACACATTACTAAACAGAACAAAAAGAACAGACTGAAAGGAAAACATTCCCACAAGAATGGTTTTTGAAGACTTTAATATTACAACAGACTCCGTTACCTTCCTCTTCTCTCTTCTCACGATCCAGTTCTGACCTGCCACACCACATGTTTATGTTTTTTACATCTGCTTTCATTGGTTTTAACAAGGAAGGGAACCCAGAGAGCCGAACCGACGTGAGAAAAATGGTCGTTTCATTCCTTCTGGCCCATGGCAGAAGGGGAAATATTCCCATTTCAAAAATAGCGTGTTCTCAAGAGATTTCCATCTTAATTTTCAGAAATAGTGGACAGCGTGGGCTAAAGATGGCAAAATACACTATGGACACTACTGGAATTAGCATCCAGTTAAACTAGGTGGACGTGAGGTTTTCAACATGCTTAGGAGAGCAGTTTATTTTATTTTCGGCAAAAGGTGACACCCTGTTTCTAAGCCTTCATATTTAAGGTCCTGTGGAAAAGCTTGAGGGATTTATATACCAGAAGTTGCTTTCAATAGTTAAGTTCACTACTTAATATATTCATAAGTCAACCTTAAGGGCATTAGTTATGGATTTAAAGCTATGATGAAAAATAGTTGGTGTGGACCTTCGTGTTCTCATATTAAGTATATGTGCTGCCGAAGCGAGCACATCGTGTTCTCATATTAAGGAAGTTAATCTATCATCTCACTAAGCAATGGGAAGATAATTTCAGGCAGATGTCAAATTTGCTTTTGTCTTCATTTGGGACTTCTTAGTAGCCGGGCGGTACGAAAAGAGACAGATCAGAGAGATACACATCACATACTCAACAGGAGAAAAACAAACCTTTGCTCCCCACGGGGCGCATTCACCTGGTAGCGTGTAATGTACATAAGCACTAACCTGAGTCACTGCAAATAGACGACAAATTGCAGACATTTCCCTGGGGTTTGACTCCTGCAAAGAAAACACGACCCAACCGGTTAAACATGTCATCAAGAGAATTCACAAATGTACATATCAAACGTGGACCAAAAATATGCTAAGTTGGCTACAACTGGCTGGATGAATTCCACAAAGGCTAAAGAAATGAGCTTTCGTTTCTTAGTTGGCCAGCTCCAGAACTTCCTTCTTTACTATGGTTCAGTATGTCACTCACTGTCTGATCCCCTACTCCTCCCTAAAAATATTTTTGTCCCATTCCAAATTAATTCCTCCCCTGTCCAATATAAAAAGAACAGTGTGAATGCAAACCCAGTATAGAGACTTTAAATGGAACAGCCCTTACTCAGAGATCCTCCTTCCTTTCCTGGGCAGGGGAGTCCATGAACACTCTAATATTTCCTTGTGCAAATGTGTGTAAGAAATAACACCAATGTCATGATGTTATTGCACCTAGGCAAAAACGACAAAACTCAAAAACTATTTGCTGAACAACTACCGTACTCGACAGGCTTTGGAATGTTGCAGATACAGACCCTGCCCTCAATGAGCATACAATCTAGGAAGCGATACTGGCCAGAAAATAAACAGTTATGGGGGGTGCCTGGATGGGTCAGTCGGTCAAGCGTCCGACTTCGGCTCAGGTCATCATCTCACGGTTCGTGGGTTCGAGCCCCGCGTGGGGCTCTGTGCTGACAGCTCAGAGCCTGGAGCCCGCTTCGGATTCTGTGCCTCCCTCGCTCTCTGCCCCTCCCCCGCTCATGCTCTGTCTCTGTCTCAAAAATAAATAAACATTAAAAAGAAAAAAAGTCATAGTGAAGGCAAAATGGAGACACAGCCAGGACAACAAACTATACAGGCATACGAAAGAGGCAGAGATGAATGGGAGATGAAATAAGCCATGTGAGAACAAAACATTCCATACATATTCACCTAAAAAGCACTTTCTTCTTTGGTGAAAGGAGACGTACATCTTCTTTGATTTGAAAAGAGCTCCCGGTTTACTCCCCTAAAAATCTTGCCTTCATTAATTTCATCCTTTTGGCGAAGTAAAAGAAAACTACAGCAAATGTGAGGGGCAAATGCTCGTCATGTATTCAGCAAAGTGCCAAGAGGGAAAGGTTGTTACGGAGTATTTTGCTGTCCTTGTTAGGTCTGGTTGGTCAGAATTACGTATGCAATGTCTGATTGCTATTTTATCTCCATTGTGCTTTATGGGTGCTTAATTGTTTCTGAAGAGAACAACTCTGGACACAGACTAAAATTACAACTTGTGTTTAGTGCATGGGAAATGGTTTCTGCCAGGGTGATTTAGTTGGTGCATAGGCATCACCCTTCAACTAAGACTTGTGATTCTGGGGGCAAACTGAATTTAGGTGCCAAAAGTTATCTGACGTGTAGAATTCTATACTGTTTCACAGCTACGTTACCCACACCAAAAGATAAAGATTTCGACTTAAGTATACCTGCTTGAGATGGTGGCTAGTAATGCTTTCAGTGTTCTCCAGGACTATGGGTCTAGTCCCCACTAAACGTTACATTCTATCATCTCTCATCTTTCTCTAAATTTTAGTGGCAGCTTCGTTTCCAGGGGCGTGTGTCTTGGGCTGCTCGTTAATCTTGAGAATTTTCTTCCCCATTGCTAGGGCTGTTATCTGTAATTTCCCCCAAAGTATACAGCCACTGTTCATCCTTTAAGTCATGAACGAGACAACTTTGTAAAGGGTCAAATAGTAAGTATTTTAGGCTTGGTGGGCCATATGGTCTCTGTCACAACTACTCAACTCTCCTGTTCACTGTATTGGAAATTCACCACAGATAACATGTCAACAAATGGGCATGGCAGTGTTCCAATAAAACTTTATTTACAAAACTAGATGGTGGGCCACAGTTGCCCCGTAGGCCGTAGTTTGCCAACCCCCGTTTTAAATCAACCAGAAGACTTTGTTAAGCAGATCAGGTATCCCTACCCTTGCAATCGGTACTTAAAAGTTTATCCCTTTTTTGATTTCAAAAGAGAATGAGGTTCAGTCCTCTAAGAATCTTTCCCTCATAAATTCTATCCTGTTGATGACCACTAACACCAGCCCTTTTATCTCCCACGCTTCTTAACCATGTCAGAGACACTTGTGTAGTCTTTTGCCTTTATCTGCATACGTGTTCAGGTTAGTTATCTGTTTGTTTGCCTTGTCTCTCCCCAAGCGAGCAGATTCCTCAGGGTGGGCATTGTATCTGATCATGATTACATAGCCCCAAACGCTTAGCACGACTTCAGGTACCCAGAGCATAAATAGGTAAACATCTATTCATTAAGAACAGATTGCATTTTTAAAAGATAGGAAAAAAAGAGAAAGAAAACATAAATACCAGCCATGTGTTTAATTTTACTTTAGTTACAAAAAAGAAAGTCTTGATATTGATAGTAAGTCATACCTGATGCATTGAAGGTTTTTACTATAGTGATTTTAGTTTTTTCTGCAAAGAAGCAATTTAAATATTAGAGCAGAATTGTTGCTTGTTTTTAAAAAACAATTTGCCACGAGTATCATTTTAGTGAAGTGCTAAGAAAATCACACTGTTGACACCTTTACGACGCTACTGGTCATCCCAGCAGCAGAATACATGGGAATCGCATACACAGATCATATAGCCTTGGAACAGGGTGGGGCTGGGATTTGGATTCCCATGTTTACCCAGTTATTTCACACCCATTACACCCCCCACTGCTTGTGTAATTCTACTGCACTTTCCATGCGCTGCTGCTAGACAAATCAACGTGGACTTACACTTCAGATAGGTACAATTAAGTAAGTCACTTCAAGTGGCACGTTGTAAAGAACCGGTGATTCAGAGCAAAAAAATGAATGGAAACACAAGATCTAAAATAGTGTATGCTCTACGATCAAGGGAGTGTCCTGCTATTTTCTTTAGGACCTAATAAAATATTATTGCCATGATAGCGATAAGATAAAATTATTCTCAAAGAGGTTGAAACGATCCAACTACAGTTGGCCAGCAGGCTCACAGCAGACCCAGGACAGAACTGTTCAAACCACAGGCAAATATTTACACACTCAGAAGAAGCAAACCTTAGAAATGTGTTCCCAATGCACTTTGGGGACATAGTCCATGGTTCATTTTTCAGATAATGGAGAACCAAGTTCAGAAATCCTTGCTGTAAGGATGGCCAATTAGAAGAGGTGTGTTGGGGCATAGATTTGCAAAGAAGGTCTGTCTCCTAGGGTGAGTGGCAAATTCTGAAGAAAACACAAAGCTCGGGTCTTGGAGAAGCACTTAAGAATGATGACATTACACCAACAGTTGCAGAAACCTCATTTGTGTTATGTGTTACATTGATGAGTTTCCGTTTCACTGTGACTGACCCATGGGCAATGGTTGGTGGTAATCATAGAGGCTGACGGTATTTTGCATTATCAATAAGAATCTTTTAAATATCTTATTTTGTTTGCCCTGATACTTTCCTTCCCAGAGCAAGCAAAACACATCTGTGAAATGAACTTCCGGTTTTAGTAACAAAAGTGCTTTTGGGGAAAAATGTTCAACCTCACCAACAATCAAGACTGTAAAATAGAACCTAAGGAATTGAAAGGTCTAATAATATATGGCATAGTCTCAACTCTGAGCAAAGGTACAGTGACACAGACATTCTCATTCACTGCCGGCACGCATGTTGCTGGGTACAACCTTTCAAGAAGGTAATTGGGCAACACGCAGATCGAGGACCTTAAAATACTCATCATGCTAACCCATTAAATCCAATCCTTGGAATGCATCCTACAGAAATCAGGAATGAATGTAAGATGTTGACACAAGGATGTTCATTGCAACAATTTCTATTAAAAGAGTAGACACAGCTTTAATAATGTTCAACATATGGTACGCAATGGAATATTATCAAGTCATTAATAGTAAGGGGCAGTGGAAAATACTTAGAATTCAATATGAAGTCAAAAGGGCAAGATATAAAATTCCATATAAACTATGACAATTTTGTAAAAGAGATAGATATATACACATATGTGTGTGTGTGTATATATGATACATGTATATATGATTCTGAATGGAAATATACCAGTAATAGTCTTAAGAAAGTAATATTAGAGATGATTTCTATTTTTTCTTTGCATTTTTCTATATTCTCCATTTGTTACGAGCTAAGATACATTACGATTATAATTTTTAATGTTATTTTAAATGGAGTGCTATGGCCGTAACAGTTTGGAAGTTCAGGAATGTGATAACACCAGAATTACTGTTCAATGTCAAAGTAAAACGAGTAGTGACTCAACAAATGAAGGCACAGGAAGTGGGCAAGGAGATAACCTTTAGCAACCCAGAAGACTGACCACACAAGCGAGAAACCCAAGAAGGCAGAGAGGACAAACTATGATATTTAGAAAGAACTTGATATTACCTGTTTTGTTTAAAGTGGATAATACACTCGAAGTAGCATCTGAAATAATGAAAGAGAAGTGAAGCCTAATTATTGACATGATTAACAAACACGTGCATTGTCTAGGTTCCTTAAACATTTCACTTTTCCCCAAATCCTAGAGAAGTTAGAGAGTTTCGCAAAAGCCAACCGACACTACCAAACGTATTTACTGCTCACCCCGCCACACTGTCCATTCTCCAACCCCCAGACACCATTCCTGAGCAAGTATTCATCCTTTTAAAATGCATTTCTTGAACAGAGGTGATGTGTCTAAAATAGAGCAACACTCCTATAATTATTAGATTGAAATAATCCCATTTATGTTTAATATTTTGTCCCTGTTTTACTCCATTATAATAAAAGTCCCTATGGGATACGATGTTTCCAGTTAATACCAACTTTAAGATATAGCCCTGGGGATGCTGAATGGTACACTCTTAGGAAGCAATCTTTAAGCGATTCTAGTTTAACATTAAAGTTCTTGAATGTTACATTTAAGTAATTTTTAGAAACGCCTCATTTTGACCTGTTTCACTGAAAGTTCCGTTGAAAATCTGTTCTAATTGGTATTTCTTTAAATAAAAATCATTCTATAATATATTATTCTGGATGCAACTTTAGGGGTGAAAAGGCATGTATTACATTAAGTAATGTATGACATTACTTAAAAACCCACATACAATGGATTCAAAACCCACTGCCAAAGGTATTTTGAAGGTGTCCTTTCACTGTCAAAAGTAATTAAACATAAAAATGATAATATCTAGTCCTTCCCATTAGACCCAGTTTGAATTTAAACCAGTTTCGATCAGCGTGAGCTCCACCTATGATTGTTTAGCTCCTTAACCACCAACCACATGGTGCAAATTTTATTTTAACTAAGTAAGGGACTGTGTAAAGCGTTGGGTTTTGACTGCACAAAAATGGAGGCTGTCTACCCACAGAGTGGGGGGGGGGAGGCACAGAATGTGCTCTCCTGTCCACCTCCCTCCAACACAGCCCAGTTCTCTAGGATGATGAAGAAGGCCGGTTGTTGGTTTTTCATGTCAGACTACTTAAAATTGATACAGTCGTCTGGAAAAGGGCTATCTTTGAACACATGGGTGTTCAAATCCATGCCGAAGCATACTGAAGTCACTGGATGTGCTTTTCACATTTAAACAACCTGCCATATAAAATGTGCTGGCGCTGTGTTGGAGAGCAAGTTAAACAGGGCACTCAAAATGCGATCGATATTTCTCTTCTTTTACAGAACGGTTAGCGTGGGAGGGGGCTGTCCGCCCTCCGTGACAATAAGGATATTTTCATTTAGCCAAAAAGTTTCAGTTGTTCTCCACGGTTGATGGTTTTGGGGGTTTGTTTGATTTGGGGTTTTTTTGTTTGTTTATTTGAATATAAAAACCTTCAACAGCACTCATTATACTTTTATTCACATTAAGTGTTATCAATTTTCACTTGCTTCAGAAAAATTCTTACCATTCAGGCTTGTAGTTTCAACCTCTTTGGCCCCGAGGGGGGGGTGGGGGGGAAACAGTAAAAAGGTTTAATTAAATCACAAACTTAACAAAGTGGGTGAAATCTTGGTTTGAATTTTTTCAAAATCTTGCCTGCAGCAGTACCATTGGAGTAGGGGACAAAACCAACAAGAGATGATTCAGCTGTAAGAGGAAAAATAACAAAATTTTCTAGTTAATACTTTGAAACAATTATTTATTGCATTTTAAAGGAATTAAAATTTTGAGACGAATTATGCAAACAAGCAGACAACATGCTCTCAGACCAAGGTGAATCTGCAAGCCCCATAACCACTCGAGAATATACACTTCATCAGAGAATTGCTGAGAAAGAACCTAAGAAGTGAAAGGAACACAGCTGTCTCCTTTTACAGATGAAGAAGTTGACACCTGCTGCCTCAAAGCCTGCTCCTCCCTATTGAATATTAAGGAAATAAGTTCAGAGACCAGAGCAAAATATGTGACATACTACTTTCAAATCTTTTCAGCCAGAGAATTCTAGAAAACATTTTCTACGTTAAATATTTGTCAGACCACAGGGGCGACTGGGAGGCTCAGTCACTTGAGCGTCCAGCTTCAGCTCAGGTCATGATCTCGCGGTCCGTGGGTTCAAGTCCCGCGTCGGGCTCTGTGCTGACAGCTCAGAGCCTGGAGCCTCCTTCTGATTCCGTGTCTCCCTCTCTCTCTCTCTGGCCCTCCCCTGCTAGCGCTCTGTTTTTCTCTCAAAATAAAATAAAGACATAAAAAAAGTAAAAAAAAAATTTGTCAAACTACAATTATGAAACATAGCAGCAGATCGGCTCCATTCTGTTAAGAGTGACGCCTGGCAACTCTTCCCATAGTGAATTGAGGATTAAAAAAAAATAATAAAAAAATAAAACAACATTGCTATCACTCACCACTGTACTACCTAATACAATTTCCTAGTAAGTTATTTTAAAATATGGCTGCCACTAAGACAATCAAGTTATAAATTTCCCGTGGAGTACGTCCACTTACGCTAAGAGGTCAGTCTACTGCATACATTTTGCATGTTTAAATATTAAAAAGATCCGATGGCTTCACTCGTACAGTATACACAGGAAAAGTAAACACAAACATTTTACAAGTGATACAAGCTCTAAAGTAGGCAGCCTGATATTCAGCCGGTGAGGACAACATTTGGGTGTGTCGAGGCGCTTGGCTGGCCTGTCTGTGTCAGACTGCTCATGCGTTGGCTGAAACACACACACCCTGTCTGTCTTACATTATTGCTTCCATGTTTTGTCATTTGCTACATTTTTTTTTAATTACCAAGGATATTTCTTGAGAAATAAGACGGTTCCTGAGCAAACAGATTCAAAGTGTGGATATGGAATCCTTTGCTCTTGGGGCAAAACAAAACAATGCTGTTTTTCAATTAATGAGTATTAATTCTTCTGGAAGTTGATGAGTGGTAAGAAGAGGCCTGTGGGCACAAGCACCTGTCAGTTCCTGGATGTGCACGGGCTCTTACATTCCAGTGAGTGTCACTCTCCCGCAAGGCACCCAGAACCCCGGCTGTGACTGGAACCAGTGGGTGCCTCCAAAGCTCCATACCCCATATTTCCATGCAAACAGGATTTTGCTAAGATATGACCATGATTAAGTCTGATGCCGGCTATTGAACTAGAAGTAAAATACAGTGGTTCATTTTACCCTAGCAGCTTAACAGCAAGGGGGCAAATCGGTGCAGTGAAAACAGTTTGGGCTTTGGAGGCTCGCAGTCCTGGGTTTGAATCTTTGCCCCATTACTTAGTAGTTCATAATAATGATAGTTATTACTTATTGAGGGTTTACTCTGTCAGGTGCATAGGTCATCTCATTGCATCTTCACAACTACCCTATGAAGCTGGTACTGTTACAGTCCCCAATTTATAGATGAAGAAACCGAGGCACAGAAAGGTGAAGAAACTTGCCCAAAGACACACAGCTAGCAATGGAGGCGAGAGGCTGGTGGCTGAGTTCAAACACAGGTAAGTAGTCTGGCTGCCCAGAATGTGCAAACATGAGCAAGTTTTATCCTCTCTGACCCTCAGTTTCCTCATTTAGAACCTGAATATAATAATTCCTATACTGCAAGACTGGAAACTGAATGAGATGTCTGAAGACTCCCAAGCATGTATATATATGTGCACAAGAAGTAACAGCTATCATTATTAATTTTTACTTATTTTTAATTAATTTATTTATTTATTTATCTTGAGAGATCGCGCGTGCACAAGCGGGGGAGGGGTACAGAGAGAGAGAAAGAGGGAGAGAATCTTTATTATTATTTTTTTTAATTTTTTTCAACGTTTATTTATTTTTGGGATAGAGAGAGACAGAGCATGAACGGGGGAGGGGCAGAGAGAGAGGGAGACACAGAATCGGAAACAGGCTCCAGGCTCCGAGCCATCAGCCCAGAGCCTGACGCGGGGCTCGAACTCACGGACCGCGAGATCGTGACCTGGCTGAAGTCGGACGCTTAACTGACTGCGCCACCCAGGCGCCCCTCTTTATTATTATTTTTAATGTTTATTTATTTTTGAGAGAGACAGAGACAGAGCGTGAGCAGGGGAGGGGCAGAGAGGAAGGGAGACACGGAAACCAAAGCAGGCTCCAGGCTCCGAACTGTCAGCACAGAGCCCGACACAGGGTTCGAACCCACAATCCACAAGATCATGACCTGCGCCGAAGTCAGACACTTAACTGACTGAGCCACTCAGGCGCCCCATGGGAGAGAGAGAAGCTTAAGCAAAGCAGGCTCCATGCTCACCGCTGAGCCCAATGTGGGGCTCAAACCCACGGACTGTGAGATTGTGACCTGAGCCGAAATCAAGAGTCAGACACTTGACTGACTAATTCACCCAGGGAGCCCTTAATTTTATTTAAATTAATGAACAATAGAGCTCATTTTGATACCACTAAGGATAAAATGTGAGTTGACTCACCCCTTACCATAAAAGATTGTTCTACAACATAGGGGATACCAGAAAGAACACAGGAGTGGGAGGCAGAAAAGCCATGTGCTGCCTGTGCGTAATGGGGGCAGGAGGCTGTGTGACCTTAGGTAAGTTAGTGGGGCTTGACGATCTCGTCGACTAAGGGATGGGACTGAACCACTTTATCCCTGAGGTCCAGTTCCAGCTAGCAGTCTCGAATGTGGGTTCTATTCCTGGTTCCTGCCACGACAGTCTAGTTAAAAATTTCTCTTTATTTGCCTTCCCATTCTGAGGAGTGCTAAGCCCTCAGAAGCCCTTTGAAAAATATTTGTTCAGAAGTGAATGAGGAAGTATATTGAAGAGAACATCACGCCCCTCAAATGTAGGGACATTCGGCAGGCTTATGGTCTTGATACTCGTCAGGAGACCTGTGAACTAGACCCGTGAACTAACAATAACGTTGAAGAACCTAACCAGCTACAGTGATGAAAACCCACAACTCATCCCACAGATTTGTCCATAAACGTGGGGGCATCAATATGCCTGTCCTCTTGTCTACGTGTGCTATTGGCTTTTCAGGTGCAGGTTTAATGACAGAATGTAATTAACCTTCATGGAAAAAAGCAACTTTGCTGTATCTGACTACGTGCCATATTTCATGGAGAACTTTTGGCATATTGTCCTGAAATTCCCCAAAGTCAAGAAATAACGGTCTTACCAGATGGTGATAACAAACTGGAATTATCGGCATTCTCTGTTGAGGAAAAAGGTGATTTAAAGTTAGTCTAGTGTGTGCAAGAATTTGTAGATGAACATCTTTAATGTAAGTGAATGTAAACTGACTTACAAATAGCTACCAAAAGAGGGCAGTATATTAATTTACTATTATTTTCAACAGCCTCATCAGTCCTTCTCTTCAAATCTCTACAGACACATCTCTGGCGAAGCAATTCTCTAATATAACTGTTGACGGTGCTCTCTATATTCTGTTATATAATGATTTAGTGCATCATAAACTGACAATGATGACTAAGAACTTCAACTGTTGGCTAATATTCATTCGAATTTGTAAAAGGAAAGGTATCTGTGCATAAACTAAACTTCCATTAACTGTTTCTTTCTTATGTTCTAATTTAATTTCATTTCATTTCAGTATTTTAGAGAGAGGGAGCACAAGTGGGGGAGAGAGGCATAGGGAGGGAGGGAGAGAGGGAGGGGGGAGAGAGAGGGAGGGGGGAGAGAGGGAGGGGGGAGAGAGGGAGGGGGGAGAGAGAGAAAGAGAAAGAGAAAAAGAGAAAGAGAGAGAGAGAGAGAGAGAGAGTGAGAGAGAGAATCTTAGGCAGGTTCTACGCTCAGCGCAGAGCCCGATGAGGGGCTCAATCCCACGACCCTGGGATCATGACCCGAGCCGAAATCAAGAGTTGGAAGCTCAACCAACTGAGACACGCAGGTGCCCCCAACTGTGCTTCTTTTTGTACCTATTAGCACAGCCTTTATGCCTTTTAAGTACTACTTATGAGTTAAACTAGATCAGATGCCTCTGCGTTTATAAGCTAAGAGACTGTGTTACTTATTTTGAGAAGATGCTCAGATTCCTTAAAAGAAAAGTAATTCTATTTTTCTCTCTGTGAAAAATATTACACACTTATTGGAGCAACTTCAGATAAATTACAGATAAAAAAGAAAATTAAAGCCACCTATCATTTCACCACCCAAACGTAATTGACATTAACATTTTGGCATATAGTCTTTGCTCTTTCTATATTCACATGTATATCTACATATGTATATAGATATATGAATATATGTGTGTATATATGTCTTTATATGTATAAGCAAGATCATATCACATAAACTATTTGTAACCTGATTTTTCTCATGACATTGTATCCTGAACATTGTTCTATATCATTAAACAATTCTCCACAATACCATACTGTATGGCATTTCATTGACTGGATATACCATTAATTTATACATTTTGATGTGTATAATTTTTCATGATTACAACAATGTCTCAATAAATACTTCTGGCTAAATTTTGGCATCCGAGGGCCACCTGGGTGGCTCAGTTGGTTAGGCGTCCAACTTCAGCTCAGGTCATGATCTCACAGTCCATGAGTTAGTTCGAGCCCTGCGTCGGGCTCTGTGCTGACAGCTCAGAGCCTGGAGCCTGCTTCGGATTCTGTGTCTCCCTCTCTCTCTGCCCCTCCCCTGCTCACGTTCTGTCTCTGTCTCAAAAATAAATAAAAACATTTATATATACACAAAATACATTTTGGCATACGAACTTGGCTATCTCCTTCAGAAATTCCATGATTTTGACTGCCAAAATGCCTTACAGAAAACAAACCAATTTATACAACCCTCTGCAGGACATGAGTATCACTTCCCCAGACTCTCACCCATGTGGGGTGTTATTTTTAAATTTGTAATTTTTTTTTTCATTTTTTATTTTTATTTATTTATTTTTTCAACGTTTATCTATTTTTGGAACAGAGAGAGACAGAGCATGAACGGGGGAGGGGCAGAGAGAGAGGGAGACACAGAATCGGAAATAGGCTCCAGGCTCTGAGCCATCAGCCCAGAGCCCGACGCGGGGCTCGAACTCACGGACCGCGAGATTGTGACCTGGCTGAAGTCGGACGCTTAACCGACTGCGCCACCCAGGCGCCCCATTTGTAATTTTTTTTTAATTACAAAGGAATGATTCTTTCCATAGTGGTATCCTGAAATACAATTAAAAAAAAATATGTATGTTTGGAAACTAAACTTGCACAGTGAAACATACCTGGTAGGCTCCAGGAGCCTATTTTCCTGAAGTGGTGGTAGGGTAGGAGTATTTTCTGGGATCATTAAAGCACAATTCTGCTTGAAAGCAAGACCGGATGAGTGCTCAAGTTCCCAATTACCCTGCAGCCACCAAGGCAAATGTACACAAAGTGGTTAGTGCCTTGATGCCCCAATTTAATTGGAATTGCTCCTCTTAGTCTCTGTCCTTCAGGGTAACCCTCAGGCTACGTTAATATTCCACCAGTGAGAGAGTCTGTTGAGTCAACAGGAGCTTAATTTTTAAAATACTCTTGGGAGCACTAAGGGCAAATCAGTCACTCACACCTTAGTATGAATTACTTCCAACTGGCTGAAATCTTCTGATCCTGTAGTAAAGACCTACCAATAATGGGCCATGTTGACAGGAACTGGGAAGAATCAACATTCAATACGGGCTACTCTGAGAAGGACATTTATCAGTGTGGGCAGGTGAGGTGGAGTGGGCAGGGAGCGTGGCACAGGGAGGAAAAAGCATGAAGGTGCTGAGGAAGAGTTGGATGGCATGGAAACAGGGATGGAAAGTGATGTTTCAGGGCAACAGAGACTTAACCGCTTCCTCTCCAATTCTACCCAGGGGTTGACCATAGCCACCAATGATTCCAACCTTGTCCACTGCTAAATCCTCTGACGCAACAGCTAGGGCTGGCCTCCTCCATCTTGGAACCTAAGAGGCTCCCAGCAACGATCTACACTGATGAAGGGAGGAAATCTCGTTCACAAAACCAGAGATTTTTAAATTGTTATTGTCCACTTTTTTTCTCTTGGCATTTTCTTTCTTCTAGGGGCCCGAATGCTTAGTGACTAACATCGTACTCATTTTTTTCTCCCATTATGATCTTCCCACGTCACTCCTCCTGGTCCAAAATAGGGACGTCCCTGTAGGCCTTACATTTTCCTGACTATCAGCCCATTTCTCTCAGGCTCTCTCCTCACTCACTTCCCATCTGTTACAATCAAAGAGGTGGTCGGCATTTCCAATGAGTCAAATATTTGAGCCCCATGCCATTCTTAGGAGACAAAACATTTCCATTGTTACGAGGATTCATAAACAAAGAAAGGAGAAACATTTAAATTTTTCAGATTTTCCTTCGGAAACATCCAAAGAGCAAATTTTAAAGCATTATTCATTTATTGAAGCTTCAATTTAAGTCAATAAATAAAACTATTGCGATATGCCTATAAATTTTACTCAACGTGACTCTCTAGTGATGTTTCAAAACCAAGTCCGTATACTCCAGTTGTGATGAGCAGGACTTTGGCACGCATACGCTGCAAATGGAAGCCAAAGACAGGAACTGGGAACTCAAGAAACCGGCCTTCTGAATGGAGTCTCTTATCCCACGTCACCTCCCTGACCCTTTCTTTCAGTTACTACCACCACCTCTGCAATCCCACAGGGCCAAGCGTGGTCTGAGCACTGTCATGCGAACACCTTAGTGTCTTTGCCCCTCCAACTCCATATATCCAAAAACTCATCCCTCAATCACCCCACATCATTTCCATATCCACTTAGTTCTTGAATTTGATAGTATTGCTGGTAACATCAGCCAAATAATTTAAGGTGGAAATCTCAGTGTATTAGCTTCCTGTTGCTGCTGTAACATATTACCATGAACTTAATGGTTTAAGACAACACAAATGTGTTAGGTTAGAGTTCTGTAGGTCAGAAGTCCAATATGGGTCTCATCAGACTAACATCACAGTGTCAACAGGCTACGTGCCTTTCTGGAGGCTCTAGGGGTGAATCTGTGCCCTGCTTATCTGGGTTACTACGGAATTCAGTTCCTTGCAGTCATAGGACCAACGTCCTCATTTTCTTGCTGGCTATCAACTAATTCTAGAAGCCACCCACATTTCTTGGTTCATGCCTCATTCCTCTATCCTCAAAGCTAGCACAGTGGGATGGGGTGGGGAGCTCCTTCACCTGGGGCATGCTTTTGACTCATTCTTCTGCCTCCCTCTTCCACTTTTAAGAACTCCCAGGATTAGACTGGGACCACCCAGGTAATCCACGATAATCTCCCCATCCCACAGTCCTTAACTTTAATCACAATGTGCAAAGTCCCTTTTGTTCTGTAAAGTAGCATATTTACAGGTTCCAGGCATTAGGACAGGGACATCTTACAGGACCCATATTCTTCCTACCACACTCAGAAATCCAGGGTTTTTTTTAATTTATAGAAAATATAAATTGCAAGGAACCACCCTCTATGGAAAACAAAATCCCACAGGGGTTAAGAGAAGGGCCTGGAAACCCAGAGTTGGTTTCAACAATAGAACTGATTGTACAAATCAAATGCTCGCTCTCTGGCTATTGCACCTGACTCCTCCCTTCTCCAACTTCCATGTCCAGTGCGCCCTTCTCACCGTAACCTCCTGTGCGCCCTTCTCACCAGAACATGGGGCTATTGCGAGGAGTAAAGAAAGATGGCGTATGTGTGACAAATAGCAATGGCAAACAGTGGTTGGTGCTTCCTGTGAGCCAGGTTAACACTTCATACATACTTTATTATTTAATCAGCCAACAACTCCAGGAGATGTGTGAATTCATCAGCATCAATCCATTTCAGGGCTTGAGAAACAGTCTGGGTAAGGCCCCACCAGTAATTCACTGTACAGCTGACATTTGAACCCAGACAGACTGACTTCAGAGCCTACCCTCTGAGCCTCTATTCTATCCTGCTTCCAATGACAAACTGTAGACCATAAACTAGTATATAAATGTAGGCTATTATTATTAATATTCCCTAATTGCTCTCTTGTCCATTCCTTCTTCCCACTGCTCCCTTCTAAGCCCAGGCCTTGATCCCTCATACTTGAGTGAAATATTAGAACCCCAGAATCTTCTCATTGCAAAGGGTCTCCACGGTCTTTGCATTCGACTTCCCGCCTATTGCAGTCAGCCATTGAACAAATGCCTACCACTGGCTCGAGATCCCAATCCCAGGCAAGTTCTCTCTCTCTCACACAGTGGGAATCGGCTGAGGTTTTTGAAAGTTTGAATTACTTACCGACATTTAAAAATCAGGTGATTTCAAATGCGATTCCAAATTTTCACCTTGCCAAAATCGGGAGTTTTAGATGACCTCTTTAGGTCAGCTCTCTGGCCCTCTAAAGCATACTCTGGGGCTGCAAGGGCCAGTGGAGGTGGCTCTCTATTTTTATCTTAAAGTTTATTCCTTGACTACACCATTCACTCAGCACTGTCTATGCCATTCACTCGCCATGTGTTGGGCATATACTACCGGGCACTGTTATTTAACTTTTCTACCGTACGTCTTGTGTTCCCCACTAGATGCTAAGCTGCTTGATGCTTTATTATCCTCCGGGAATCCAGTCCAGCGTCCTGTATCTGGTAGATGTTCAAAAATATTTTTGGACTGACTGACGACATCATAAGGAGTCTCCGTCGGTCAGGACCAGTCAGGAACCCATGTTAAGTTCCTGCTCTTGAGCTACCCTGGGATACAAAGCATGGCAGGGGAAGGTAGAGAACGGATCTGAGAGCCACGAGGCGGAGCCTATGAAGGAAAGCCTTGAGAGTACTTCTTGGATGGCTACTATGCAGAATCTGAAGTTTGGATGAGTAGTTGTAACCACCAATCACAGCAGACAGATTGCTTAACAGACCTGACAAATATGTGCTAAAATGGCCATTCGAATACATATCACAAACAACGTAACAGATTCAATGGTCCTGACCCTTCACTGCCCACAGCAGTGACCTCAATAATCTACCCTTTACCGGCTTTTCTTCTCTTCCTAATGCCCTCTTCCTGTCCCCCCATTTCTGATTCCTGAAATCACTTCCCCAACAAATTACCTGCATCCAAGTCAGGCGAGGTCGCAGCTGGCTGTTCCTGACATTTTCATTTTTCTGCCCACCCTCCGATGCCTGACACCGGGGGTGGGCGGGGCGGGTGTTGTAAGATGTAAAATGTGAGGTGGCTGGTGGTCTTAAATCTGTGACTGTGGCAACACTAATGAGTACTTACTTCCAACACATTCGCCCCAAGCTGAATGAGAAAGATAAAGACTTCATCTTCGAGGAGTGGATCTAACCCAGATACGACTAGCCCCCCTTGCAGGAATATTTTAGACCCAGCTGAAACTTGGAATCTGGTGGCGGTCCTCTTCTGGACTGAATTACTATTCCATAGAGAGATGATTCAAAGCTAGGCGTCACGCCCAGGCACTCGTATATGGGAACCCCAAGCAAAACAATATTGTTTTGTTATTATATTGGCTCTTCAGGGCTTGGACAACGGATACTCTTCCAAGAACTGTATTTTCGGATTTTACTACACAACCAACGAAATGAATGAAAACAAGTCTCCTTTGGCACGGCCGAAAGGTGTTTACTTGAGCTGTGACCGTCTCACGTCACACTGCTCAGTAAATACTCTGACATAACGTTTTTATTAAACGATTAATGACATCATTAGAGAAAACTTCAGCTGCTAGCTAACGGAACTCCCCAAAGCGCAGACGACCACCAAATCTAGGTGGGCCTTGGCCTTTATTGAACACTTACTAGACTGGCAGTAGACCCTCGCTTCTTCATGGAATGTCCCCATGTTCTCGTGAAACAGATGACCTTCTAGCCATGTCCCATCTCCTCCTACTCTCCCCTCGCTCAGCCACGCAGGCCTCCCTGCTATCCTTCCAACACAGTGGCCATAGCTGCACTTTGCACTTCCGGGCCTGCACCCACTGATTCCTCTGGGGCATCA
This sequence comes from Felis catus, assembly GCF_018350175.1. NCBI lineage: Eukaryota > Metazoa > Chordata > Mammalia > Carnivora > Felidae > Felis > Felis catus. The sequence continues at coordinate 15,337,182 of NC_058386.1, forward strand.
CGCGCACACACACACACCACACACACACACACACACACACACACACACACACACACACGTGGCACTTAGATTGTGTGTGTCCTAACATTTTGTGCCCTAGACCCTTCACTTGCCTCATTCTAGTTCCAGCCCTGTATCACTGATAAGACTTTTTTTGCCTCCAAAAGAGAATTTTCACTCCCGTGGGGGCAATATTAGCCCCTGGAAAGAATGCATGCTCTAAGGTTATTACTCCTGGAAGAGATACAGCGTAAGGAGCGCAACATTTGCTTGGGTGCCCCTCTCCTCCCTGATTCCCAGTCCTGTCTGGGGTAATTCTACTGTTAGTTGACAAATTCTTTCATGCCAAAGCACCTGTAATTTATGGGTCAGGGAGAGTTTCTTGTAGTTTTAGGTGCAGAAGCACCTGGAAACGTAGGGGTAGGGGCACTAGTAGTTAGGGTTCAGAAGGTTTCCTAGTATCTTTTATTTTTTTTAATTTATTTATTTATTTTGAGTGGGGGGGAGGCATGAGTGACGGAGGGGCAGAGAGAGAGGGAGAGAGAGAATCCCAAGCAGGCTCTGTGCTGTCAGCTCAGAGCCTGACATGGGGCTCAGACCCACCAACTATGAGATCGTGACCTGAAGAGTCGGACCCTTAACCAACTGAGCCACCCAGGCACCTCTCAGACCGCACCACTCTGCCAGCTCACGGTCAAGCAGTGAGCCCCTTGGCATCTTAGTTTAGGTTCTCCGGGGGTGCAGAGCCCAGGATAAGGACTTGGATGCAAAATGGGCTCTCCACTCTCCCCAGCCCCTGGCACAAAACAATACATACTGTTTTATACAGCTAGAAAATAAATGAAGAAGGTGATGAGAAGCGAGATGGCCAGAGAGGTGGGTGCTGCGGTAGACCGGCCGAGACACGATGAGGGCTTGAACCTGTGCTTGGGAAGCTGGCACGAAAAGAGGTTCTACAGACACTTCTAAGGTAAGGTGAGAGGATGGGGGTGTCACTGAGACGTCGGGGTGCGGGGGAAATCGGAGTCGGCCCCAACAGCCGATGTGACATTGCCCTGAATCCCTCCAGTGTGATAAGTAGGCTAACCACCCCGACCGCGAAACCCAGACAGCCGAGGCTCAAACGCGCCACTTGGTAATTCCGCACACCTTTTGTAATCTGCCACCACATAACTTTGGGCAACTTACTTGCCCCACCCGCACTTCGGCTTCCCACCTGGAAAATAGGGATGAAGATAATCACAATAGGACGCACTTCACAGGTGCTACTGTTAACAGTATTGAGGAGACCGCACAGGAAATTCTGCTCGTGTACATAATTAATACGATCGTGCTCCATTCCTCGTTTTCCCAGGGACCTTTACTAAAAATGATTCCTCCCTTCTACTCAGCAAGATTTCCACTTCACTTTCTTTTTTCTTTCTATTATTTGCTTCTGATTTTCAGACACCTTTGGGGTCACTTTGGAAACGTAAAGAAAGAGGCAGAAGTCAAAGGGTTTCAGGAGATCCGGTGACTGTCACTTATATTTAAGTTCTTGCACAAAGTCGAGACCGGGCAAAATTTCAGGGGACAAGCGAAAGGCACACGGAATCATGATGTTCTGAGGTTGCCCTCTAGTGGGATGTGTAGTCTCCCTAGGGGTCACTGGCTGGCTTCTAAACATTAACATTAGTTTCTTTTCTAACTATAATAATAATGTGGGCTTGAGTGGAGAAAATTCTAAACCACAGAAAAGTATAAAGAAAAAATTTTTCTACATAGTCATCATAATGCTTTTACTCAAAGATGATGTCAGCCAGCTGTACGGATCTTCAGACTATCTTTGGGCCAGTTGCGGAACAGAAACACTTAAATAGAGCCTTGGGGATGTTAGCATCGTGTTTTATTGAAAAGTATTAAGAGACACAAAATTGAGCTCGTTAGCGTTCTACTATGCACGGTGTCCTGGTAACACAGCTAAGCTGCACTTCCCAGAATTCCCTTTTCTATACGTTTGTGGGTTTCGTGGGACGCGAGAGAGCGTCCCGGGGGAGATGTGGGCAGACGCGGAGCAGCAGCTGCCTCACGTCTTTGTTGTGAGGCGGCTGCCAGCCCACACTGCCCTGCGCACCCGCCCGCCCCGGACCCGCTCCAGCTTCTCTGACTCCTGGGCGAGGTGTGTATTTTATTTTTACTTAAAAAAATTTTTTTTTAATATTTTATTTATTTTTGAGAGCAAGAGACAGAGTGTGAGTGCGGGAGGGGCGGAGAGAGAGGGAGACACAGAATCGGAAGCAGGCTCCAGGCTCCGCGCTGTCAGCAAAGAGCCTGGCGCGGGGCTCGAACTCACGGACTGTGAGATCATGGCCTGAGCCGAAGTCTGACGCTTAACCGACGAGCCACCCAGGGGCCCCGCGAGGTGTGTATTTAATCTCGTGCTAAGGCGGGCACCTGGGGGACTCAGTCGGTTGCGTGTCCAACTCTTGATTTTGGTGCTGACAGCACAGAGCCTGCTTGGGATTCTCTCTCTCCCTCTCTCTCTCTCTCTCTGCCCCTCTCCCACTCACGTTCTCTCCCCCACCACCTTCTCTCAAAATAAACAAACATTAATTTTGTGCTAAGGGGCCAGTTTCTGCGGGACAATCGTAGCACCAGCCACAGGTAACAAGAACTGACATGGGTTTCAGTCTGTTGTGGGTTCCAACTTGTCCCTGTTGTCACCGGTCTTACTGCCCTCCCTACAGCCTTCCCGACTGCCTTCCCATCATAGATGTCAAGTTCTGGCATCAGATGTGAAGACAACAGCTTTACAGAGACTGCTTAGCTGACTCCCACAGCCGTATAATGTCAAACCCCTGTGACAAATTCGTGTGTGCGTCCCTAGTGATTCTCCTTCTGTGACTGAACCCTAACTTATACAGTATGAAATAGAAAAATTCTGAAGCAATTAGAACAATTCTCTATAGCTGCCCTGTTCACTACAGCAGCCACTAGCCATGTGTGGCTATTTAAAATTCAATTAATTCAAGTTAATTAAAATTAAAATCCAGTTCCCCAGTCACGTTTCAAGGGCTCAGTAGCCACATGTGGTTGGTGGCTGCTATACCAGACAGCACAGATACAGAATGCTCCCGTTATCAAAAGAAAATCTCTATTACTATGCTGGTCTCTAGTGATAATGGCTAGTGTTGACTGAGTCCTTACAATGTGTCAGACGCATTACAGGCATCTCTGGATGCATTAACTCATGTAATCTGCATATAATTCTATGAGAAAGGTACTGCTATTTTACAGATAAGGAGACTAAACCACAGACATTAAACGCCCTGTAACAGTCAGAGGAAATAAACGGTAGAGGTAAGATTTGACCCCAGAAAGTTCGAAGCCTGTAGTCTTAACCTTAAGCCAAACCGCGAAGGTCCCGGCGGCCTGGGTTGGCCCAAAGGGAGTGAGGGGGTGGCTCTGGCGGACCTCCTGCCCTCAAAGGACTCTCTCCTGATTGGATGATGAGCGTCTCGGTAGTGACCATAATAGACTCTCCCCAGCTTGGACCGTATGAACGCGGGCTCTTACGTGATCTCAAGAAAGAAAAGATGCCTGTCCCACCCCACCCTGCCTTCCAATGGCAGAATGAGATGTACCATTGGGGAGAAGGGTCACAGATGTATTAGTTAAGGTAAGGCAAATCGCCGCGATAATTAAATCCTAAAATCTCAGGGGCTTACAAAAGCAGCAGCTTACTTTCTATGTGTCAAGTCCAATCAGCAGCCTATGGGCCACACCTGGGGGGCTCAGTCGTTTGAGCGTCGACTTCGGCTCAGGCCATGATCTCACAGTTTGTGAGTTCGAGCCCCGCGTCGGGCTCTGTGCTGACAGCTCGGAGCCTGGAGCCTGCTTCCGATTCTGTGTCTCCCTCTCTCTCTGCCCCTCCCCTGCTCATGCTCTGTCTGTCTGTCTCTCTCAAAAATAAATAAACGGTAAAAAAAAATTTAAAGTCCAGTCAGCAGTCTAGAGTGGAGGGTAGGGGTGGAGCAGAGAGAGGCCATCTGCTCCGTGCAGTCACTGAGGAGCCCGGGCGGACAGAGGCATTGCCATGTTCAACACGAAGATTCCAAGTGTGCTCCGGAGAGCAACATCCAGCAGGTACACAGGGAAAGAGAGTGAGGGGAATCGGGTTTTTAACGGCCAAGCCGCAAAGTGGAAACATCATTTCTACCCACATACATTAGCCAGAACTCAGTCACCCAGCCACTTCTACTTGCAATGGAGGCTGGGAAATACAGTCTGGCTGTGTGCCGAGGAAGAAAAAAATTAAAGTTTGGTGAACTGCCAGCCAGTCTCTGCCACATCAGATTTACTTTGAGTGTCATAGAATAATTAATATCCATTAAACTAATGATGGGACAAAATTAATGCTAAAATTACTCCCCCCAACCACCATTTTCTCTCTTGTTCTTTGTCATGATATTGACGAGGTCAAAAGTCAAGGAATCAATATGAATTTGAGAGCTGATGCATAGGGGCACTTGTACCCTAATGTTTATAGCAGCACCTTCAACAATAGCCAAATTATGGAAAGAGCCTAAATGTCCATCAACTGATGAATGGAAAAAGAAGATGGGGTTTATATATACAATGGAATACTACCTGGCAATGAGAAAGAATGAAATCTGGCTATTTGTAGCAACGTGGATGGAACTGGAGACTGTTATGCTAAGTGAAATAAGTCAGACAAAGAAAGACAGATACCGTATGTTTTCAGTCATATGTGGGTCTTGAGAAACTCAACAGAAGACCAGGGGGGAGGGGAAGTGGGGGGAAGAAGTTACAGAGAGGGAAGGAGGCAAACCCTAAGAGATTCTTAAATACTGAGAATAAACTGAGGGTTGATGGGGGGGGGGGGGGGGGGGGAGAGGGGAAAGTGGGTGATGGGCATGGAGGAGGGCACCTGTTGGGACGAGCCTGGGTGTTGTACAGAAACCAATGTGACAATAAATTTCATGTAAAAAATATGAATTGGAGGAGGTAGAGGAGTCCCTGCCACTTTGAGGCTCAATATGAACTCCCCTTCTTTGTGACTCACCTCCCTCGCTTTGCTCCCAGCAAACATCCATATCATGATTTTCTCATGACCCTCAAGAGTAGAACTCCCATGTGACAAACCATTTCTCTAAGTAGATGCATACCAGTAAAGCCACTAACAAAAGCTGGATGTATACTGCCGATGCATACTACTTGGCTGGAAAAGTTGTATATTTGGGGCACCTGGTTGGCTTAGTTGGCAGAGCATGACCTCTTGTTCTCACAGGCATGAGTTTGAGCCCCACATTGGATGGAGACATCCTTAAGAAAATAAAAATTAAAAAAATTTTTTTTAAAGAATAGTATTCGTGAGTTGCCTCTATTTTGAGGTCGTGTAAAAAGCTTTGCTGTAGTGCTTCTGGATAGAAAATCCTTAGCAGGCCTTTTGGCCTTTGTACGTTAGTGGCTCGTGTTCTAATGTCTTCGCCTTATATTGTCTTTGGTTTGTTGTGAGCTCTGAAAGACTGATCTGGGATTCCTCACTTTTAATAACGTGTAAATCTTGACCTGGTAATTTCCTCCATCTGAATGAAGAGCCATGTCCATTCATTTGTAATAAATGAATGAGCATACCTCCTTAACCAAGCTTTAAATGTGACTGAGAGACTGGGCTCTTGGGGCACCTGGGGGGCTCAGGCAGTTAAGCGTCTGACTTGCTTCTGGCTCAGGTCAGTTCGTGAGAATGAGCCCTGTATCGGGCTCTCCGCTGACTGTGGAGCCTGCTTGGGATTCTCTCTCTCCCTTTCTCTCTCTCTGCCCTTTCCCCGGCTCATGCTCTCGCTCTCTCTCAAAATATTTAAATAAACTAAAAAGACCGGGCTCTTGAGTGAGACTTACTTGGTTTCAAATCCTGGCTCTGCCTTGAGTAAATTTCTAACATTTCCCTGCTTGTATTTGTGCACCTGTAAAACGGGGGTGAGTATTTTGCATAAAATTATATTACATTTATATTTTATCACAGTTCTAGCAATAAATCATAATTATTAATTCAGACTGTGCTCTTGAATAAAGTTTACTTTTATATAATAATGGTGGTTTTTTTTCCTTTTAAGATTTTATTTTTAAGTAATCTCTACACCGAATGTGGGGCTCAAACTCACAGCCCCAAGATCAAGAGTCACATGCTCTTCTGACTGAGCCAGCCAGGCGCTCCCTGATTTTTTTCTTAAGGCAAGCGACATATCAATAACTCATAGAGAGGCACTTAAAAAATTATGAAGATGGTTTCTTTCCAAAATTTGCAGGTATGTTACTTCCGTCTAACTATAAAACATTCTTATGTATTCACTAACGCTTGATTAGTGGGACTATCCATTACAACACTGTCTAATTCAAGTTTCCATAGCTTAGGGCCATAGGAATTCATCTCCTAGAAAGACCCATGGGGTTCCATCTGTGCATTACACGTCAGGAAACGGAAGGTCATAGAAATTCATTTCAGAGGTAAAGGAGACTTGAAGACGACCTAGTACAATTTTATAGATCTAGAAAATTGGCAGCGCAGTCACTGAGACTATAGATCATTATTTCCAAAATTGCTTATTTACCCCCAGTAAGCTGCATGAGAAAATTAGGGTGTGATTTGTAAAAATCATAGCTATACTGGTTTTCTACTGCTGATCACAAAAACTGGATCCAGTTATGTACGTCTTTGCTCAACACAAAAATGAAAAAAAAATCTTAAATAAATCATTTGAAAGATACTATCTTTTCGGGCTTGGAGTTCAGGGGACGAAAAGAACTACAAAATAGGTCCCAGGTAGGGAAAAGACCAGAGACCAAACTAGCCCACCCTCCTCACACTGTAAGTGAAGAAACAAGCCCAGAAACATGAAGGAATCTGCCCAAAGTTTATTCATTTGGTAAAATGTTTAAAGGCCTACTGCACACGCCAGGGACTGGGTTGTAGCAGGAAATGACACAAAGCCCCTGACCTCAGATAGAGTTTGCGTTGTAGTCATATCATGCAACTTACTTAAAAGTATTAAAATTCTATTTTGAAAAGGTCCTGTAACTGGACACCTTTTACAAATTCAAACTCATCCCCTCCTGCCCGTCCACTAAAACCCAGAACGTTAGACCTTACCATGAATCCAAATCAGTGTAATAACAAATCATATATTAGGAGCAAGACAAAAAAAAAAATAAAACGAATATACGGTTGAAATACACCACCGCATACTAAGAACTCTGTGTTCGGTTCTTATTCGTTCAATTAATGAGATAATTAGAAGCAATTCTAATTTATTCGCCAAAGTGAGACTACTGCCCATTTCACATTTTTCATTTCTCTCTTCTTTAACAAAATCCTATATACTGTAATGAACACTACAGCAACAGGAGTAACTTTTACTTCAAGCTACGTGCATTCCTAAAAGAAACTAACACAATTGCCACAGACGTCATTACAAAAGCACCCTCGATTTATATTGATGTTTTTTTACAGCAGCGCTGCGATCTTATGAACACAAGACTTCTTGCCAAGATCAATGTGTTTCTTATTATTTCCTTGAAGTAAAGAGACACCCGCCTCAAGGTACATTTCAACAGCATATTCCCTTGGAATATCAACTTACTCCCTGATAGATTAAATCAGTGGAGCTACTGCTTTTATCCTTCAGATCTCCCTCAATCTTTATCTGGTCCCTTGGGAGTACAAATCCATTTCAGGATGAATGAACATGGCTAAGTTTCAGTCAAAGTTGTGTAAAAACCATCTCCGACTGCTTCAGGGACTAACCACAAAGGAAACGGTTAAGAACACAGGTTCTAGAATCCCAGCACCTCCACTTTCCAGCTGTGTGAACTTGGAAGTGACTCAAACTGTCCAAGCCTCAGCTCTCTCATCTAGGAAATAAGGGATTAACACTTGATTGTTGCTATTGTCCGGATCCACTAAGGTAACACATGAAGCATTTACAAGGACATCATTCGTAGCACATTTGACCCTTGAACAACACGGGTTTGACTGCGCGGGTCCACTTAGACGCAGATTTTTTCAATAAATACAGGCCAGTACTGCAAATGTATTTTTTCTTCCTTACGATTTTCTTAATAACATTTTCCTCTCTCTAGCTTACTTTATCATAAAAATACAGTGTACGGGGTACCTGGGTGGCTCAGTCAGTTAAGCATGCGACTTCAGCTCAGGTCATGGGCTCGCGGTTTGTGAGTTCGAGCCCCACGTCGGGCTCTGTGCTGACCAGTTCAGAGCCTGGAGCCTGCTTTGGATTCCGTGTCTCCCTCTCTCTCTGCCCCTTCCCCACTCATGCTGTCTCTCTCCCCAAAATAAATAAACATTAAAAAAAAATTTTAAATATAGTGTATAATGCGTATAACATACAAAATATGCATTAATCAACTATGTATGTTATCGGTAAGGCTTCCGGTCAACAGTAGGCTATTAGTTGTTAAGTTTCTGGGGAGTCAAAGTTATGTGCACATTTTTGACTGTACAGGGATCAGCACCCCTAACCCCCGTTGTTTTTTTTTCAAGAATCAACTGTAAACCTTTGAAATGTTAACTCTTCTATGTGTAAGAATGCTTTCGGGGGCAAGTCACAGAATACCCAATTAAAAGTACCATAAACATTAAAGACATTCATTTAGCCCACTTAAGAAATCCTAAAGCAGACAGTTCTAAGAGGGTTCATCCTGCAGCTCAGGAAGACCCAGGCCCTTTCCATGCTTCTGTTCTTTCACCTTCAGAACACTGTTCGCTCAACATCTTTTTTTTTAATTTTTTTTTTAACGTTTATTTATTTTTGAGACAGAGACAGAGCATGAATGGGGGAGGGTAAGAGAGAGAGGGAGACACAGAATCTGAAACAGGCTCCAGGCTCTGAGCAGTCAGCCCAGAGCCCGACGCGGGGCTCGAACTCACGGACCACGAGATCGTGACCTGAGCTGAAGTCGGACGCTTAACCGACTGAGCCACCCAGGCGCCCCTTGCTCAACATCTTCAAACTCTCAGGGTATCTCCATTTTCCACTGGCACTCACTACCTCCTCTCAATGTATTTAAGATGGCGACCAGTGTTCCAGGCATCAAATCCAGACCCAGAAACATCCAGATACAGCACTGACAGAACTACCTGCAGTGATGGAAATATTATGCATTTGCACTGTCCAGTACAGCAACCACTAGCCCCATGGGACTCCTGAGCACTTAAATTGTACCTAGTGTGACTGAGGAACTGAATTTTTAATTTCATTTAGTTTTAATTAATTTAAATTTAATAGTCACATGTGCCTAACGGCTATCATATTGGACAGCACAGCTCCAGAAGAAGAAAAACTATTTCTCCTTGAGTCTCATTTTAAGAGTGGGGAAATTCTGGGGGCGCCTGGGTGGCTCCGTAGGTTAACCTTGTGACCTCAGCTCAGGTCATGATCTCACGGCTCGTGAGTCCAAGCCCCAAGTCGGGCTCTGTGCTGACAGCTCAGAGCCTGGAGTCTGCTTCGGATTCTGTGTCTCCCTCTCTGCCTATGCCCCTCCCCAACTTAGGCTCTCCCTCTCTGTCTCAAAAATAAATAAACATTAAAAAAATAATTTCAAAAAAGAGTGGGGAAATTTTTCCTCAAAGTCCCCCAGCAGAGTTTCCCATGTGTCTTATTGGTCAAAAGGAAGCCACATGCCCACTCCTAAAATCAAACACTGGCAAGGAACAGCATTTCCACGGTTGGCTTGGAATAATTAGGATTTGCTCCTGAGTCATGTGGAAAGGAGCAAGCACCCTGTGAAGCCAGGGCTTGGCCAGCAAGTAAAGAGCAAGGAATGGTTGGCATATAAATTTGATCAGTAGTATATGCTGTACCGCTTCTGCTCTGTCCAAATCAGGGATCTGTAAACTACGGCCCATGGGCCAAATCCCACGTTTGTAGCAAACGTTTCATTGGTGCGAAGCCACGCCTATTTGCATATTGCCTATGGCTGCTTTGCCTACACCAACAGAGTCGACTAGTTGCCACAGAGACTGTGGATGACGCATGAGTCCAAAAATATTTATTAGCTGGCTCTTCACAGGAAAGGTTTGCCAACCCCTGGTCTAAACGGACATTCCTTATGATTAAAATCACCATTGTTAAGGATGTTGGCTACAACGTACTCCGATTGCCAAAAGCAAGTACTTTGTGCAGGCTGATGTGGAGGACAGAGTTCTAGAGAGCTGCTTTCAAGGACCCTGATACTACTTCTTGCTGAGTAACTTTCAAAGTTACTCCATTGCTTTAAGCTTCAATCTTCTCATCAGCAAAGTAGGGATAACAGAATTTTCTTTGCCTACCTCAGCAGGGACATGGTGAGATGATGTATGCCAAGGTGCCTTGTAAACCATGAAGACCTACAGAAATATCCAGTTGGGTTGTTGCTGCCGCTGGGTTTTTTTTTTTTTTAATAAAGTTTATTTATTTATTTTGAGAGAGAGAACACAAGCAGAGGAGGGGCAGAGAGAGAGGGAGAGAGAGAATCTGAAGCAGGCTCCGCACTGTCAGCACGGAGCCCGGTGCGGAGCACGAACTCGCGAACCGTGAGATCATGACCTGAGCTGAAACCAAGAGTCGGACAATCAACTGACTGAGCCACCCAGGTGCCACATCTGCTGCTGTTTTTAAAGTCCGGGACTATGAGCTGTTGCTACTGGATCCTACCAAGGAACACTGGGACTTTTCCATGACGAGCAAGGCAAGGATAGCACTGGCAACTGGCTGATTTGCCAGTCAGCAAAAGCCACTTGGGGAGCTTTTATCAATTTAGAAATCAAGAGATTGATTGGCTTCGCTGTAACTTTAAGACCCTTTGAAATCACCTTACGTAAAAACATTTAGTTTAAAAACTATTTTTTTTAAATTTTTTTTTAACGTTTATTTATTTTTGAGACAGAGAGAGACAGAGCATGAACGGGGGAGGGTCAGAGAGAGAGGGAGACACAGAATCTGAAACAGGCTCCAGGCTCTGAGCCATCAGCACAGAGCCTGACGCGGGGCTTGAACTCACGAACCGCGAGATCATGACCTGAGCCGAAGTCGGACGCTCAACTGACTGAACCACCCAGGCGCCCCTAAAAACTATTTTAAATTGTTTCCAACTTCACATTAAGAATTTTGAATTGGAGAGCAGCTTTGAAATGAGATGGCAGACATAAGTGGTTCTCGGTTCAAAGCAGACCCCAAAGATCCCTGGTAAACCCAGGACAGTGAATTAGGAATCTGAAGACTGTCCCTACTGGACAATTGAACGCACAGAATCTCAGAGTTTGAAGGAATCTTAACAGGCAATCAGCTGAGACCCTTCATCATAGAGAGGCGAGGACACCATTCTTCAAGAGTAATTCTAGCCAATGAGCAGCCACTCCATTGCGGCCTATGCAAAACTTTAGAAGAGTAACCTATGTCGTATCAGAACTCGCTGGCTTCAGAGGAGGGCGATGCTGGTGATGTAAGCTGAGGGGAGAGGCTCACGTTCTAGAGCATCTCTAGGCCTGTGACTAGAGTCACAAATCAAAACCAGTCAAACAACAAGCGTTTATTGAGCACTTAGTCTGTGCTAGACTATGAAGGATACAGAGAGGAAAAAGTCGCCACCCTTACCCACGAGGACCTGACTAGATATTTCTTCATACCTGAAAAGAGAAAACCAGAAGGAGGAGCAGAATTCGGGATATGATGATCACCTTCAACAATGCCTAGCAAAGTGTCCTCACGCATCTGAAGTGTTTAATATGTATTCATTTTAAGGTTAGTTTAAAATTTATAAACAGAAGTTAGATGTACAAACAATAGCAACAATAAACAAACAGATACAAAAATACCCAAGCTTCCTTTAATGTCTAAGCAGGTTCCATCTTATTTTTGAGCCTCTATTCCAGAGGTTCAGGAAAAGCATTCTTAAACCTGATGATTTAAGGTAGCTCTCTCTTTTGCTCTAAAATGATCTCCAGTTAAGTCGATGTCTTTTGGAAAAATGCACAATCTTTGTATTCCCGCCTCTTCCTTCCGGTAGTCAAGATGGCTTCCAGGTTGGGAATGGGGCGCTAGTGTCCTTCTGGCAACAGGGACCAAGGGCCTGGATCTGTGAGCCCACCCCATGTTGAGCACTGGGTTCTCGACGACCTCTCCGAAGATCTCCCTCACCCTGTGGGGTTCCAGGGTATCCAGTTGGCATTCACTGCTGAAGGCTGTGTCACTGGCCCCCATGGTCAATTCTCTCAGTAGCCCACCCTGGCCTGCAGGTCCGTCTCTTGCTGACCAGGTCCCCTCAGGTCCCACCAGTGAGTGTCTGTCACATCCTGCACCTGGCTGCCAGTCTAAATTGTCTACACCATCACTTTTGTAGCCCTGTCCCTGCACCTGGCTCACAACACAGCTGCCCACAAGGAGAGTGAGGGCCAATCAGCATCTCTACCCTGCCCCGCAAGAGACAAAAAAGACTTGAAAAAGACATCATCTCTAGCCTTCTTTCTGCCCAAACGCACTATGCCACCATGTTTCATCTCTACCAGGCTCCCCGTGTTGACGTACAGGCTGCTCTGAGGAGTTCCGACCAGGGCTTCCAAGTGGAAAATCAGACACAAAACGTCCTCTGCTTTCAGTTTCCTCCTCAATCTATCCAGAGCCTCTACCATTCCTTGTCACCACTTCTACCTGCCAGGGAAAAGAGTGAGGGTCTAGCAGAAGCGGCCTCACGCCTGTGTCGGGGTAGTGGGAACTCGGAGGGCTGGAAGACTGGCTGAGCGTCAGATCAACGCCATGGTATTTGAAATCTCATTTGCACAGATGGGGAATTGAGAGGGAAGGAGTGCAGCACCCGGTTTGACACTAGAGGACAAAGTCAAACAAGACAGGTTCCCCGCCTTTCAAGAGCATTACAGTCTACGCTCCTACAGCTTTAACGTGCACTGCACAAGGAAGAACAAAGACTTGGATGGACAAAGCATGAGAAGGTAAGAGGAAATAAGACAGTGAGGCCTTGGAAGAGGGGAATTAGAGAGGAATCTACCACTGGAAATGCCTGCAGCACAGAAAGATCTAGGCCCAGACCAGAGAGAGAAAGTTGGGGATTATAGCTCATGAGCTCACTAAACTGGCTCAAATGTGTAATTGTTTCCAAATGGGGAAGACAACCCTGCAAGAATGAGATTATAACCATCTTCCATTATTATGTCATTTCATCCTCTGGAAAATAGTTGTACCTAAAAGAAGACCTCCTTCAAAGACAAAAAAAAAAAAAAAAAAAAAAGAGAGAGAGAGAGAGAGAGAGAGAGAGAAAGAAAAAAGAAAAAAGGCATGGCATAGCCCAGGAAAGCTAGAGGCTAGAAAGTATAGTTACCTACCAAAGCTCATCTGGGATTCTGGTAGACCAAGAATGATTCCCTCACACATTACCAAATTATACAACTGAAAGCGCTAAGGTCTAAGGATTCTCTCTGTTGGCCAGTGGCCTAATAAAAGACTGTCAGACCGACCTCTCCTACTGTTAATTAAGAGCTACTGAGTCACTCTCAGGCTTCCAGGGCGAAGCTACTGTGTTTGCGATCCAGAGCCCCCAGAGCCCAGGGTAATGGCTGCTCTCTGGCAGCTTACCCCAGACCCCCTCCCTCTCCAGCGTCTCCCCGTGCCTGGAGACGTGCATTCGGTCTCCAGGCACTTACGAGGCAGCCTGGTGGAGTGTGAACGGTATAGGCTATGGGTTCCAACAGGGAATCCCCCAAGCTCTCAGGCTCTGTGCAAATGACTTAATCTCTTTGATACTCCATTTCTTCATCTGCAAACTGAGACTAAACATATCTATCGTGATGCGTTTTTGTGAGGATTAAATGAGATGACGTACATAAAGCACCCAGCAGGGCCTGGCCCAGGGCAAGCCCCCAGTCCTCATTAGGTTGCTTCCCATCAGTCTCCCACCCGCCTCGTCAAACCCTTCTTCTCCCTTCTCACGCGGCCCGGGGACGGTGCACTAAAAGGACTCGTGATGCATTAAAGTGCATTCGGCAAAGGAAGTACCTAATGCCGTCATATAAGGTGACAAGTATAAAGAGATAGGGACAAAGAGAAAAAGGAGCAGGGCGCCTGGGTGGCTCAGTCGGTTAAGCGTCCACTTCAGCTCAGGTCATAATCTCATGGTTCATGGGTTCGAGCCCTGCTTCAGGCTCCTGCTGTCGGCATGGAGCCCACTTCCGATTCCCCCCCACCCCTCCCCTCCCCTGCTCTCCCTCTCTCAAAAAAATTATTAAAAAAAAAAAGAGAAAAAGGAGCATTGGAGAGAGAGATTTACTTCTTTTGAGATCAGGGCAGATTTTATAGAGGTAGTGATATTTGGAAAATTAATGAGGTTCCAAGTGGGGGGGGGCCCAGAAAGCTGAGGGAGGGAGTAGGGAAGTATGATAGGGAAGGGAGTAAAGCCCACAATGGGTACACTAATGAGCGGGTTACTACTATGGGTAACTGCGGCACAATCCAACAATCTACTAGGTTTGTAGAACATACCTCAGCATCACCTCGCCAAGGGACGAGGAAGCTGACGCAGGTGAACACAAACTCTCAGCCCTCACTGTTCTGAAGCGTTAACTCCCTGGCGCTTCTGGCTTATTCCACACACGGGCCACACATGGTCCCATCGGCACAGATCATTCTCGGTCAGAGAGACACGGGAGCCGTCAGCACGCGTGTACTTTCCTGTTTACCTGCCCCCTTTTCATCATGTTTAAATACATTTTTTCAGAAAGACTTACGTCCCTGGGGACATTTACTCATCAGTAGAGTGGGGACATTTGATTTCTGCTCCACCAATCCCACAGTGACGTTTTAATGCCCCGAGAAGACGATGTGCGAGCATAGTTTACATAAATGTCACAGGCCCGCGACAGAGTTCGTAACTTGTGATCTCCATCGGGGGGGGGGGGGGGGGGAGTTTGCGCCCCCTACTTATGTCTTCGGCAAGCTGTGCAGGCAGTGTAGACTCTGGGCCAATCACATCAACATCACCTGGGAGCTTGTTAGAAACGTCAGTTCTCGGGTCCTGCCCTCTACCTACTGAATCAAAGACTGTGGGGGAGGGACACAGAAACCTGTTTTAACAAGTCCTCCAGGGCATTCGGCTATCTTCAGAACCGATGTTTTCAGAGGTTTGAGAACTCTGGCTTTCTGGTTATGAGCACAAATTTCAGAGCTGGCCACAAATCCCAGTCAGCCACTTCCTCGAGTAACTTACTTAGCTCTCTGAGACTCGGTGTCTTGATTTGGGAAATGGGGCTACGGCTAGGATCTCTCCTTCATGGATTTGGTTGAGAAGCTTAAGAGAGTGAATGTGTAAAGCAGGTAGGAACTTGGCACACTATAAGCAGTCAGTATGCACTTAGCTCGTGTCATTTCTTTTTGTAAAGTGTGGTGGCTTCTTGACATGCCCCAGTGCCTACTTTTTGAAAGACTGTCAGTTGTGTTTTAGCCTGTTGGGAAGTTTTCCACTTACGTTGTGTGTGTGTGTGTGTGTGTGTGTGTGTGTGTGTGTGTGTGTGTGTTGTTTACATGTCATTGTTTGCTGTTCGGTGATACTCGCTTAATCCAGCGAAGGTTCCTTGCTCCTGCCACTCTCCTCTGAATAAGAAAGGTATTTCTCTGTGTGGCCTGCATAATTCTTCTTAAAGGGGCGCCTGGGTGGTTCAGTGGGTTGGGCGTCCGACTCTCGATTTTGGCTTGGGGTCATGTTCGTGAGTTCGAGTCCCGCATCGGGCTCTGCGCTGACAGGTGAAGAGCCTGCTTGAGATTCTCTCTCTGCACCTCCCCCACTCGCTCTCTGTATCTTTCTCAAAACAAATAAAAATACACTTTAACAAAAAGAATTCTTCTTAAATAACATGGCAGGCGAGGATGCTTTCCATTTGCATAGCATGGTATTCTTTTGGCAGCTGTACCTACAGATGTTACAGCCAGGATTTCTGGCCTTTCTGCTGCCTTCCTTTATGTACCTTTCCTCCTTGTTTCATTCTAAAGATCCTCTTTTCTGAAAACCATTCTGCTTCATTTGGCTAATTCTCCATCTACTTCCCTTAAAGCTTCCATGCAGAAGTGCCTTCAAGTAGATACTTTTTTAAAACACAGATAAACACCAAAAATACAGCCTCACGCATGCGGTCAAGTGATTTTTGACAAAGGTACCAAGACCATTCAATGGGGGAAGAACGGTCTTTTCAACAAAGAGCGCTGTGAAAAGTGGCTATCACGTGCAAAAGAACAAAGTGGGGCCCTTATCTCAAACCATATACAAAAATGAACTCAAAATGGATCAAAGCTCCTAAACACAAGAGCTAACGCTCTAAAACTCTTCGAAGAAAATGCAGGGAGAGATCTTCAGGACATCAGATTTGGCAGTGGTTTCTTGGATAAGACAGCAAAAGCACAGGCAAAAAAGTAAACAGAGATCAATTGGACTTCGTCAAAATTAAGACCTTTAGCGCATCAAAGCGCACTATTAAGACAGTGAAAAGATAACACAGAGTAGGAGAAAATAGTTACAAATTGCATTTTCTGGTAAAGGATTTAATATCCAGAGTATAAAAAGAACTCTTGAAACTCAACATCAAAAAACCCCCAAACAACCCAATTCAAAAATGGGCCAAAGGTTTTAGTAGCGGCTTCTCTAAAAACACATCTATACTATGTCCACTGAGCACATGAAAGATGCTCCCCATCACTAATCAGTAAGGAAGTGCAAATCAAAACCACAATGAGATACCGTTTCGCACCCACTATCGGCACAGCAGGAAACAGGAAGTGTTGGTGAGGATACAGGATCCTTGTGCCCTGCCGGGAGGAATGTAAAATGTAGTGCCACTGTGGGAAACAGTGTGGCAGAGCCTCAAAAAGTCAACCACGGAATCACCATATGATCCGGCAATTCCACTGCTAGGTTTATGTACCCAAAAGGATTGAAAGCATGGACTCAAACTTGTACACCAATGTTCATAGTAGCATTATTTACAGTAGCAAAAGGTGGAAATACCCCAAATGTCTATCCACGATGAATGGATAAACAAAATGCGGTCTACGCACACAATGGAGTACTATTCAGCCTTAAAAAGGCATGCAGTTCTGATACATACTACAACGTGGATGAACCCTGGGAGCATGCTAAGTGAATAAGCCAGACACAAAAGGACAAGTATTATATGATTCCACTTATATGAGGTACCTAAATGACAAATTCATAGAGACAGAAAGAACAGAGGTTACCAGGGACTGAGGGGAAGGGGAATGGGGAGTTACTGTTGAACACGTACAGAGTTTCGGGGCGCCTGGGTGGCTCGGTCGGTTAAGCGTCCGACTTCGGCTCAGGCGCCGATCTTGCGGTGCGTGGGCTCGAACCCCTCGTCTGGCTCTAGGCCGGCAGCTCAGAGCCTGGAGCCCGTTTCGGATTCTATCTCTCCCTCTCTCTCTCTCTGCCCCTCCCCGGCTTGTGCTCTGTCTCTCTCAAAAATCAATAAACAGTAAAAAAAGAAACACGTACAGAGTTTCTATGCGAGATGACGAAATGTTCTAAAAGTAGATAGTGGTGATGGCTGCACAAAACTGAATATATTTAATGCCAATGGTTAAAGGGTTAAAATGGCAAGTCTTATGCTTATTTTGCAGCAAAAAAATAAATTCTAAGTAAACACACATTACAGAGATAGAACGGGGAAAAAATGGAAAAAAAAAAAAATTTGAAAAGCAGGCACCTTACCTTCCAGGGATGTAACCAGAGCAACATGAAGACAGATGACGGTAAGAAATATCTTGAACGGCAGTAGAAGTTCTTCGGGTCTGCCAGCATGGCCACACTGCCTGCCACAGAAAAACATCCTGGAATAAAATAAGGGGAAAACATCATCATCACAGCACGCCATAATCACAACACAGAAATACCCAAGAGGTCAGTTACTTAACCAAGGCAAACTGCAATCCTGCTTCCTTTAAATTACTCTGGTTCCAGAGAACTGGCAATGCCAGCCGGGCACTGGCTACAAAAAGCAAAACCTCTATTGATTATGGGAAGACCACCCAGTGGGATATCGTATTGCATTCAAAATTATTTTAAAAACCAGGGGCACCTGTGTGGCTCAGCCGGTTAAGCGGACGACTTTCGATTTCGGCTCAGGTCATGATCTCACACAGTTGGTGGGTTTGAGCCCTGCGTCGGGCTCTGTGCTGATGGTACAGAGCCTGCTTAGGATTCTCTCTCTCTCTCTCTCTCTCTCTCTCTCTCTCTCTCTCTCTCTCTCTCTCTCTCTCTGCTCCTCCCCCACTTTCTCTCTCTGTCTCTCTCTCAAAATAAATAAATAAGCTTTAAAAAAATTATTTGAAAAACAAAAACCAGAAACAGACGCACAAATGCAGGAAACAAGATCGTGGTTGCCAGAGGTGAGGAGACAGGCAAAGTAAGTGGCAGGGATTAAGAGGGACAAACTTCCAGTTATGAAATAAATAAGTCACGGGGATGAAAGGTACGGCATAAAAAACAGTCAGAGACACTGTAATAAATTTGTATGGTGTCAGAAGGTAACTACACTGAACCATGGGGAGCATTTCATCGTGTACAGAATTGTCAAATCACCAGGTTGTACACCTGAAACTAATAGAAAGAATATTGCCTGTCAACTATACTTCACTTAAGACTGCGATTTTTTAAAAAGATAGGCAAGGTAGTGCCTGTGAATTTATGGAAAACTTCAATACATGCAAGATATTAAGAGAAGAAATTAAAAACACAAAACACTGCATATATAACTAGTAACGCTATACAAAGGCTGCTTAAAACGATGCTAAGAATCAGAAGGGGTTAGAGAATCCTATAAACATTCTACCCTTACTTATGTTTTATACTGTAAAAGGATTTCCTCTCTGTTACGTGTCAGCTCATGATCAGTGCTTGCATTTTTAGTAGTCAGGAGGGGAGAGTCAACATTTTTTTTTAAAAAGCAAAGTTCGTAACAAAACTGAATTTAAAAGCTCCGTTTACCATTCATGCATCCATGCACCCGACAAACATTTATCGACGGGCAATAAAAAGAAAGGTATCGAGGGGGGTCCGGCACGCTGAGAGAACCGCCAATCCGAAGACCGCGTCCGTCCCTCTCACGGTGGAGGAGCTGGCCAGCAGCACCCCCGATGGGCGGTCGGCGCCAGCAGCCGAGGCTGGCATGGGACGCTGAGGGAGGGAGAGGCCAGGCAGGAGATCACAATCTGCCCACGGGCTCAGGCACAAGCACGCTGAGCGGCCAAAGAGCGGGAGTTCAAAGGTTCTGGCTCTGCCGTGCAACGTCGGCGTGACTCTGGACGAGTCCTTTCCAGTGGCCGAGATGCCCCGTCTAGCCAACTGTGATTAACAGGACCGACCCGAGAGTGCCGCTGTGCTAAGTGAGCACGGTGAAGCCACTAGAAAGGCTAGCCGTACTCTTGACTCGTTGAGTCAACAAATGCCCATTTTGCGCCCTAGTACGTGCAGGGTGAAACAGTGCAGGGGTTATGTGGGTGAGGGCATGGACAGACGAGGATAAAACACAATTTCTCAGTCTCCTGGGAAAGCTGTCAGTCTTTAAGAATCCTGTAATTTCGGGGCGCCTGGGTGGCGCAGTCGGTTAAGCGTCCGACTTCAGCCAGGTCACGATCTCGCGGTCCGTGAGTTCGAGCCCCGCATCAGGCTCTGGGCTGATGGCTCAGAGCCTGGAACCTGTTTCCGATTCTGTGTCTCCCTCTCTCTCTGCCCCTCCCCCGTTCATGCTCTGTCTCTCTCTGTCCCAAAAAACTAAATAAACGTTGAAAAAAAAAAATTAAAAAAAAAAAAAAAGAATCCTGTAATTTCATAGCCATCACCAATGCCACGGAGGTAACTCTTTCCTTGGACACGGCGTGATAACGTCTCAGACCAGGAGGTGAATCCCTCTCCTTCCAAAGAGGGCTTACGTTTTTTAAATCAATAAATTGTATTATATATTAATACACTACGTTCACAAACTGTAAAATGTCTCTGGTTTGGCCCTGCTCTTCAGCACGCTACTCCTCTCTCTCTTCATAATGGCATATGATTGACCCTCCCAAATGAGTCACTCGAACCAGAATGTTCATAGAGCCGTGCAGAGATGTAGCAACGTCTCTCTGGAGGAAAATTTACGTGTCCGCTATAGCTACACGCAACAATATTGATGAATCTCAGAGATACAAAGTTAGATAAAGGGGCCAGACGTGAACGAATGCATATCGTACAGGAGTCCATTCGTGTGACGTACAAAAGCAGGCAAAACTGACGGATGGAGCGAGGAGCAGGGGGAGCGGCTATCCCTGGAAGGGGGTGCGGGTGGAATAATTACAAGCGCGCACAAAGGGGTTTCTGAGGTACAGGTGCCATTCTGTGTGTTCAGTTCCTGAAACTCAATCGAATTGGACACTTATGGGTCTGTCACAAAAAGTTGCATTTAAAAAGTTTAAAAATCAATCTATTTTTTTTATTTCTGAGTGCAGTTCCCCCTCCAAAAGCACTGCTATTCAAAAAACAATCTGTATTTAGTGCACCAAACCTCTACCAAAAAACTCCCTCCCATACACATGCCCTCAGGCTCAACTCTACCTGGAATTTGTAGAACTGACTTAGAAAATTTACTGCACAAATATCTGATTTCAGAGCAGTTTACTTCTGGAAAGGAACTCAGAATTCACCTAGCCTCAAACCCTCATTCGACAGACCAAGGAAGAGGCCCAACCAACATGCTCTAGGCGATGGGTCAAGGTCATCCGGCTGTTTGGTGGGACTCCTACTCTTTCTACCAGACCACAATGCTGTCCTCCTGAGGATCTGTGTCTTTGGAAGTAAACTGTTCTGAATCCACCAGGTGAAGTGAATCAACAAAGTCAAAACGCTATTATATAATTTCAAAATTTTTTGCCACCTCATTCTTGAGCTTTGCCAAGTCCTAGGGGAGGACCTCCTAAGTGGTACATAAGATACGGTCAAAGTTAAATTAGTCAGAGTGCACAGTGACTGGTTATTATGTGCTGGAACTTGGGCCTCTGATCAAAATAAACCACGCCTTTCCACTGAAGAGAGCTTGTACTCAACTCCCAATGACAGCAGGAAAGGCCAGAATGAAGGGCGATTCCAGCAATCATGTTGAAAAGAGAACACAGATCAAGAAGGACTTACTACAGACCAAGTGCCACTGAAAAGACTGCTTTCAGTTGTCAAGGCTGAAATACCTTTCCTCAAGGCTGAATATATATTTCCCAAAGGAGATGTTTGATCACATTTAAAATCATGTGGCTCCTATTGCCTTCTGTACAAACTAGAGAACACCCTGCTAAGTCATCACGTCCTAGGATCACTGACCAAGGAGGAAATCTGTGGATTTTGAAAGCCTTATTCATTATACACAAAACTCATTTTTACCTTTTTGAGCTAGAACTTTTCTTCATTTTCTGGTGTAAGTTGGGTTAGCTCAGTGCTCTCTAGGCCATCGAGAAAGATGATTTGAATAGCCAGCGATTCTTAGCACATTTTCAAGGTGCTAAGCATGGCTGGTGAGATAGCATCAACTGCAAAGAAAACTATCTGCTCGCATTTAAACAGTAAAATCTAGCGGCGTCTGGGTGGCTCAGTCGGTTAAGCGTCTGACTGTTGATTTCAGCTCAGGTCATGATCTCACAGTCGTGAAATGGAGCCCATGTGGGGCTCCGCCCTGACAGCACAGAGCCTGCTTGGGATTCATTCATTCTCTCTCTCTCTCTCTCTCTCTCTCTCTCTCTCGATGCCCCTCCCCTGCTCATGCTTGCATGTGTGCTCTCTCTCTCTCAAAACAAATAAACTTAATAAATAAACAAACAAACAAACAAACAAACAAAGATCATCCAAAATCCATCTTGGTCCAGGGCCCCCTTTTGTGGTTGTGGACTCTGATGTACATGGCTGCCACGACATATGCAATGATCGATTTTTTTTTTTTGACCTAAGTAACAAGAGGTCTGATAATTGTTCCACAAGCCTCCTAGAAAATTTTATGCGTTTGAGAGAAAACAATTAACCCTCAAAAGAGCACGTGATAGACTGACATCTATCTTCTCAGAAGAAACAATGGAAGCCAGAAGACCAAACAAGAACTGTGATATCGTTCACTACCTACAAATCCTCACTGAAACAAATCCTAAAAGATGTACGCAGGCAAACAATGAGATCTGAGATGCAACAAGGAATGAAGGAGAAGGAAAAGTGGTTAATATGTGACCAGGCCCATTCCTAACATTTGTGATATACAGGTTAAGAGTTTGAAAGGAGGTCCGGGGTGAGACGCCTGGGTGGCTCAGTCGGTTGAGCGGCCGACTTCGGCTCAGGTCATGACCTTGCAGTCTGTGAGTTGGAGCCCCATGTCGGGCTCTGTGCTGACAGCTCAGAGCCTGGAGCCCGCTTCGGATTCTGTGTCACCCTCTCTCTCTCCGCCCCTCTGCCACTCGTGCTCTGTCCGTCTCTCTCAAAAACTAAATAAACATAAAAAAAAAAATTAAAACAAAAGGAGATCCGGGTTCCTGGCTGGCTCGGTTGGTAGAGCATGTGATTCTTCCTTTTTTTAAGTTTATTTATGTATTTTGAGACAGAGAGTGTGCAAGTGAGCAGGGGAGAGGCAGAGAGATAGGGAGAGAGAATCCCAAGCAAGCTCTGCACTGTCAGTGCAGAGCCCCACGTGGGGTTCGAATCCAGGAACCACGAGATCAGTGACCCGAGCTGAAGTCAAGAGTTGGATGCTTAATCAACTGAGCCACCCAGGTGCCCCACACGTGACTCTTGATCTCAGGGTCATGAGTTCAAGCCCCACAATGGGCACAGGGCTTACTTAAAAAAAATAAAAGGAGGTCCAATTTGCCCTTATTCTTCTAGGGCTCCATCTCAAATTACAAGAGGCTTTGTGCGTATGCATGCGGATACCCCAGCCTGTACGTTTAACCCCCCTCTCTCCCTGTAAGCAGCTACCCCTTGGTCATCCCTTAGGTCTAAAGGGATGCATACTTGCAGCATGAAGAGGCCTGCTCAGGTCCTAGAAATAGGCACAGAATGACCGGATAGGGGATTCCAGGGTCCCACATTCCAGGTGGGCATCACTTCTTTGTGTTGCAAACTTCTCACCCTTTGGAGAGGCTATGACTAGGGAAGGGCCAGAGAGGGACCTTCTAACGCATGAGACACAGGTCAGACACCCCAGTTTCCCAGAGCTAACGGGGGCACTATATACTGGTAAATCCAAATGAATGTTTACTGTATAAAACATTAATATCTTGCAGGGATAAATGAAACATGATAGCATAAAAATATGACACCTATATTATTTACATATACAGTATATAATACAGATATATATATCAATTAGGAGGTAAAAAAAAATGAAATTAAGAAGTTAAAGTCTTCTGGGGCACCTGGGTGGCTGAGTAGGTTAAGCATCTGACTCTTGATTTCAGCTCAAGTCACGATCTCACGGTTCACGAGATCAAGCCCCGAGTCGGGCTCTGCACTGACAGTGCGGAGCCTGCTTGGGATTCTCTGTCTCCCTCTCTCGCTCTGCTCCTCCCCCATTCATGCACGCTCTCTCCTTCTCTCTCTCTCTCTCAAAACGCATATTAAAAAATGTATATATAAATGGACTAAATGGTTCAATTAAAAGGCAAAGATCATCAGACTGGAAAAAAAGAATCCAAATATGCTATTTACAAGGACACAACTAGAACATAATGATACAGCAAGTTTGAAAACAAGAGGACGGGAAAGATGTGCGATGCCAATACTAAGCAAAAGAAAATATACTAAGTTTTTACTATATTATCAGATTATACTAATATCAGACAAATAATGCTTTCATTTTTTTAAAAGTTTTATTTATGTATTTTGAGAGAAAGAGAGAGAGACCATGTGGGCGGGGAAAGGGTACAGAGAGCTGAAGTCCCGGAGAGAAAGAATCCCAAGCAAGCTTTGCACTGCCAGCAGAGGGCTTGAACTCACGAACCCTGAGATGGTGACCTGAGCCGAAGCAGCCGGCGTGTGTGCATTCGCTCTCTCTCTCTCTCTCTCTCTCAAACTCTTCCCTCCCTCCTTTTTCAATTTTAAGTAAATGTTAGGCCTTGTATTTTTCTCTCCATGTCTCTGAGCTTTTCTTTTGTATTTCATATCTGGAGCTCCAGTTTGCTTCATTAGGCCCATAAGCTCACACAGAAATGGTTCCTTTGTTTACACTACCTCCTTGAGTTCTTGCTTTCCCTTCATCTCCGGCCTGGTAATTCTTTTCTCTCTTGTTAGCTCTTTGCTATATTTAAGAAAATGCTCTTAATATTTTGTTCACAATTTTTTATTGTATCCAGCAGAAGGTTTGGTGTGAATAACTGAACCCAATATATTCTTGGATCACTGAAGAAAATTTTTTTTCTGAGGTATTCGCTGAATCAGGGTCTTTTAGTCGACTTCGAATCGAAATTTAGTTATGTTCTTACTAATAGTTTCCTGATTCTTTTTTCAGAGTAGTTAAACATATAACCAGAGACTCTAGGGGGGGAAAAAAAGCAATCTTGAGATTCTCTGACTTCTTTGACAGTTGAATGATCCAAGTCAACTGCTTCATTTGCACTGAGAACCTCTCCAGTACCTCCCTTTTCGATTTCCACTTGTGCAAGTCTGGTTAGTCAACACTTATGACTCACTGTAAATATCTCAAAGGCATAAAATTTTCTAGGAGGCTTGCGGAACAATTATCACACCTCTTGTGACTTAGGTCAAAAAAAAATATCGATCATTGCAGATGTCGTGGCAGCCATGGTATAATCAAATTATGGCAATTAACCAGAGGTAACAGAGCATAACCCTTACCGAGACCTGCCCTAAAGTGGTCTCAAGCTATTGCCCCCCTCCTTTTAAATCTTATTCTCTAGTTATTCTATATTTAGATAAAGATAGATTTAGCATTTATTGCCGTTCAAAGTTGCACTGATGGCATCCATATCTTTCAAAATATGCTCGTTGTTAGTATGTTTAAAGAAATTGAAGAGATCTAGCACATTTCTTGGAGGGGTCCAGCAGGGCTATGGCATACAGTCATGTAGCTTATACACACTGTACAACCCCAGGGATTGCCATGCACATCAGAGTCCGCAACCACAAAAGGGGGCCCTGGACCAAGATGAATCTTGGGTGATCTTTCTTTCTTTCTTTCTTTCTTTCTTTCTTTCTTTCTATTTTTTAATTTTTTAATTTGTTGGTTTTTTAAAATTTATTTATTTTTAAAGTTTACTTATTTGTTTTGACTCTCCTGAGTAGCTTAAGTAGCTTACGGACTGAGCCACCCAGGTGCCCCAAATAATACTTTAAAGCAAAGAGCGTTACCTGTAACTAAAATGGTTCACTCCTAAAAGGTTCAATTCAATAGGGAGATGACAAATTTACATCTCTATTATCATTCGGTAAAATTCAAATAAGAAAGCCACTAAGGATACAGAATATTTGAATGACACATTTAACGAACCTGACTTAAAGACCATGTATGAACCCTCCACTCCATTTGGAGTATTTATGAAAACCAAGCCATACAAGAAGTCTCAAAATTGTTTTACAGAATTGGGGAAAAGAAAAGGAGCATGTTCTCTGACCACAAGACAATCAAGCCATAACAAAAAGTTAAACTGTTATTTAACAAATAACTTAGAGGTCAAAGAAGAAGCCATAACATATATTAGAAAATATTTGATAATATAATAAAAACACTTTTTCAAAACATGTGGGGTACAGCTAAAGATCTGTAAAGTTTACATCTTAAATGTACATATTAGAGGGGCGCCTAGGTGGCTCAGTCGGTTAAGTGTCCGACTTCAGCTCAGGTCATGATCTTGAGGTTCTTGGGTTCAAGCCCCGCATCGGGCTCTATGCTGACAGCTCCAAGCCTGGAGCCTGCTTCTGTGTCTCTCTCTCTCTCTCTGCCCCTCCCCGACATGCACGCGTGTGCGCACGCTCTCTTTCTCTCAAAAATCTATTTAAAAAAATGTTTTTTAATTTAAATAAATTAAATACATAAAAACTTTAAATGTACATATTAGAAAACAAGAAAGCCTTAAAATTAATAACTTAAGCTCCTTCTCAAGAAGTTTGAGAAAAAAAACCCAGCAAATTAAACCCAAAGAATTAGGGGGCGCCTGGGTGGCTCTGTTGGTTGAGCCTCCAACTTCAGTTCAGGTCATGATCTCACAGTTCATGAGTTCGAGCCCCGCGTCGGGGTCTGTGCTGACAGCTCAGAGCCTGGAGCCTGCTTCGATTCTGTTGTCTCCCTCTCTCTCTGCTTCTTCCCCACTCGTGCTATGTATCTCTCTGTCTCTCAAAAATAAATAAAACATTAAAAATAACCAAAGAATTAGAAAGGAAATAACAAAAATAAAAGCATAAAATAATGATATAGAAAAAAAAGACATAAAATAAAGGTTATTAACATAGCCCAGGTTGGTGTTTGAAAAGAAAATTCTGGCAAATTTAAGAGGAGGGGAGGGAGGGAGGCAAAGGGGGAAGAAAAGAGAGAGTGAGTATCAGCAAATAACCAATGGAAAGAATTTAAAAAGCAACATAACTGAAAATCCTATAAACATACAAGATTGAAGGATTTTAGGAATAACTTTATTCAATAATTTTGAAAATCTAGGCAGAAATGGGCAAATCCCTATGTAAAACATACAACTTACCAACAATCAAGAAGAAATAGTAAACATGAATCGATGTATAACCATTAAGTCTCAAAAAATTTCCCAAAGACAAAGTCTGGTCTCAGATGTTTACACTGGTGATTCTAGCAAATGTTTAAAAAACAAGAATTTCAGTCTCACAAACACTCCAGGAACGGAGACAGACAGCACAACCTAACTCATTTTCACCAGGCTAGGACAACCCTGATGCCAAAACCTGACAAGGAAAGTCCTCACAGTTTGACCCATTTCATAAATCAAATGAGACTATTTACAGAAGTCTCTGCAATGCTCACAGAAATGTCTAGCAGCAGTTTCAAATCTTGTAAACTGGGGTAATTTGAATAAATATAGCACAAAAGGAACCACTCCAAACTTCAGCAACAAAATGTTTTGAAGATAAAGTCATCGAGAACTAAAGCCAGCAATGCCGTAAAAAGAAATGACCGCTCATATGCCCCCAAACACCCATGTCCTAACGATGACAGAAACTCGGTTAACCGGTAAGTGCTGCATATGAACTCCAAAATGGCAGCTTTGTGTGTCATTTATCATAGCGAAGTCAAGTCAAGGGGGAACCATATGGCATGACTGTAATATGAAGCTTTCACGTCTCTAGAAGCAAATGGAAGGACATGATTCGTTGGGTCTTGACCGTGCAAAATGATTTCCTCAGGAAGCATTAAGCGCTTTCTAACGCAGGGGGAAGAAAAGCTTTATTCGATACAAGTGAATGCGATACCACATGTGCAAGATTAGAAATAAATCGTGCGCTTAAAGAAAACAAAACTCTGTGAGAGGCGTTCTACTTTTCAACTCCCTCAGTCATCTCCAGATTTCTCTGCTGCCCTACCTGCAATCCACTATCCTCTTGATTACCCATGTGTGAATTACCCAAAGGCAAAGCGAAAGCCTGCTTTGTCTCTCCCCTCAGTCTTCAGGCTCCTCTCCCAACGCCCGGTAAATACGTCGAACAAAAGCATGCCTGGTAGAGGGGCGCCTGGGTGGCGCAGTCGGTTAAGCGTCCGACTTCAGCCAGGTCACGATCTCGCGGTCCGTGAGTTCGAGCCCCGCATCAGGCTCTGGGCTGATGGCTCGGAGCCTGGAGCCTGTTTCCGATTCTGCGTCTCCCTCTCTCTCTGCCCCTCCCCCGTTCATGCTCTGTCTCTCTCTGTCCCAAAAATAAAAATAAAAAACGTTGAAAAAAAAAAAAAATTTAAAAGCATGCCTGGTAGAGCCGTCCGCCTGCCTTCGAATCCAGGCTCCACCACCTACAGTGTGACCTTAATCTGTCCCTTAAATTCTCTGGACATAAATTCTTCATCTGGGGGCACCTGGGTGGCTCATTTGGTTAAGTACCCGACTCTTGGTTTTGGCTCAGGTCACGATCTCACGGGTCGTGGGCTCGAGCCCCGCGTCGGGCCCTACGCTGACAGCACGGAGCCTGCTTGGGATTCTCTGTCTCCCTCTCTCTCTCTCTCTCTCTGCCCCTCCCCTGCTCGTGTGCACATGTGCTCTCTCCCTCTCAAAATAAAAAAATAAACTTTAAGATTTTGGAATTATTTCCTACATTCATCTAGTTTTGCTAATGTTGTTGTTTCAAGTTTTTATTTAAATTCTAGTTAGTTAACATATATGGTGAAATTGGTTTCAGGGGTAGAATTTAGTGATTTTTCACTTACGTACAATACCCACTGCTCATCACAAGTGCCCTCCTTAGTACCCATCACCTATTCAGCCCATCTCCCGTCCACCTCCCTCCATTTGTTCTCTGTCATTAAGTCTCTTAGCATTCATCTAGTTTACAAAAATTTATTGAGGTTCTGTTACGTGCAAGGTACTATACATGGGACCTATGATACTACGATAAACAGGACAGATATCTTTCCTGCCCTCCAGAACTCACAGCCACTATGCACTTGGATTCACTGGTCATTGGTGTAGCCAAATAAATAGTGACTTTATTTTTTTTAACTTTCTCTTCATGGTCCATACGAGTCAACTTAGCCTAAAAACAAAAACAAGGCACCAGAACACAACATCCTCTCCTGTATAGACTCAGTCTCCACCTCACCCCCACCCCAGCGGCATGCAACTCCACCCACAGCAGGCACTCAAAAAAAGATGTTTTAATTGATTTGGTCTGGAATCTGTGGCTACACAATAATTTCATCAATATGGAGAGGAAAAAAAATAGGAGACTCTCCTTACAAGCCTCCTCAAGATGGTGATCTGCACCGAAAGATGGGGACAGGGGTGGGGCAGAAGTACACGGTTTGTATCATCAGGAGATCGTATTTGAGAAGAAGTGAGGTACGAAGGAAAGCAAACCACCCGCCAGTATTCTGTGTCCTTCCTTGCTTTTGTCATCACACGGGGCCAACCCCTGCTTCAAGTCCCAGCGTGGCCATTCACTAGCTGGGTGACCTTGCTCAGACATTTTAACCTCATTTACAATAATAACTTATCGGGATTTAACATAGTAACAACGTGTATTATTTATCATTTAAATTATAATAGGATTGTTCTAATTTACATTAACTGCAATAAACCGTTGTATCAGTTACAAGATTTCTATTGTTTACACCAGTCAAGAACCAGAAATAAGCAATATTTAGGTGTCTCAAAGGAAACAGGAAGTATAAGTCAGTAGCGGTTTAAAAAGTCCTGTGTAGGGGTGCCTGGGTGGCTCAGTCGGTTAAGCATCCGACTTCAGCTCAGGTCGTGATCTCGCAGTTCGGGGGTTCGAGCCCCGCGTCGGGCTCTGTGCTGACAGCTCGGAGCCTGGAGCCTGCTTCGGATTCTGGTCTCCCTCTCTCTCTGCCTCTCTCTCTCTCAAAAATAAGTAAACATTAAAAAAATTCTTTTAATTCCGTGTAGAAGAGTTGGGAGCAGAAATCTGGTTGGGAGGAGCCTTTGGAAGCTTCATGGGCACAGCCCTTTAGGTAAGAAAGAGAATGTTCAGGGGCGCCTGGGTGGCTCAGTCAGTTGAGCGTCCAACTTCAGCTCAGGTCGTGATCTCACGGTTCACGAGTTGAGTCCCTCATCAGGCTCTCTGCTATCAGCGCAGAGCCCACTTCGGATCCTCTGTCCCTCCTCTCTCTCTGCCCCTCCCCCTCGGATGCTCTCTCTCTCTCTCCCCCAAAATAAAGTTTTTTTTTAAAAAGAAAGAGAATGTTCAGTAGTCCATTTCAATGTGTGAGAAGAGCTATTGGAGACAGGGAAGTCAGTCCAGGGAGAAGGAAAGGGGAAAAGAGTGAAACCAAATCCCAAAGAGTTCTCTGGAAATGATCGTTTTCCTTCCCCAGAGTTTATTGCGCCACATAACTTCAAAATCTGTACCCATTAGTGAAAGTTCTCAAAAAAACAACTGGACTAGCAAGAAGAAATGGTTCCACAATAGAATCCCTGAGGAAAAGAAAATGTCTACAGAAGAAGCCTCCAAGTGGGAGTGAGGAGTTTAAAAACAAAACAAAACAGAATACAGTAGTT
Source organism: Felis catus (assembly GCF_018350175.1). Taxonomy (NCBI): domain Eukaryota; kingdom Metazoa; phylum Chordata; class Mammalia; order Carnivora; family Felidae; genus Felis; species Felis catus. Next base: position 15,367,451 of record NC_058386.1, read on the forward strand.
AAGGGGATGGGGATTTGAAATGAAGGGAGGTCATTTGAGGGAAAAAAAAAAAACAATCAAATATGTTCATTATTTCTACAATACTATCACATAGAAATAGCCTCACTCACCTGACAGGAAGTTCAAAAGGAAAGATGGAGACTCTGCACAAATCTGAAAATGAAAAAAAAAAAATTAGATCAATGGCAAGTTGGCTTCTTGGCACCATAACGCTTCAAGCTACCATCAGCCCATCAGCCATGGCCCACAGACCACCCTGCCATATACCAGGGCTTGAACTTGGAAGCAGAGTTAACAAAAGAAATGGAGGAAGCAAACCCTGCTCTTAAGGAACTCATTTTAAACTGAAGACCAGCCCAAAGCCACTGTTGGGGAGGAGAGGGTTAATGTTTTAGTAGCGTTTATGACTGCTCAGTCTCAGGCTTCATTAACAGCATCATAGGGGCACTGGAGAATGCAATGCCCGGGTCGGCGGGGGAAGGGAGTCCCTTCTAGAAACCATGCTTTATCAGATATTTCTTTATGTTTTTGTGACTTAACTTCCCTAGAACATAAACTCCTTGATACCAAGAATTGGGTCATTTATGTTTCTTGTGCCCCTAAAGCCAGAGGCAGAATTCTTTCTCCACAGAGGGACCACATAAATAACCATATTGACTGTTACGTGTGGCTCAGAATTGGAAGGGGGATGTGGGGGTATGGGCAGTGACCTGAGTGAGGGACAAGGCAGATGCATACCGGCGAAAGGGAAAGGGATGCCCACCCAAAGCAGAGTGCAATGTTGACAAACTGACTTGTATCTTTCAGAATATTCCATTACGCTTTACTTCGAAACCAAAACACTGGTGTGACTATTAACTCAAAGAGTTAATATGCTTCATACGAGAAGAGAACTCACTTCATACAATGGTGTCCCCTCATGTGAAATACAGGCATAACGGTTTTCAAATCAAGATTTGTTAAGAGGAAACAATCTATAGGTGATCTTGGAACCAAGTGACCTACTTCTGGCTTCAGTCAACAGACAGAAGTTCAATGCTCAACGAAGAATCCAAGATATGAATTCAAAGAACAAATAAGGAGTCATGGTGAGTTTCTATTGATCATGATATGTTCTTTACCAAAAAAAAAAAAAAAAAAGTAGTTCTTGGGACACCTGGTGGCTCAGTTGGTAGAGCCTGTGACTCCTGATCTTGGGGTTGTGAGTTCGAGCCCCACACTGGGTACAGAGATTACTTAAAAATAAAATCTTAGAAAAAAAAGTAGCTCTTAATAAAGTCTGATATGTCAGAAAAACTTCATTAAGCAATGTTTAAAGAAGACAAAACCGAAGGCCAAGCATGACATCCTGTCCTAGGATGAACAAATTGCAAACACATGGCCCAATGCTCAATGTGGAATGAATGTAGGATTAACAAGTGAAAAACATTCAGATAATCAAACAGAGAAACAAATCGACTGTGACTTGAGTATGGAAATAATTTCACTTCACATTTGTGCAAATGAGGGTTTTCTACCTAGGGATTTTGATGAAATTTCACAACTCAAGAACATTGCCTCTTCAAAACCTTATCGATAACCACAATAAAGCACAAAGGTTTTTGGTAACCAAGTTTATTAATAAACAACATGAGGCTCTCTCTGCTCCTTTGGAGTACTTTCAGGTAAAAAAAGAAGGCAAACAACAATGAGGTTTGTTTTGCCCACTGGAGGAAAAAATTTTAAAGGCCAGTAATATCCAGAGCTAGGGAGCATGTGGGGAAATGAACAGTCACATACAGTGTTGGTGGAAACATCAACTTTGAGAGAATAGTTCAGCTAGGTTTTGAAATGTGAAGGGTGTATAGCTTTTGATTCAGAAATTCTAATTCCAGAGGTTGTCCCTACAGAAACATTGATACACATACACACAAAAAAGCTGTCGTTGCAGCTTCCGGTGTGGGGGAAGCTTAAGCACCCATCAGCAGATGAACAGTTAAATAAAGAATGGCCCATCCGGGGGCACCTGGGTGGCTCAGTCGGTTAAGCGTCCGACTTCGGCTCAGGTCACGATCTCGCGGTTTGTGAGTTCGAGCCACGCGTCAGGCTCTGTGCTGACAGCTCGGAGCCTGGAGCCTGCTTCCGATTCTGTGTCTCCCTCTCTCTGTCCCTCCCCGCTCACACTGTCTCTCTCCTTCAAAAATAAATAAACATGAAAAAAAAATAATGGTCCATCCATATTATGGAATATTATGCAATGCTTAAGAAAATGAAGTTGACCTACATGTATTGACATATAGAGATCGTGAGTACATGTCAGCCAGAAGAAAAAAAATCAAGTATTCCTAATAATACATAAACTAGGATCTGGTAAGAAAGAAGCAAAGCTCTACGTGTGCATACTTATTTAAGTAGGGGCAAGTGCAAATGCACATGAAAAAGCCTGGAAGGAAACCCACCAAGCCTCCACAGAACGCAGTGTGATGGGGGAAAAGGATGAACACAAGACACGTATTTGTGTATTGCTTATGCAATGAAATCTATTTCTTCCAGCTAAGAAAAGCAGGAGAGAAGGAGAGCCAAGACATCCAGGTTCTCCAGAAAGAGCTCCCAAATCAAGCTCAGAGGGAGGGAGGCTGACCAGGAGCTAATGCCATCCATGGCTCAGCTGGAGGCCATGTCCGCTGGCCCTGCCCTAATCCACTTAGAAAGAAAGAGAGACCATGTGGGCGGGGAAAGGGTACAGCGACTGCCAATGTTTGGGCTCCTTACATCACTGAAAGGAAAGGGCAAGTCACAAAAGGAACCGTATCGACTTATGTAAGACATGGCACAGAACAGAGAAAGTTCTCAGAGAACAGCAAATTCACCGACGGCTGCGATTAACTGAAACCTCCCGCAGTTGCAGACTGCCCCAGAGCATGACATCCGGGAGGCTGGAAGTACATCCAACTTCCTCCATTTATCAAGCTGGCTAAAAGCCAGGGTAATACCAGCGCGAGCAGGGAGAGAAAAAGGGTAAGCAGACTGGACAAGTGGTTTGGGTGGGAAGAAATGCTGCGTATATGGTCAGAGCCCCGCTCCAGTGTCAAGTAAGCTCTCAGAGAGGCAAGCCCCATCCAAGGATCGGGACTCCCGAGCTCACAGACCGCAGAGGCCCTGGGTGCCGGCCACAGGACCCAAGCATCCTGGGGGTAATCAGCAGAAGAGGCCAAGCACACAAGTAACAGCCAGCCAGCCCCAGGCAGTTGTACCACTGCCCTCTGGGGCAATGCGAAGCTGGTCCAGGGATCAATTTAAAAAACAAAAAGAAAAACCCCGCTGGCTGGCTGGCTGGCTGGCTGGCGACACATGGCGACACAAGGCCCTCCTGGAAGACTCAGCACGTCATTTGAAACCTAATGATTAAGTAGTGGCCCGGACCGAGGGACAGAGAATGGCAGAGGGTTCCTGGCATTGACACCACCATGGAAGAAAGGACCAGAGAACACAGAGGCTGTGATAAATCGGGAACGAGGGCAGAAATCAACAAAGAGAAGCTTCTCACACTAGTAGGAAGAGCAAATTGCACTGTCAGAGATGACGCTGAAGGTTAGGCTTGTGGGCACGCACAGAAGGCCAGGGATATGCAGGTTCTGGACTGGAGAGTAGTGGGTATCACCATCGAGGCACAAACAAAAGAGGGATGGCAGAACCGTGCGGCGGTCCCGCTGCTGATCAGACCCAACCTAATAAGATCTTCGCCCACACAGACTGCTCGACAAGAGTTAAATTGTGACAAGGCTCTGGAAAACTCTAAAGATAATTCAGGCAACAAACATTTACTGAATGCCTACCACATGCCAATAACAGGGCCACTCCATATGGCTCCGCAGGCTGCACCCTGCCGAAGGGTGCCCGGCCAAGAGGAACTTCGGAGCCTGAATCCAGAATGTCGAGTTTTCTGGAAGCGCCAGATGCACCGGCTGCAGACTCTGTCACAGGCATGGCAGGAGCTCTGAGGAAGGAAACTCAACCAGTGCAGGGAAATGGATGCAGGCACGGAACACCTCGAGGAGGTAACTAACAGTCATGCTGCATCCCAAAGGGTGCACGACCCCTTTTACGTGAAGAAATGGGAAAGAGCATTCCGGAGAGGAAACAGCCTAAATCAAGACACAGAGCCCATGACCGGCACGGAGTGGGCAGGACTTGGAATCAGCTGACGTTCCTGACGCATAAAGAGCAAAGCAGAGGATGGCCAGAAGGGACCCTGGAGAGATGGAGCAGAAAACCAATGGAACGTATTAAAAATATGTGAATGGGGCGCCCGGGTGGCTCAGTCGGTTGAGCGTCCGACTTCGGCTCAGATCATGATGTCACCGTTAGTGGGTTCAAGCCCCGCTTCGGGCTCTGTGCTGACATCTAGGAGCCTGGGGCCTGCTTCACATTCTGTGTCTCCCTCTCTCTCTGCCCCTTCCCCTGTCATGCTCTGGCTCTGGCTCTGTCTGTCTGTCTCTCTCTCTCTCAAAAATAAATAAAAAACATTTTAAAAAATTTAAAAAAATACATCATGTGAATGGACTGGGAAAAATTCACACTGCGTGTCCACAGGGAGATCGTGATGGATCATGACTAATAGCCGCTGAGTACACAAGACACTCACAGGAAAAAGAAAAAAAAGGCAGCTAGGTGTTCTCCAGCTCTCCGAGGGGCAGAGGAGGAGAAACGGTGGCTTAAACCATAGCCCAAGATTTAAGTTAAACAGGAGGACGGATGCCCTGGTGTTGATCGCTGTTCTTTTGCAGAAGTGACTAAGAGAGCTTGGGGAATTGCTTTCTCAAACATCTAAGGAGATGACCTCATCGTGCCTGTGGTAAATGGAACAGACCAGGCCAGGGAAAGTAGCTGCCATACTATTTTTCCTACACTCAACTCCTTTCCTCTCTCCCCCCTCCCCATTGTTCTCTCTGCCCTTCCCTTCAACAGGCGTTAACTTGTTTCACTGTGCTTCGCCTGATTGAGCCTCAAGGATACTGCGGGGAGGTTTTGGGGTTTACAGATTGAAGGGTTGTGGCAAATGGAAGGGTTGTGACAATCCTGCATTAAGCAGGTCTGTCGCTACCTCCCTTCCAACAGCATTTGCTCACTTTCTGTCTCTAGGTCACGTTTTGCTCATCCTCACAATATTTCAACCTTGTTCATCATTATTGTATTTGTTATAGTGATCTGTGGTCAGTGATTACAAGTTGCTGACAGCTCAGATGATGGTTAGCATTTTTTAGCAATAAAGTATTTTTGAATTCAGGCGCGTACGCTGTTTTGTGCAATGCGATTATCGTACGCTTGGCAATTAATATGTAACGCTTCCAACAAAGTGTAAACATAACTTTCATACGCGCTTGGGAGACCAAAAACTTCATCTGACTTGCTTTATTGTGGTGGTCTGGACCCAAACCCACAATATCTCTCCAGCGTACCCATACTCTCCTTCGCCCTACAATGTCCCTCCTTTCCTTCTCTCCCCTTACCTAGCTTGACATTTGCCAAATTACTCCAAGACCTCAAATGTGGACGGTTACCTCTGTCCAGAGCTGGAAGAGCGGTATAGAAGCCCGCGTGCCAAGGACCCACCATGGAATGACTCCCTGATAATCAGATCCAACTCTCTGAGGGAGGCAACCACAGCCCTCCACAGGACAAGGTGCAATTAAAGGTGTTTCATAACAAAGCATCACTTGCTCTAGGGTACAAATAATTACCACCTTAAAAGTAAATACGTCTGCGAGGACATACCAATTAGTTCTTTCTCAGAGCGTTAGTTTACGGTTTCACAAAAAGAATATTTTTAACTTTTAAGTTTATTTATTTTGAGAGAGAGAGAGCACAAGCAGGGGAGGGGCAGGTATAGAGGGAGACAGAGAGAATCCCAAGCAGGCTCCGCACCGTCAGCACAGAGCCGGACACGGGGCTCAATCTCACAATCTCACGAACCACGAGATTGCGACCTAAGCCAAAATCAAGAGTCGGACACTTAACGGACTGAGCCACCCAAGTGCCCCTGAAAGAATACTTTTTTTAAATACAAGTCTTAGACTAAACTATACATTCATACAAAGTTAACCCGAGGCAAACCATCTTCCGTTTCTTTGGAAACATTTCGCCACAAAAACTGAATTTAGGTCACCACCACAACCTTAAATCGACCCCAATTGTCATACCCGGGATTTTCTAACTCCTAACTTCCCTTTCCACTGGGTAGCAACAAATTCTGGGCATTTCCCTCTACTTGAACTATGTTTTGATATTGTATTTTTAATAATGAGATAATGTACAATGAAAACATATATAAATGGGGACAAAGCCCAAACCATTGTACAGGTAGGAGAGGCTCCACCAAGCAACTAAGAAAAACCCCACGTCAATTTTTCCTTTGTTTGTTAAATTTTTGTTGTACATTTGACATTATATTGGGGCTAAAAATAAAGTGTGAAGCATTAAACATCTTTGTGTCCAAATATATTTGCCGGTGGAGACGTACTACAGCCTTAACTGTTCCTTAGTCCCATGTCAGGAGTGAAAGATGAAGAAACCTTTGCCCATGAAGGTTTCATTGTTCCCCCTGGAAATGAGTAAGAAGTCACATTATTATCCAGTCGTATTTGACAGATAAAGTGCGCAAGATAGGAACCTGGTGATTCATTAATAGCACTTTTTATTTCAACGTGACACCCTCACCCTCACCCTCGACACTGTTGTGTCTCTGCCAACTGTGCCCACAAAAGAAATTTCTAGTCCTTCTCTTTGGTGGTAGATTGCAAAACGAGGTGTACAAAACACGTACACCATGCATGCTTGCTATCCCAGCGCGCTTGTCCATTTGCAAGGCGACTTTATGGGGCCTCCTATCAAAAGGCGGAGTCTATTTCTCCACCCCCAGAACGTGGGCCGGCCTTGCCCCTTGCTTTTGCCCAAGAGGACATCAGCAAATGGGATACAAGCACGCAAGTTCGCACCCTCTTGCTGCTCCTGGCGCCCTCAAACCACCGCGTAAGCACATATACAAGCCCGAGCTAGCCCGCCACATGGCGAAAGGCACCAGCCCAGTCATCGCCACTGTGCCAACCCCCGGGGACAGTCATCTGGCTGACTGGCAGCTGATTGCAGGTGCATAAATGAGACCAACTGAGACCAGCAGGACCATCTAGCGGGGCCCAGGCCAACTCCAGACTCCAGACTTGAGAATTAATAAAATGGCTGTGGCTTTATTAAGCCGCTAAATTTGGGGGCGTTTTGTTACATAGGAAAAGCTAATTTATATACTTTCTTTCTTCCTTTCCTTCCTCTTCATTCTGTCTCTTCCTTCTCTACCCTTTCTTCCTTTCATTACCACCCCCAACACACACACACACACACACACACACACACACACACACACACTTCTTGCTTTCTTCCTTTCCTTCTACAAGTACTACAAAGTACCCTTTTAGGGCCCACTTGGTACAAGCCACTGGTCTGGACTATTTCGAATTCACAACCCTTTTCTTCTAACCCACTCCTTTTGAAAGCCACCAAGCTGACCATGCAGACCTTGCAAGGTCTAAGGCCCCCACTCCTAAGGTGATTCGACAAGATGTTTCTGGAGACCAGAAGGCCAGAAGGCAGACTCTTGGCCGAGTTGGCAGCCCAGCTCCAGACATTTGCTGGTAGCAATCTCCTGGGGGGAGTCATTTGTCACTGTGACCTGCTGAGTGGGTCACTGAAGGGTTCCAGCCCTCCCCTCTACCCGCCAGCAGGGAAGTGTCATAAGAAAATGGACCTTTCAAGCCAGACACCCAAGGGTTAAAGGGCATAGCCCAAGACCCTTTCTCTCATGTGGCTGCTGAGGCTAAGTAAGCAGAAAATATATTTATAACTACAGGAAACAACGCATTGTGAGTGGTAAAATGCTTAGATTTCCATTTGTTTACTACACGAATAAAAGACAATCAATAGGATCATCTTACTAATGACACCAAACCACTCAGTACAACTCAGAAGCCAGAAGGTCATTCCTTAAAATGCTTTTCTTTCCTCTTCCACATTTAGAGTCTGCACTTTATTCCCTAACTTATTTTTCCCCCAAATGATGTTTTTTCAGACTTTTTAAAAGCTTACTTTTCCCTGGTGTCCTGGAACCTGCCATTTGTTTGTGGTTTCGTTAATTTTTAGAAAGGTCAAATTAGATGTCAGGGTTGGATAAATGTTCGTGTGTGTGTGTGTGTGTGTGTGTGTGTGTGTGTGTGTGCGTGTGCGTGTGTGTGTGTGTGTGATGTTTTAAATGGGATTCTCTCCCTTAAGATTCCTTGGAGAAGCTCTCTCCTTCTCTAGGTGCATGTGTGAATGTATTTCAAACTGACCACCAAAATGTGAGGTGGACAGAAATTTTAACGGCTTCCATCAACAAGGTTTAATTGGAAGTATGCCCTCTGGTACACATTTCTAAGATTTTTCTCAATTTCTGAACGCTGTCCTTTTTTTAAGTTTATTTTGAGAGAGAGGGAGAGACAGTGGGCACTTGCGAGTGGGGGGGGGGAGAGGGGGAGAGAGAGGGAGACGGGGAGAGAGAGAGAGAGAAGGAGAGAGACAATCCCAAGCAGTCTCCATGCTGTCAGCACAGAGCCCGAGGCAGGGCTCGATCTCACAACCGCAAGATCACGACCTGAGCCGAAGCCAAAAGTCGGTGGCTTCACTGACTGAGCCACCCAGGTGGCCCCTGAAGCCATCATCCTCTGGCAGAGCAGAGGAGGTTTACTGCTTCAAGCATCTTTAATATTTCCCTTCCTATGTTCTCAAACTGTCCATAGAGCCTCATCATTTAGAGAGAATTACTTTTCCTCCTTCTCATCTGTTAAGAGTAATAACTTCTTCCATTTGTACAATGGTTTATGATAGACAAGATGCTTTTGCATACATGACCTCAAGTGACCCACAAATGTTTGCCAGGCCCCATACTAGGTAGTGGGGATACACTGGAAAGCAAAGTAAGTCCTGCCTTCAGGAAGCTTATCGTCTGCCGGGGAAGCAAAGATGTGATATAAAAATTAACACCAAGAAATGCAAATGTGGTAAGTGCCGCCAAGAAAAGCATGTGGACCTCCAAGTGAAGACAGTGGGATTTGACCTAGGGGGTCACGGATGGCTTCCCTGTGGAAGTGATGCTAAAACCCGAAGGATAAGTGGGAGGAGTGAACCCAGAAAAGAGGCAGGGAAAGACCATACAAAGTAGAAGGAGCACGTGCAAAGGCACCGTGGCAGGAGGGAATATGACCTATGCAACAAACTAAAAACATGTCAGAGTGGGCAGGATGCAGAGGGGTGGGGGGCACTCGGAGATGAGACAGAGGGAGTAGACAAGACTCAGTTCATATGGGCTCCTGGTGGCCAAGGTGAGGATTCGTGTCTTGTTCTCAGAGCAACGGAAAGGCGCTGAAGGACTTTAAACCAAGGGTGATGTGTTCACATTTTGGCAAGACTGTTCTGGCTGTTGAGTGGAAAATGGATTACGGAGGAACAGAGTGGAGTGGGGGTTCCAGTTTGGGATTTCTACTCTCCATCTCAAACACTGTTCTGAAGGTCTGAGCAATTCAATAAAACAAAAATCCAAAGTCAGATGTATAATCAAGGAAATGGAAACTATAGACTTATGTCATACACACACAAATATAATGGACTTCAGGGTTTGCAAAAGGAGGAAGATTCAACATGATGATACAAATCAGTTTCCCCAGGGCTCGACAAACTTCTTCTGTGAAGGGGCAGATGGTAAATATTGCCAGCTTTGCAGGCTATAGGATCCCTGCTGCAGCTACTCAACTCCGCCACTGCGGCAAGAGAGCAGCCACGGACAAAACGTGAATGAATGGACATGGCCGGGTGACAATGCAACTTGATTTTCAAAACCACGGGGCGGTTGCCCATGGGCAGTAGTTGGCCCGGCTCTATACCCCCGAGGAAGGGATATGAGTATTTGAGAAGAGAGACGCTAGCTTGGCTGAGGCTGGTGGTAGTGGTGATGAGATACAGACATATGCGAGGAGTATCTGGAAGGGAGCATCAGTGGGCCTTGTGTCTGGATTGGAAATTGAGGGTGAGCCAGTGGAAGGCACAGCCTCGATTTCAACGAGGCAAGAGAGGCTCAGAGGTAGTAAGCGGCCAAGTGTGGGCTAGAACCCAGTTCATCACACCTGACTTTTGTGGTCACATACAATTTGTACAGGGTTAACGTCAATCCCCAGCTCTCCCCCTCACATCAGTCCCTGTGAGACAACGTGGAAATGAGTCAGGTGTCAACAATAACAAAAAAACAACATAGTAGACAGTCAAGGCCTCACTGGGGGCTGGGGCACAGAACGAGGAAACCAGAGTGGGTAGGAATAACCAGAGACCGGCTTTAAAAAAGATGAGCTTGGGGCGCCTGGGTGGCGCAGTCGGTTAAGCGTCCGACTTCAGCCAGGTCACGATCTCGCGGTCTGTGAGTTCGAGCCCCGCATCAGGCTCTGGGCTGATGGCTCGGAGCCTGGAGCCTGGAGCCTGTTTCCGATTCTGTGTCTCCCTCTCTCTCTGCCCCTCCCCCGTTCATGCTCTGTCTCTCTCTGTCCCAAAAATAAATAAAAAACGTTGAAAAAAAATTAAAAAAAAAAAAAGATGAGCTTGAGGCGCCTGGGTGGCTCAGTCTGTTAAGTATCTGATTTGGGCTCAGGTCATGATCTCATGGTGTGAGTTCGAGCCCCACACTGGGCTCTGCGCTGATGGTACAGAGCCTGTTTGGGATTCTCTTTCTCTCTCCCTCTCTCTCTCTCTGCCCCTTCCCCGCTCACTCAAAATAAATAAATAAACTTTTAAAAAACTACAAATAAAAAGACGAGCTTACAGTCAAGTGTCTGGTGAGGATGAGGAGGGGCAAAGGCAGGAGGACGAAGGGTAAACCCAAATGTGAGGGACAGACGTGTGACCCAACACTTCCTAATGCCACCAGGGAAGGCACAGAGACTGATGTGGGAAGAGCAGGAAACCAGTGCTGGCTCTCGGAGCCGTAGGTACACAGGCCCTTCTTTTCTGCTCTTGCCAGAGCAGTCTCGTCCCCCCACCCCTTGCCCCTAGCATCTTAAAATTCTATCCTTGGACCTGTCCTCAGGGGTTACACAAACCCAGGAGGTCTCTGGAGAAGTAGAGTAAGAATTTCATCTTGGCCTCGTGTCTCAGAATCTCTGGATATATTTTTATTTAGAGACCCCACTTGTTCCATGGAGGCCAAGAGGTAATTAACAACCAAAAGCACAGATAACAAAATGGCACTCTGTGTTCCCCTCCTCCCGGAAAGAAAAGTAGCTTCAAGGAGAATATATGAATCAGAGAAGGAGGCCAACCAAGGAGGGGAACTAGGAAACAGATAGGTCCTAAGGCCTTCCTATTTGTATTATTAAACCACGAATGTGGCTCTTTGGTGCCCAGATAGAAAAATCAATCATATTCCATTCTGAACTCTTATCCATGAAGTAAAGAAAACAAAAGAATCCTTCGAGGTTGGGGCATCTGGCTGGCTCAGTCAGCAGAGCGTGTGGCTCTTGATCTCGGGGTTGTAAGTTCAAGCCACACATTGGGTGCAGAGATTACTGAAAAATAACATCTCAAAAAAAAAATCCTTTGGGGTGCCTGGGTGGCTCAGTCGGTTGAGCATCTGACTTCGGCTCAGATCGTGATCTCCCAGTTCATGAGTTGAGCCCTGCGTCGGGCTCTGTGCTGACACCTCAGAGCCTGGAGCCTGCTTCAGATTCTGTGTCTCCCTCCTTCTCTACCCTCCCCTGCTCATGCTCCGTTTCTCTCTCTCTCTCTCTCTCTCTCTCTCTGTCTCTCTCGCTCTCTTTCAAGTATAAATAAACATTTAAAACACATTTTTTTTTTCAAAAAAAAAAACCTTCGGGGCGCCTGGGTGGCGCAGTCGGTTAAACGTCCGACTTCAACCAGGTCACGATCTCGCGGTCCGTGAGTTCGAGCCCCGCGTCGGGCTCTGGGCTGATGGCTCGGAGCCTGGAGCCTGTTTCCGATTCTGTGTCTCCCTCTCTCTCTGCCCCTCCCCTGTTCATGCTCTGTCTCTCTCTGTCCCAAAAATAAATAAAAAACGTTGAAAAAAAAATTTAAAAAAAAAAACAAAAAACAAAAAACAAACCTTCAAGGAAGCAAAGTTTTTCATAAGCTAGTCAATGGAACCCACATAGGGGCTGGCCATACTTGGTCTCTTGAATGTGTTTTAGTCAGGCTTTTGGGCTGCTTTTATCAAGGTCACCCCTGACTTCCGCCTGCCAAACCCAGCCTTCACTTCTCAGTCTTCCACATGTCCTTTCAGCAGCCTTGAACGGCTGACCACATCGTCCGCAGGAAGTTGTGGCTTCCAATTAACACTCTTCAAAATGTAGGCCAGTCCGTCTGCACAGGGAAACGATAAAGGGGTATGTTCTGTGAAGGCAAAAAGCATCTGCAGTCAACTCCTACGCAGGGATAAATGGTGCTATGAAACGCGCTCGTAGTCCTAAGAACACTGCTTTGAGGACACAAGGATGGGAGTGACTGATTCTATCGTCTTTTTTTTCATTTTTTGAAGTTTTTTAATTTTATTTTTGAGAAAAAGAGGATGAGCAAGGGAGGGGCAGAGAGAAAGGGAGACAGAGAATCCCAAGCAGGCTCTACACTGTCAGTGTAGAGCCCAACGTGAGGCTCAAACTCACGAACTGTGAGATCATGACTGAGCTGAAATCAAGAGTCGGAAGCTTAACCAACTGAGCCACCCGGGCGCCCCTGATTCTATCTTTTGTGTGTTTTACGGAAGGCAGAGAAACATGTTCTATATCAGAGGGACTGAAGATGATGGCGACCTAGAAGGGACTTTTAAAGCTTGCCTCTACAGAGTAGGACTCCTCTCCTACCCGAAGAGTTCTGTTGTTTTTTAAAAGGAAAGATTTTTTTAATGTTTACTATTATTATTAAATGTTACTTATCATTATTATCTGTTTTTGAGAGAGAGAGAGACAGGGCATGAGCAGGGGAGGGGCAGAGAGAGAGGCAGACACAGAATCCCAAGCAGGCTCTACCCGGTCAGCACAGAGCCCAATGCGGGGTTCGAACCCATGAACCAAGAGATCATGACCTGAGCTGAAGCCGGAAGCTCGAGGACTGAAGCACCCAGGCGCCCCAAAAGTTCTTTGTTTTTAACTGCCCTCTAAAAGACAACCTCTCAAGGCTTCCTTTGTAAGGCAACGCAACCCACTAAAGAACATGAATTTCAAATGCCAGGGTCATTAACAGAGAAGTGTGTCAGCTTCAATGGGGAGTAGGGCCACCACAGGCATGGATGGCTGGGAAGGGCCCAATGGGGTCAGGGCCCGGACAACACAGGAGCACTGGGGTAGAAAGCTGCCCGTTAGCTTGGAGAGGGCTTCTCCCAGGGAGGGCGAAAGCAGAGGGGCGGGGAAAGGGAAGAGACCCCAGGGAGGAGCTTTAGCTACAGCACAGGTCTGCTGGGCCGGGCCTCAGCAACTGGAGGTCAGTGCCGTTCCAATGAGCTCTCGGACATCCAGGAAAACCTCCCATTTCAAACTGGCCTTTTCGTTTTATTTCATTTCCTCCCTCATCGGGATGTTCTCTTAAAGCATCAACACTACCTGCTCCTTTTGCTTATGTTGCCTTCAAAGGACTACTTGGCTCCTCCAGAAGTGGACTTATTTTTACAGACTGGGTGGTGGAAGGCAGGGTGGGGAAAGCCCGAGATGGCGGAAACTCCTCTCTCACCGGAGAACTTGGCCGAGGCACCGCGCCCTGGCCTCACACCAGAGCAGGGCCGTCCATTTTCTTCTTTTTTTAGCACTAGCCTCTGTGACCCACCCAGTGCTGTGATTTGTCAGTGTGTTTTTCCGGGAGGGCTGGCAGACGACTTGTCGGGTTCAACGGTTTGCACCGACGGCCCCGGTGGAGTCCTCTGAAACTGGACGCACAGACGGCCCGTAAAAATCCTACCTCCCACAAGCGTCTGGACGCTGCCTTTTCCCAAATGACCCTCCAGCACTGATGCAGCATGGGTGGCTTCACAATATTTTTTTTTAATGATTTTTCCAAAACTGAGGTGTTCCAAGTGATGTGGGAGTACTATTTTTTTTTTTTTCCCTTGCGGGAAGCGTCTAAACTCCCCAGAGATTTTGGGAAAATGGGAGCGTAACTCATGAATGAACTGACTCTCAAAGCTCATCACCTGCCACCAAACCCCAAAGTCTCCGTGAACCATGAGATGCACGGGGCCTGCCTGTTAAGAGGCCCGTAAGTCACTTTAATACACTGCAGGGAAAGCGGTGTGATAATATATGTGCCATCTAGTTTGACCTTGAACTGTTACGAGGTGTCAGCAAACTTGACTGCAGAAAGGCTACTCTCCAGAGGCAGCTCCCCCGTGTCCTTCTGCCATGCAGATGTTGACCATTAATCCACACTTTGCTAGTCAGCATGTGGAATGCCAGAAACATTCTACTGATAAGAGTAGTGACTCAACAGGAGCGATGAAGAGGATGTGGAGGAAAAAAGCAGAAGTTATTTCTCTCATCTGAAGTCACATAGGTTAGTCTCGGGGATGCATGGAGAATTCTACAGTTAAAAAAAAAAAGTGCAGGGTAAATATGAAACAAATATCTCAGTCAGCCTCCCAGGTTCATCTCCGAAAGGGTCAAGTTGAAAAGACACGGACCAGAATGGGAAGGTCAGGTAAGCGGCTAATGGGGTTTGTCAGAAACATTCACTAACTTCTTAACTCCCTGTAAATTGTCAAGAAATCTTAACCATAGAAAAGAAAGGCCGCCAGGCCCGCTCATGAAGTAAGTGGCAGTCGTTTCAAGGGTCATAAGCGCCTGCCTTTGAATTCTGGCTGTGCCACCTGCCGTCCCTAAAACCTCGGGCAAGTCAGTCAGTGTCTCCGTGCACCTCAGTTTCTTCATATGTAAAATGGAGAGAATATCAACAGTGCCCATCTCACAGTTGTTGGAACACACAAAGGTGTAAATACAGACAAAATACGTAAGGGGCACCTGGGCGGCTCCGTCGGTTGAACGTCCGACTTCGGCTCAGGTCATGATCTCACAGTTCGGGAGTTCGAGCCCCGCGTCGGGCTCGCTGCTGTCAGCCCAGAGCGATGAAACAGGGATGATCCCTGTTTCAGGGATGTTTGCCCTTTACGGTTCTTGTGTGCAGGGGTGAGTAAGTGCGGGAAGGGTGCCCAGGGTGGAGTCTGGCTCCCGGCACCGGCTCGCGAGCGCCGCTTCGTAGGGCTCTCACCAGCTTTCGGGGCTGAAGCGTGGCAGGCAGGCCGCTCGGCTGCCTCACGCGCCCGGGGTCGTGGGTAAAACTGAACGGGCTCCTCCGAAGACACCTGCTCTCTGTCCTCCCCGGCGGCCCCACCTCGTCCAGCCCCCTGCGGCCCCCCTTCCCTGTGCTCTGCTCCTCATCCCCACCCCGTCACAATCGCCCCCCCCCAGGACATAGCCGGTGTGGGCTCCCGACCCCTGAGTGTGAAGGCTTAGTGAGCTTTCTGTCTCAAGGCACCGGCCGGTGGGAGGGTCGGATCACCGAATCATTGACTTTGACATTCGTTAGAGGCATGTGGAGACCGGAAGAGAAAGTATATTCGAGGGGCATGAGGGGCCAGGCCTACGTTTGAGGATTGGTCGGCTGGCAGCCCACGGCGCCACACTAGGAACACACCAGGGAGCAGGACGGATACAACTGGGCCCTTCTGGAACTCACATGCCAATGGGGCACTCAAGCAAATAGAAACGTAAATGGACAAACACAGGCAACCGTCTCAAGTGTGAAAGAGGGCCGTGAAGGGAACACACGAGGAGGTGGATGACATTCCTAGAGGAGACGACACAGAGAGAGTGCAGCTTGCTCCGTATTATAAGGAAAGTCAGCAGAGAGAAACTGAGTCACGGCGTGACCAATGCTGTTTAGACGTTCAGGTTGGCAGGAGTCGGGCAACGCTTGGCCGATACGCCAGGAGACCCTAAACTCTACACGAGGGAACATTCCTTTTCACTCAGCTTTTTCACTCCTTTTCTCTCAAACAAGTTTCATATGAGAATATGGACACAAGTCCAAAGGAATCCAAATCATAATATTTAGAGAACAGGGTAAGTCTTCATCCGCTTCTGAGCTGTTTAGCTGAAGTTACAGGAGTAGACTAGAAAATGCAC
The DNA here is from genome assembly GCF_018350175.1 of Felis catus. Classification (NCBI taxonomy): domain Eukaryota; kingdom Metazoa; phylum Chordata; class Mammalia; order Carnivora; family Felidae; genus Felis; species Felis catus. Next base: position 15,383,677 of record NC_058386.1, read on the forward strand.
TCCCTCCAGAGCTGGTGGAAACTTGCCTTCTTACTACACCTCAAGATGCCAACTCGGAGGTGGGGAGGGAGGGGGGGCTCGAGATGAATTATATTTGTTTTGTTGCGGTTTTCTGGAACCTCTAAAATTTTAACAATAAAGATACATTATTTTTTAGAACAAAAAAAAATCTCACGAGCAGCATATTTTGGGATTTTTTTTTCTATCCTAGCAATAGCAAAACAAAACTACACTAAAAACACTGTTAGCTGCTCAATAAAATCTGTACGCTATTAGTAATAAGCAGCAAGCAGAAAATCAAAGCTGGGAAGTGGATATGAAGTGTGTGTTGGCCGGGGAGGGGGGGTGCGGGGGAGATTTTTGAGAGGCGGCCTGCGAAAGATGCCTGGAGGCCCACTGGGGGATGAGAGCTGGGGATGAGCGCCACAGGGAAAAGACACAGCGCTCTGGAAGAAGGATCCCTGATCACCCACTTACCCAGACAGGAAAGATTACTCCTGATGTGAATCAGTCTGGACTTGATGGAACCAAGCAACGAGTCAGAGGAAAATTAAGTGATGCGTTGGCATGGTGTTCGGATAAATGACAGCCAAAGTCTAGTAACTGCAGGCTATGATCAGGCAGGATTTGAAGTGCTTTATTTGTACTAATTCAATCCTGGGGCGCCTGGGTGGCTCAGTCGGTTGGGCGTCCAACTCTTGATTTCGATTCAGGTCACGATCTCATGGTTCATGAGACTGAGCCCCAAGTCGGGCTCTGTGGTGACAGCATGGAGCCTGCTTCACATTCTCTCTCCCTCTCTCCCTCTCTCTCTCTCTCTGCCCCTCCCCCATGGGCACACATACGCATTCTCTCTCTCTCTCTCTCTCTCAAAATAAACTTTAAAAAAAAGGAAATAGAGAAAGAATGAAAGAATGACATCTGAAAACCTAGGGGAAGAAAAACTACTGCAAAGGAACTCAAACTCAACTTTGTGATTCCTTGTAGCCAAAAGACAATAGGATCACTACCCATTTCTGGAAGTTTCACCATTTCACTTTTACGTAATGCTAATTGCTTCTCCCACTTTCAGCTTTACACCATTTTGGTTTATAAAAGGTTTCATAAGAATGCTCTACTTTTGGACAGCACGGGAAACCTGTATTTCCAAAACCAATTTTATGGGTTGTGAACATTTGGAAGGACTAAAGCCGTACAAAACAATCTCCAAAATAGCTGGTTAAAATCTAAATGAATTATTGGCTTGATTTAGGTTAAGAGAATAACTTGAGGTTTGTTGCAAGCTTCATTAACTCTGAGTGAGTGAGTGTGTGTGTGCATGTGCGCGTGTGTGCGTGTCCATGTTTAAGCCCTCCTCTCGCCCCACCCTGGCAAACGGGGGCGGGTTCAGTTGTTCATTGGGAGTGGTCTAGGGAACAGTAAGGAATCATTTGGGTGGACTGTGCGGGGAAACACATATATTTGTCCCTGGCTTGGTTCAGGCCTTGGCAAGTCGTATTGTCACTTGTTCTACTTTTTCTTCAGAGTTCAATTCAAGCTCATGGTTAAAGCTAACGGCAAAATGTTGCTTAACTGAATAGGCACATTGCCGCAGAGAGAAGGGTTCTTTGCTTAAGGTGCCAAGCTCTATTACAGCACATTTGACAAGCTACCTGATGTTCGCTGGAAGAAGATACCGCTTCACGGCTACAAAAGCAAGTGCACATATCTAATGCACAGCTCACAACCTAAACAATATTCAGCCTTCCAGACACAGTGCTTAGCAAAAGTCTGGCTTAGCTTTGTTGTCAGGCGTGTGAGTAATAATTTCACTGGGTCCTTAACTTCTTGAGGAAACGAACTTCCACTTACTGATTGATTTAATATGGTAACCGTACAAAGAGCTGGACCCAGAGTCAGAAGACACGTCTAAAGGACTGAAGGAATGAAGGAAAAGGAAGAGAACGGAAAAGAAAAGAAGGTGGAGGTGAAGAAAGGAGAAATGAAGACGGGAAAGAACAAGGAATGAAGTCCTGGCTCACGACAGGGAGGACCTCCGAAAACATGATGCTAAGCAAAAGAAACCAGACCCAGAAGGCCATATACCGTATGGTTCCAGTTATAGGAAATGTCCGGAGTAGGGGAATCCCTAGAGACAGAAAGTAGATGAATGGTTGCCAGGGGCTGAGGGCGGAAGGGAGAAATGGAGAGTGACTGCTAATGAGTCGGTAATGAAAAATGTTCTGGAATTAGATGGTGGTGATAGTTACACAATCTTGTGAATATGCTAAAAAACAAAAACAAAAACGAAAACAAAAAACATGAATTGCAGAGCACCTGGCTGGCTCAGTCGGAAGAGCACGCAACTCTTGATCTCAGGGTTGTGAGTTCAGGCCACCCATTGGGTGTCGAGATTACTTAAAGAAAGAAATAAAACTAAAACACACATACACACACACACACATTGAATTGCACACTCTAAAACGGTGAATTTTATGCTCTGTGAGTTATTTCTCAACCAAAAAGGGGGGAGACAAAAAGAAAAAGTTAAAAAAAAAAAAAAAAAGACCTGACTGCTATGGACACCCTCTGAGCTGTGAGCAAGGCATCTAATTTCGTTACTATGCTTCCTCATCTGAGAAATGGGGTGATATTAACCTACCTCCCAAGTGGTCGCAAGGTGAGGATGAGATTATCTACGTGAAAGTAATCTTGGAAAAAATGTACAGTGCTACAATTCAAGACAATTTCACTCAAAGCTCAATGAGGTTCTTCACGGAAATTTATGGTAATTCTAAAGTGTGTATGTGAAAGCAAGTGGCTGAGACAACTTGACAAAGAAGGACAAGAAAGAAAGGCTTCACCTACCGGACACCAAGACTCATTAGAAAGCTACAGCAATGGGGTGCCTGGGTGGCTCAGTCGGTTGAGCATCTGACTTTGGCTCAGATCACGATCTCACGGTTTGTGAGTTCGACACCCGCATCGGACTCTGTGCCCACAGCTCTGAGCCTGGAGCCTGTTTCGGATTCTGTCTCCCTCTCTCTGCTCCTCCCTGCTCACACTCTGTCTCTCTCCCTCCCTCTCTCCCTCTCTCTCTCTCAAAGAGTAAATAAACATTAAAAAAAGAAAGAAAGAAAGCTACAGCAATGAAGGCAGTGTAGTATTCTCTCACAGTTAGACAAATACACCAGAAGGGCAAATTTGGGTGAGCCCGGAAGCAGATTTGCACACATAAGGACACTTGCTATGTACAGCAAAGGAAGTGCGAGGGCAGAAGCAGCTCAAGAGGGCAAGGACGCTGGGACGACTGGTTTTCCACACCCGGAAAAACAATCCAGATTCCTCTCCCTCAATTCCAATTAGACAAATTATTTCCCAAGCCAACATTTAAAAACTTTCAGGAGACAAACAAAAGAATATCTTTAGGTTTTCAGGACAGGAACACGAAAAGAGGAAATCATAAGAGAAAAAAAAAAGAAAGAAATTTGACTACATTAAAAGTAAGAACTTTATCAGAAAATACCATAAAAAGTAAAAATAAATAAATAAATAAATAAATAAGCCACAGAGTGGGAGTCACTGTCTACAACACATATCACAAAAGATTAGTTTCCAGAATATATAAAGAGCATCTACAAATCAATATCAAAAAAATATTGATAACCTGCCAGAAAATAGGTAAAAAGCTGGAACTAGAATTTCACAAGATAAAACTGAAATAGCCAGTGAACAACGGTACTCAGAGAAAGGCAAATCAAAACCAAAAGAGATATAATACCATGCCTACCATCTCAGCAATATCCAAAAGTCTGGCTACGCTAAGTGTTGGCAAGGATTCTGTCCCTTAGGAAAGCAATCTGGCAATATCTAGTACACTTGAAAAGGCATAAACCCTACCATCCAGCACTTCCAATTTTAGATATTTAATCCCTAGAGAAACATTCATATACCAGTACAAGTAAATATGTTCAAGGCTGTTCATAGTAGCTTCGTTTTTAACAACGAAATCTGCAACAACTTAAGCGACCATCAATAGAAGCAGGTATAAATGTATGTTTACATAATGGAACGCCACAGAGCAAAGACACAGACATGACCTAGAGCTACGTGTAACGAGGGCAAATGTCACCAATAAATGTTTGAAAATGAAAACTGCAGAAGAATATGACAACAGAAAAGATAACCATCGTATAAAGTTTAAAAGCTTGCAAGGAGCATTCTCCTTTGCTTAGGAAAGTATACGTATGTAGGAAGTATACATATGAGAAGATAAATACCAATTTCAAGATAGCGCTTACCTTTGTGCATTTTAAAAGCATTTAAAAAAAACCCACATTTTTTAAATGTACAGCCAGGGTTGAAGCTCTCCTGGTGACGCCATTGATGGAGCAGGTCCAAAGTACATGGAATTCTCTGCACTTTCCTCAGCACAACTGAACCAGCACAGACCCACCCACAGTGGGTCCCCATAGGAGCAAAGGCCACACAGGGGTCAGAGCCATGTGCTTGACTGATATACAGTGTTCTTTACCTGAGCCAATCATCCACAAGCAGTTGAACCCGGCAGTAACAAGACACAAGGCTCCCTTCACCTCAGGTACCGTTTCGATCCTAACAGGGAAGGAAGCTGAAGTATTGAAGTGGAAACATCCTGGTTAATGAAGGATTACCATTTAGTAATAAACAGTAACGAAGATTATCAAAATCATAGTTAATATGAAAATCATCCCATACCTAATTTAATCTTTAATTCCAGTAGCGCGTAAGAAGCCTTACGAAAACATCTGTTGTCATTATACACAATTTTCTGGTAAAACGTCTGTGTTGATAGAAGGCTGGATAAACCAATGAGAAGTTGTACCTCTACCTCTCCCTTTGCACAGTCAATAGGTGCCTGGGTGACTCGGTTAAGCATCTGACTTCCCCAGCTCAGGTCATGAGTTAGAGCCCCACGTCGGGCTCCCTGCTGTCAGCGTGGGATTCTCTTCTCTCTCTCTCTCTTTCTCTCTCTGCCCCTGGCCTACATGCACCCTCTCTCTCAAAAATAAATAATATGCACATTTTTTAAAAGGCCAGTCATAAACCCAAGAAAGCAGGGCTACATACACAATTCTTTTATTTTAAGGGTTATTTTGCAGGAAGTGGTAAGAAAATAATTCCGAGGACTTCAACAGGCCTTGGCAAGATGAACAGACGTTGCTTGGAGTAAACCAACTTCCTTTTTAGTACCCTTTCTGTCCTCTAGGTGGGGCCCATTCCCTGGCTGTAGGTGTCCCGTGACCTCATACTCTTTGAACCCCTACCTGCTCTCAGAAGACCTCACATCAAGGCACATCAACCAAATTCTATGCCCATGTACATTTTAACAATGCTTTAAACCAAAGAAAGACTCTCTAAATGTGGAATTTCAGGATTCTGCTAGATGAATAGGAGAAATGCAGGGGGTAGGAGGGAGCGAGGCAGTTATCACTACGGACCAGATTGTGTACCCTCAAAATTCTTACGTTGATGCCCTAACCCTCAGGGTGACTGTATCTGGACATAGGGTCTTTACAAGGTAATCAGGTTAAATGAAGTCATAAGGGTGGGGCCCTAATCCAGTTGGACTGTGGCTTTATAAGAGAAAGATCTCTCTTTCTCTCTCAAAGTCCCATCTCCCCCACCCCACCACCATTTGAGGATACCGCAAGAAGGTGGCAGTCTGCAAGCCAGGAAGAGAGCCTAAAGTCACAGGGAACAAGTCATGTGGCCATACATCCTTGATGTTTTTACAGATGTTTACACTGAAGCTAGCCCTGTTGATGTACCGTGTACCCTTAAAATACCAAGTCTAAAGGACCAAGGGACTCTGATTAGGAACCCCAAGAGGTCCAAACAAAGATATGGGTATTCAGTCTGGTAGGCAACGCACTCTGGCAGAGGAACAGCGAGACCGAGAAATCCAGTCCAGAGTGGCAGGTCAGGCTACCCTCCCGAACATCCCTGCGTGGTGGGAGTTCCAAACACGCAAGGAGCCACAGAAAGAAAATTCTGCATCCAAGGTCTTGAGGGGAGAAGGCTGGGTCATAACACACTTGTGAACGTACAGAAGGACTAAGAATCCCGATGTCGGTGCAGGCAGTCTTTAAATGTACTGAGAGGCTTGGATTATGCCCCGGTTCAGATCCACTTCCAGTCTCGGGAAGGTGGCAGGAGGAGGAGTTCAAGCTGAAGATGTGGCTAGGAGGGGCACTGATCCTTGATGCAAGGCTTGGAAAACAGGCGTGGGTACATCCTCGAAATTTAACACCAGAGGCCTTCACAGTAAGATGAAGGTCCAAGAAAGAGCTCCTTGTCCCAAGGGGCTGGACAGAGAGCCCAAAATACAGAATGGCAGGGAGAGGAACACAGAGTAGGATGTGGCCAGGGTGAAGTTCGTGGGGGGCACAAGATGCAGTCAAGAGCTCTGAGGCAGAACTCACAAACACCCCACCGGGCAGGGGCCAGAAAGACCAGAATCGGCTCTGCTGAGGGGCCCGCGACATCGCCTCTGCTGACACGGTCCCCAAACGGCCCAAGAACACAAAAGCATTCTCTCCGTGACTGGACATACTTCCAGCCATCTGAAAGGTTTGTGTCATGCCAACACAATAGCCAGACACTGGTGAAACCCCCCAGAACAAACCTCACGGGGCTCCTATGTGGTTTTCTTGTAATGGAATTTTATTAAACAAAAGTAATTCCCGACTGCTGGCCTTGAAGACCCCGAACATAGTTTGGGTTCCTCCCAAAGGTGACTCTGAGGAAGGATTCGAGAGCAAGTAGTTGACTTAGGATGTGATCCCCGGGAACAGGAGAATGCGGAGGTGAGGGGGAAGCAGCAACAGCTAATACAGGTGCGTTATCCAGCCAGTTACCACTGGGGACGACTGAAGTTCAGTCCCGGGGAACTCGGTGTGTGTGTGGGGGGGGGCGGCACTGGAGAATGCCAGTCTGTCTCGTTACCCCACCTGTGGGCAAAGGACCACCGTTCCCTTGCACTCCCGACCTGCCCCCCGAACGAGCAGAGCGGGCTCTTGGGCAGCAAAATGCACAGCCGGTAGGGGGCTGCTGGGTACTGAGGTGGTCGGGGGGCCAGGGACGTTGAGATGAACACCGGGTCTCTCTGGCATGAATGAGGAAGTATGAAATGTTGAAGCCAGGAGAGAAGAGGGTTGTTTCATGCACGCCCTGCCTCACTCCTTTCTTTAGGTCAGTACCTGGGTGTGTGTGTGTGTGTGTGTGTGTGTGTGTGTGTGTGTGTGTGTGTGTGTGTTTTGGTTTGGCACGCGTTTGAGTGCAGCAGTTTTTCTTCAGGTGTTTGGAATGTTTGAGGAGAGACTGGGTGAAGGAGGTTGAAAGGAGTTTCTTCTTGAAGGTGACAGAAACATTCAAAGAGTACTGGCTTTGTGAGCCACTCTAAGGCAGACCGCACACACCTGCTTCTTCAGCCAGCGCTGGGAGGACCAGCACAGAGAGACGCGTGGGCAGGGATGTTTGTCATCCTGGAAATGGGCAATGGACAAAGGTTCCACATGATCCCCAGCTGTGCTCTAAAGCCTTGCTATTCAAAGTGTGGTCCCCTGAAATCTCCGGCCCCGGAGCTACAGAATCCGCACCTCCAGTTTAACAAGATCCCCGGGAGATTGGCTTGGACAATTGAAAAGCACTGCCGGAGATAGTAGTATTCACTCATGGTTCTCTGTATAGAGTTCATTCTGCGACTGTGTCTCCCACCAAAACCAAATGGAAGGTATTTGCTTGATTTCAGCCTATATTCACTCTATCCAGTTTGTGGAATAAACTTCAGATTTGCTGAATGGAGTAAATTAACGCAACTTGGGACAAGGAAAGAAACTAGGGTCAACCTGCCAACCTGGGTGTAATCACAAAATAAAGTATGCTTTAGTTTTTCAAACCGTTCAATTACTTCTTTCTTCCCTTCCTTCCTTTTTTTTTCTTGGCAAAATTAGGAACCAGTGCTTAAGAAGCCAGTACCATTCCAAGTCTATTCAGGTAGGTAAACCTTTGCCTCAACATCTGCAAAACACATTCAACAGTTTCAGGAGTGTTTTTCATTTCAAAATAATTACGTGTGTGTGTGTGTGTGTGTGTGTGTGTGTGTGTGTGTGTGTGTGTTGCAGGAAAAGAAAAAGACCAAAATTCTTAAGATATTCTTTAAATGACATTGGATATAGGTAGTTGGTAAAGGAATAAATGAGCATAGAAACAGACTTAGGAAAAAATTAAGGTAGAAATACAACAGATGCCAAAAGTGAATTCAAGTTATGAATAAAAAGCATCAGTATTATATACGGATACAGACGTGTGAGTATGTCCAAAGGTGACTACTAATCCTAATTGCTTTCAGAGGAGAAAATAATTGACAACTGTGCAAATGATTAGAAATAGCTGCCCCTTGAACAATGCGGGGGTTAGGGGTATTTGGCCCTACCCCCCCCCCCAGCACAGTTGAAAATCTGCATGTAATTTTTGACTCCCCCAAAACTTAACTACTAATAGTCTACTGCTGACCTGAACCTTTACCGATAACATAAACAGTTGATTCACACATATTTTGTATGTTGTACGTATTGTATACTGCATTCTTACATTAAGTAAGCTAGGGAAAAAAATGTTAAGAAAATCATAAGGAAGATCACATTTATAGTATTGTATTAAACGAAATCTGCGTATAAGTGGACCCGTGCCGGTCAAAAACCTGCGCTGTCAATGCTCACCTATATATTTAAAGCATTCCTTTAGGTACTGAAGGGAAGCAGAATAGTGATGAGGGAACATAAGGTGGCTGAGGGCAAAACACAAGCTAGCACACCACCCCCCTCCACGTGAGATATGTGTGATATTCCTACCACACTCCTGACTGTCCAAGAACAAAGGAAAGGACAGAAAACAAATGGTTAACTGATAGAGATCACAGTCCTGCCGGACGTGGGTCTCCATCAGTTTACAAACATCTTAGTAAATTATAAGAAAAAGGCAATTTTATCTACAGCCTCATCTCCAGAAACCTGTAGAGGCAGTTTCCTGGAGCCCCAACATCACCCCCTCCTCCATGGTGATGTGGGAAACAAAGGCAGGAAGGAAATGGCAGGTAAAATTAAATTTCCTTGTAACCTGCAGCCCACTGACAGATACTTGAGGCAGGCAGAGCAGAACACTTCGCCAGGAACTGCCTACTGTCTTAATGTTAATGTTTTGCTAGAGGGAAAAACCACCTCGACTAGGCCTCCAGTATCCTGTGAGTCTTCTTTAGCATATGAAAATCTCTTTGGAAACTCTTGACTTTACCTTCCTCCCCCCCACCCCCAAGTATATAATCAGTCTCTCTTCAGGGTCCCGGGGCTCTTCATGCCCACGGGTCCTGTCCCCGTGCTTTAATAAAATCACCTTTTTGCACCAAAGACGTCTTCAACAATTATTTCTTGGCCATCAGCTCCAAACCCCACGAACCCCCCACCATCACCCCAAAGCCTCATCAACAGGACACCCAAAATATGCCTGTTTGGCATAAGGATTATCTTGAGGCTGATTATTTTTAAGAAACCACAGACACAGGAGGAGCTCTGAAAACCCAGTAGAAGCTACCCTTTTATAAGACACATTTACATTTATAAGGGCAATATCAATTTCTAAGGGTGTCTCCCTTCGTGTACCAGGAGGATACCCCAATCTCTAGAAGCTCTTATTGAGAAGAAAAGCTAGCAAAAAGAAGATAAAAGGGGCCAGCCATTTGTCCGAGGCTGGATACTCCCCTTGCATACTTTTGGCTTCTGTAATCTTGCTCGCCTCCTGTCCAACTGCCCCTCCCCTTTTTCTTTGGTCTCTCAACCCTCTACCATCCCAGCCATAAAAGGAGGCCAATGCCAAGGTTCGGGGCTCAGCCTTTGGAGGTGACCCCACTGGGCCAGCACTGATGCGAAATAAACTGTGTTTTCTGATTCGCTGAGTACTTGTCGCTTGTCTCTTCCTGGGCGCCAGCTATTTGCTGTAACATTATCAATGCAGGAGGTAAGGACTTAGGTCTGCATAACAACCTTACCCTCCTCTACTGTGGTTTTCCTGGTAGCGTCCCATGAGTGGCTTCCCACCATCCCAACATCTTCCTTTGTCGTTCACTGGAGATGGTATTTAAGGGGCATCTTGCACAATTTGGGGGAGTCGCTCAGTTTTCCTGGGTCTTCCCCATGCATGCGGGAGGTATACATGTTATTAGATTCATTTTTCTTCTGTTTATCTGTCTTTTATTCTGGGGGGGGGGGTTCTCAGCCAAGAACTTGAAAGGTAAATGGGAAAGTATTTTCCTCCCCTACAGTATTTACTGGGTAGTAACGCATACACGTGTTCATCAAAAGATAGGTCCAAGGGTGTTCCCTACAGCACTATTTATGAAAGCAAAAAAACCGTAAACAAGCCAATGGCCCAACGACAGCAGAAAGGATAAACTACCACAGTCCTATAATAGAATGCGGCGACCAGGACTGCACACACAGTAAAAATGAATATCACAAACAGTATCGAGTGGAAGAAGTCAGAAGTCCTGTGTGGAACCATATATACAAAATTCAAGAACAGGCAAAATGAAGCTCTGACATGTGACTCAGACGAGGAGTTACTCTGGGGAGGCAGTGACCAGAAGGAGACCCGAAGGGGGCTGGCGGTTGCTGCCCGTGTTCTGATTCTTCATATGGCGGCCGGTAACAGGTGTGTGCGGTTTGTGAAAAGTCACTGAGCCGTCCATTTATGGTATGTATAACATGTACTTCGAGAAACAGTTTAACTTAAAAAATACAGGTATATACATTTAGCCCACTTCCACAGATGAGTCAAATATCCATGAAATGCCACCAGACACACTTGCCTACTTTCACTACAGATGGATGCTGACGAGCCAAAGAAAATGACTAACACTGATGCACAGGTGATAAACCTCACAAGAGGGAACAGTGGTACACAGCTCTGGACTCCTGTGTGAACAATGAATACAATGAGCCCTTGATTCAACGAAAAGATATAAATCCTACTGGGTCAAGGGTAATGGTTTCTCCAAATACCCTAAAACATGTGACGCATTCGATCAAAAAGTTAATCATCTGTATAACAAAACCACTAGCTGAGTTCATTTGTACTGATTTTTCCTGGAAGCTTTAGTACCATATAGAATCCACTACAAAAGTTTACCAAAAACCCACAGCTAACCTCCAAATAATACCTGAAGGGGAAGACTTTTAGCATACATCCTCCCAATCTTTCTCTCCCTCTTTTGACATATTCCATTCATATATAGAGGGTTTGCGTGTTTCCGTAGTGCGGGTGGTTATCACGTTCGCCTAACATAAACAGTCAGAGGGTTTAGGAAATTCACATGTCTAAATCCCAAGGGAAACATGTTACTATTTTTAAATATCTGAGAGCCAGCCTTATAGTTAGGAGGGCCAGGAAAGTCCCCCACTGAAAAATGTGACACTTTTGACTCCTGGAATTCTAGCACTGTTTGTTTTCTTGGTAAAATGCAATTGCCCTCCATCTGGAATCTCTAATAACTGGGATCCTAACACATAAATATGCATCTGTTTATCAAATCACCATCCTTACCAGAAGCTTCTAGGATTAGTCCCAGAAAGAGATGGTCACTCATTTTTAAAAAAGAACATTTAGCGTCTTCCATGTACTGAAAACTTTGTCAGGCAATTTACATGTATCATTCATTCATCAAATATTTATTGAATACCTATCACATACCAAATAAGATTCTAGGCACTAGGGATAGTGTGGGTCCTGCTCACATTCTAGCTGAAGGAGAGAAGGAGACGAAGAGGGGAACAACAAATATGCAAATAAACAAGAAAACCAATATAATGGTAAAGCGCAGTGTTGAGACTTAAAATGAGAACGATACAGAGGGTGATTCGTTGGCTATTTTAGATCAACTGATCAGAGGTGATATTTAAACTGACATATAAATGATGAGAAATCAACCATAGAAAGATGGGGGAAGAGACAAAGAGGACATTCCAGGGAGAACAGTTAGTACAAAAGACCAAAGGGAGCTTGTCGTGCTGGAAGAATGAAAAGGAGGATGGTCAACGGGGAGAGGTGAGCAGCAGGGGACTGGCATCCAATTAATGCTTCTAAAAAGACGCTCCAACCGACACAGGTGGAGGAGTGAAGACGGGAGTGGGAGCACCTGGACATACTCGGGGAGCCAAACCGACAAGACTTGCTGACGGGGTGGCTGCGGGGCAGGAGACTCAGAGGCCCGGGGCTTGGACAACCGGGTGGGTGGTGGTGCCACACGCAGAGATGGGTCTCGCGGGGAGAGGATCAGGTTTGGCGTAGCAGCGGCAAGGAATCAGATGTCGCTCTGCAAACACCGGGTGTGAGACGCCTATTAGACATCCATGTGGATTAGCAAGTCTTTTGTCTCCAGATTTTTCATTTTATATTTAAAAAGCACACAATGTTTAAGAGCCTGATTTTTTTTGTGCCTTCTTCCCCGTTTTATTTTTCTACAGCTTCCATTTCTGAGCCTTTTAATGTTTCAAGTTTCCCCCCAAACTTTCAACATTCTTAGAATTGGTCAATTTATCAACATTGTTTCCGGGCAGTTCTCGATGATATTTTTGAGCCAGTGTAAAGATCTCAAAGATATTTTTTGAGACCATGAGATGGACTCTACATTTTAATCTCACAGAGGTAGTGTGGTATGAATGCCATGCTAAGGAGGCTGGAGTTTACTTTTTATAAAGCAGTGTAAATGAATGAGTTCTGGAATCTACTAATGTATGGCATGGTGACTCCAGATAACAATACTGTATTGTATACTTGAAGTTTGCTAAAAGGGTAGATCCTAACTGTTCACACACACACGCACACACACACACACACCAAAACAAAGGTAACTATGTGAGGGGGTACATGTTAGTTAGCTTGAGTGTGGTGATGACTTCACAAGGTATTCCTATAACAAAACAGCTAACTAGGGGCTCCTGGGTGGCTCATTCCTATAAGCGTCCAACTCTTGATTTTGGCTCTGGTCATGAATCCAGGGTCATGGGATTGAGCCCTGTGTCGGGCTCAGCACAGAGCGTGGAGCCTGCTTGATATATTCTCTCTCTCTGTCTCTCTCTCTCTCTCTCCCCCTCTGCTCCTCTTCCCTGCTCACCCACTCTCTCTCTCTCTCTCAAAAAAAAAAAAAAACAGCAAATTGCACACCTTAAATATATACAAGTCCTATTTGTCAATTATACTTCAATAAAGTTGGGAAAGGGGCAGAGTAGATACAAAGTTTTTAAAAGAATGGCCTAGTAAACCTTGAGTGGTACGAAAGGTCACGGCGGCAGGTACTAGCATCTAGATGAAATGTAAAGCCACGAGACTGGTGGGGTCATCTCCGGAGAGTCTGTAAGGAGAAGAAAAGGAGTCCCAGGGCCCTGGGGGGACACCAAACTTTGTAAGCTGTGCAGAGAAGGACGAGTCAGAAATGAAGACTTAGTCGAGTTACGAGCAAGAGTAGGAAAAGTGCAGTACAAGAGCCACAAGGAGAAAAGCGTTCACAGAAGGAAAGAGTGACTGTGTCCAAAGCTGCTGCACCATAAGTCAGAAACGGACAGCTGCTGTTTGGCAAGTGCTGTGTTTGGCAGTGTGGAGTTCATTGAGAACTGACCAGAGCCTCGGGACAGGACCCGGATTGGACGGGGGAAGAACGTGGGGTGATGAAGAATGTGGGGTAATTAAGTATGTGCGATCTTTTAAGAGGTTTCTCTCAGAAGAGGTGACTAGTAATGTGGGGGCGACAGGAGGGGGATGGGGAACCGGTGGAGGAGATGTTATGTCTTAGAGCATGATTGTAAGCTAATGGAAATGATCCAGAAAAGAGAGAGGGGTGTGCTGAAGCAGGAAAGAAAGAGGAAACAGAATTAGGAATTACATTCTTCACAACACGAGAACAAAAATCATTAAGTACAGTAATGAATTACAAACCACGGAAAAAATAGGAACTCACGAGTCCATCCTGATGTGGAGAACAAAGGCAAAAGAAAAACATTAAATTGCCTTGCAGCTTACAGCCCACTGACAAGTCCTTGTGACAGGCAGAATGACCTCCCTCTAAGAAGGCAACTGCCTCGATGCTGGTACTTTGCTAAGGGCAAAAGGCAGTCTTAGCTTAATGTCATCCGGGCCTCCGTGATTCTGTAAGTCTCCTTTAACATATAAAAATTCCTTTGGAAACCTCCTTTATCTCCACCCCCCAAATATATGTTAGCAATCCTCCTCCAAACATATGATCCACTGATATACATCTGAAGGGTCTCATGACTAAGGTTTTATTAGACAGAAGTAAATGACCCTTTCCTAATAATACTAGCCCCCTCAAGGTCCTGGAAACCTTGCTTCTAAAATTATTTAGAGACTTACGCTCTCCCTAACGCCCTCTCAACCCGAAGGTATATAATCAGTCACCCCTCACAACCCCAGGGCAGCTCTTTCTGCCCACGGGTCCTGTCCCTGTGCTTTAATAAAACCATCTTTTTGCACCGAAGACATCTGAAGAATTCTTTCTTGGCTGTCGGCTCCAAACCCCAACATTTCCACATCACGTACCAGTAATAAAGACAGGAATGGATAAATATATAAGGAAGAAGGGTTCTTGGTGAAGGCCAACTGGTAAATGTGGAGGGAATATCAGAGTTGGAAAATCATTATCTTCAACCGTCATATTAAAGATTGAATCAGGCAAAAATCACCACTGACTGCGAAATCTAGAGAGAGATACTGATGAGAAGGAGTAGTCTATCTGTGTCTCCCCCAGAATACGCATTAGCAAGGAAGAAACCGGAAACCACACAGTGGAGAAATTAGATAACACCTTGACCAGGTGACCAAAATTAACATCACCAATGAGGAAGAGAAACATCCAGACATGTGGGCCCCCAGATGTGATACCCTGAGAACACATCATCATCTCTGCAGTATTGTGGCCCAAAATGTACAATCTGTATCTAATTACAAGAAACATCAAACAAGCCCAAAATGATGAATATTCTCTTTAAAAGAGAGGGAGATGGTCTGTATTCATCCTAAATGCTGAAGACGAGAAGCATTTGCGACACCAAAACGTGCCTCTTTGGCATAAGGATTATTTTAAACTGATTATTTCTAAGAGCAGACTACCGGTTAGAAGTTACCCTTTTGGAAGAGCCATTTACATGCATAAGGGAAATCTCAGTCTGAAAGGGTGTCTTCCTCTCCATACCAGGGATGACTCTAAATCTCTAGAAACCTTTATCAAGAGAGAAGCCAGGACTTAAATCTGCATCACAACCTTACCGTTTATGGTGCTTAGTGTTTACAGCCAGGTAACCTCCCACAACTGCCCCCCCACCGCCCCCCACACATACCTTCTCTTGTCTTTAGCCAGAGATGACATTTAAGGTGGTGGCTTGGGCCATTTCGGGGAGTTACTCAGTTGTCCTAGGTCTGTCCCATGTATACAGGAGGTACACATTATTAAATTTCTTTTTCTCTTGTTAATGTCTTTTTTTATTTTTTTATTTTTTAGGTTTATTTTTGAGAGAGACTGAGCGTGAGCAGGGGAGGGGCAGAGAGAGGGAGACACAGAATCTGAAGCAGGCTCCAGGCTCCGAGCTGTCAGCACAGAGCCCGACGCAGAGCTCGAACCCATGAACCCTGAGATCATGAGCTGAGCCGAAGTCAGACGCTCAACGGACTGAGCCACCCAGGCGCCCCATTAATCTGTCTTTTATCACAAGGAGACCATTACTTTTCCTTCCCCACACTGCCAATGTCATAAAAGACAAAGAAAGGATGTGGAAATGTTCCAGACTAAAGGAGGCTAAGAGACCTGACAACTAAATGCCAACAATCCTAGAGCAAATCATGGGCTGGAAGGAAAAAATGCCGTAAAGGATGCTATCAGGTCTATTGTCGAACTTGGACTACAAATAGCAGATTAGGTAAAACGAACAAACACAAACAGCAGATTAGGTAACAGCGTAACATCAATGTTAAATTTACTGAACAGTAAATTTACTGAACAGTACTGTGGTTATGTAATAGAATAAGAATATCCTTAGGAAATCCACACTGAAGTGCTTAGGAGTAAAGGTCATGATGCATGGAACCCCCTCAAATGGTTCAGACAAGTGAGGTACACGTGCAAAAGTGCAGATGACAAAGCAAATGGGGTAAAGTGTTAGCAATAGAGGAATCTGGACAAAGGTTATATGGGCATTCTCTGTACTATTTTTATTTTTGCAACTTATTTATGAAGTTTGAAATGATTGCCAAATAAAAAGCTTTTATTTATTTACTTTTCTAAGTAGGCTCGCCACCTAACGTAGGGCTTGAACCCACGACCCAAGATTTAAGAGTCGCATGTTCTACCAAACTGAGCCAGCCAGGCGCCCCTCCAAATAAAAAGCTTTTAAAAAGGAAGGGGGAAAAAAGAATATGTTCTTGAGAAGGCAAGGAGGATAAGAGGTCCGGAACCCAGAAAAGCAGCCGATCTTTGACACACTGGGCACGTTTTGTTTCATCCCCTTTCACAGCACAGTGGGGAGTGATGAGGGATCTTAAGGCAAGCGGGAGTCCCACAAACACCCCCTCCCCCAGGTGGGATACGTGTGACAGGCCTCAGGCACTCCTGACTGCCCAAGAACAAAGGAAAGGACAGAAAACAAATGGTTAACTGAGAGAGATCTCAGTCACGCAGGACATGAGTCTCCATCAGTTTACAAATATCTTAGTAAATTACAAGAAAAAGGCAGTCTTGTCAAGAGCCTCATCTCCAACCCTATAGACTCAGTTTCCCGGAGCCCCAACATCACCCTCCCCTCCAGAGTGAAGTGGGGAACAAAGGCAAGAAGGGAATGGCAGGTAAAATTAAACTGCCCCGTAACCTGCAGCCCATTGACAAATACTTGAGGCAAATAGAGTATAACATTTCCCCAGGAACCCCCTACGGTCATTATGTTGATGCCCCACTAAAGGAAAAACAGCCTTAGCTTGACAATAGCCAGGAGCCACGGGTATCCTGGGAGTCTTCTTTAGCGTATGAAAATCCCTTTGGAAACTGACTCTTGTCTTTACCTCCCCCAACTCCACAGTACATCACCAGACACTCTTCACAACCCCAGGGCAGCTCTTCTGCCCGCGGGTCCTGTCCCCGTTTTTTTAATAAAATCACCCTTTTTGCACCAAACACATCTCAAGAATTCTTTCTTGGCTGTCAGCTCCGAACCCCCCCCCCCTCACTCCAAAACCCCATCAGGGGGTACCACGAGTATTTCGTGTCTGCACAAATGGGGGCATGTTGGGAATTTGGGTGGTGAGAATCTAAGGCTTTGGGGGCTCCCATCTAAACAGCCAGAATCAGCAGCTGATGTAGAAGGGGCAGAAAAGATAAAAGAAGGTGTCAAACAGCTGTTTTGGAGAAGAGAAAAGGAAAGCTACTACACAAGCAAGGTAGGCTTGCTAGGCAATGCGAGAGTCCACTTGAAGTTTCTCAAGGTCAAGACCTGGACCTAGATATCAGTATTTACTCTGAAAACTCCCTGAGTGATTTGAATGGGCAGCCAACTAAGGCAGGGTTTCTCAAGCTCAATACTATGGATTTTTGGGCCACATAATCCTTTGTTGGGGAGTAAGCGGGGAGGGGGTCCTGTGCATTACACGATGTTTAGCAGCAGCGTCCCTGGCCTCTACCCACCAGATGTCAGTAGCACCCCCACCTCTGCCAGTCATGACAACCAAAAACGTCTCCAGACGACAACCAAAAATGTCTCCAGACGACAACCAAAAATGTCTCCAGACACTGCCAAAAGTCCCCGGTGGGGGGGCAAAATCGGCCCTGGTTGAGAACCACTCTGTAAGGGGATAAAGGCCATAAACACTCCATGTTTATAAAGCTTAGGAATTGTGTAAGCTCCTTGTTACCATGAGCACTGTGGGTAAGAACACAGGCTCTGAAATCAGACGGTCTGCGTCCGAACCTCAGATCCACGACCTACCTTTCGTATGACTTTAGATAAGTTACTTAACTGCTCTGTGCCTCAGTTTCCTCATCTGTAAAATAATAATAGTACCTGCCTCAGGAAGTTGGAAGGATTAAATGAGTGAATATATGCAAAGCAGTAAGACCAGTGCCTGCTCATTAAATATTAGCCACTAGCTACCATTATTATCACAGAATCGGAAACGTAGTAGATACCAGATGTCTTGTTGATTAATGAACTGCTTACATCAAGATATACTCCATCCTTAACCAACAGAAATTTCCACAGTAAAACGGAACAGAAAGGCAGAATACGCTGAATCTTTTATTTATTTTTTACACCCAAGTTCGTTAGCATATAGTGCCATAATGATTTCAGGAGTAGAATCCAGTGACTCATCCTATACATATAATGCCCAGTGCTCATCCCAACAAGTGTCCTCCTTAATGCCCCTTCCCATTTAGCCCATGCCCCCACCCTCAACCCCCCCAGCAACCCTCAGTTTGTCCCGTATATTTAAGAGTCTCTTATGTTTTGTCCCCCTCCCTGTCTTTATATTATTTTTGCTTCCCTTCCCTTATGTTCATCTGTTTTGTCTCTTAAACTCCACATATGAGTGAAGTCATATGATGTTTGTCTTTCTCTAATTTTGCTTAGCATAATAGAGTACATTGAATTTCTCTTAGGATTAGTGTCCTGATTCCTTCTAGATTCTAGGCACACTCATCCATCCATTTGACAAATATTTAGGGAGCACCTACTGCGTCCCACTGTTGTAGGTCCTGAGAATACAACAGTGAGCAAGATACACAAAGTCCTGGCTCTCTCTTGGAACTTATATTCTAGCAGAGAAAAGAAGACATGGAATCAGTACACAAATAATCAAACGATATAATTGCAGATAATGGTTGTTACAAAGAAAACGAACAAAAGCGGGATGAGGGGATGGGCATTCACAGTGGTTAGCAGGGAATGTTGTTTTGGAATGCCGAAACAAGGCAATAAGTTATGTGAATGTCTGATGAAATAGTGCCCTAGGCAGGCAGCGCAGCAAATGCAAAGGCTGGAAGGCAGGCACATGTTTGGGCTGGTGTATTTGGGGAAGTGTGCGAATAGGGGGGTAGCGACCATACAGGGTCTCAAAGGCTACAGTAGAGAGGAACCAGGGTCTTATTTTCAGTGTGGTAGAGGTTTTATCAGAGGTTCTGAGCAGTGGGTTTACAAGACTGCAGGCACAGGCTATTCTATGAGGTCAAGGGTGGATGCTGGTTTAGAGGCTACACACTAATTCAAGTGAGAAACGTGGGCAGCTAAGATTATCTCAGGGTATTATAATTGAACTCACTTTGCATCTAGCAGGATCTGATATAAAATGAATCTGTCTGGGACACAGTTCAGCAGTTTGGGGGGCTTAGGAACTAAATGAACAGCTTTATGAAAGAGTGGTTGAATCCATTTACAGGGTAATGATCATCATTTTTAATGAAATAGAACAGATGGAAGAACACTGAAAATATAAGAATACATTGTACAAAGGAAAAACGCATAATGCTTTGTGAGATCCTATTTCAATCATATATGCGTATGTTCACACTAGGCTGAGATATAAAATATACTTCTCACTATGGATTACAGGCAGAAACATTTGAAAACCACTACAAAAAGCTATCTTATTTATACATAAATAGGTTATAAGCTGTCCCTTTATTTTTTCCCTTTCTTGCTGTGCCTGGCATCCCCCCAAACGAGGACATCATGAAAAGGTCCAAAGGTAGTATCTTCGTAGTCTAAATAAAATGATTGACTTATACTACACTATCTTCTCTTCCAGGGAGATCAAAATATGACCCTCCAAAGCTGGGAAGAGTGACTCACCTCTAAACTGTTAGGCTTTTTCAATGGAAAAAAAAAAAGAATCTAAGCAGAACAAGAAATTTTAAAATTAAGCTTTAGACGTTTAGAAGCTAAAAATGGAAAGAAACCTCCTGAAGGTGGTAAGAATAACTACCAGAACTCTACAGCGAGCACAATACCCAGTAGTCAAGTATTAGAACCATTCCCCCTGAATCAGATACTCCTTAATGGTGCCCTAGAGGGAAGCTTGGCCACTAAGGTAAGCAAATAAAATGAGGGAAAATATTCGGGGTTGGGGCGGGAATCCCTATATTATTTCATTTCCAGACAGTTTGACTATCTAACCTTAAAAATCCAAGAAAACTGACTGGAAAAACTTTGAACTAATAAAAGTTCAGTAACATGGCTTGAATATAATAGACCTCCAAAAAAATTAAACAGCCCTTCTCTATAAGAGTACAGTGATTATAAAATAAAATGGGAATAAATGATACAATTTCTAAAAGCAATAAAAATTACACACACAACACAATCTAGGAATTCACCTAACAAGAATGTGCAAGACCTACAGTGTGGTATAGGCACAAGGATAGACATACAGATCAACGGAACAGAACAGAGTTCAAAAATAAACCCGCACATGTACAGCCTATTAGTTTTTGTCAAAGGGGCCAAGGGGACACAAGGGGTGGGGGGAAGTACAGTCTTTTCAACAAATGGTGGGAGCGGGGTGCGCCTGGGTGGCTCAGTAGGTTAAGCGTCTGACAGTTGGTTTCGGGCTCAGGTCACGATCTCAGGGCTTGTGAGTTCAGCTCCCCCAACCCCGTCAAGCCCCTCCCCACTCCATGCATAGGGCTCCATGCTGCCAGTGCAGAGCCTGCTTGGGATTCTCTCTCTCTCCCTCTCTCTGCTCCTCTCCCACTTTCTCTTCAAAATAAAGGTAAATAAACTTTTTTAAGAAAAACATTAAAAGGGGTATCTGGGTGGCTCAGTCGGTTAAGCGTCCGACTTCGGCTCAGGTCATGATCTCACGGTTCGTGGGTTCGAGCCCCACATCGGGCTCCGTGCTGAGCCTGGAGCCTGCTTCAGATTCTGTGTCTCCCTCTCTCTCTGCCCCTCCCCTGCTCGCTCTGTCTCTCTCTCTCTCTATCCAAAAATAAACAGTAAAAAAATAAATAAAATAAATTAAAAAATTAAAAAAACATTAAAAAAAAACCCAAATGGTATTGGAACAACTGGATATCTATACGGACAAAAGTGAACCTTGACCCATACAAAAATTAACTGAAACGAAGTCATATATCTACATATCAATGATAAAGCTAAAATGTCTAGAAGAAAGCACGGTAGAAAAACCTTGGTAAACATGAGGTAGACAAAGATTTCCCAGACAGGTTTCTAAAACTGCTATCTAATAGAAGGGAAAAAGCCTGGTAAGTTAGACTTTTACCAAAATTTAAAACTTCTGCTCTTCAAAAAATATATATCATTAATTGCACGCATGTGATAAACAAGTCAAAATAAAATCGTCAAAGTCATAGAAACGAATAGTAGTAGAATGGTGGTTGCGGGGGGGGGGGGAAATAGGGAGTTACTGTTCAATGGGCATAAGGCTTCGGTTGTACATGATGAATAAGTTCTAGAGATCTGCGGTACAACAGGGTGCTGATAGTTAACAGTACTATAGCGCACACTTAAAAATCGAAGACAGTAGATCTCAAGTTAGGTGTTCTCAAACCAAAATAAAAAGAAAGCAAATGAAAAGGCAAGCCACAGACTAAAAGAAAATATCTGCAGTACAGATTATCTGACTTGCATCCAGATATGTGGTTCATTAAGACAAACGACACAATTTAGAAAAAGACATTTCATAAAAGAAGATACACAAGCGACCAAAAAGCACACGAAGACTAGTCATCAGAGAGGTGCAAACTAAAACCACAAAGAGCTGCCACCACAAACCCCGTGAAATGGCTACAGTAAAATAAATTGCCAATACCAAGTGCTAGCGAGCAGGGCAGGGAACCGGACCTCTCCGACACTGCTGGTGGCAGTGAACTAACTGTGCTGTGGCCACATAGGAAAAGTCTGGCAGTTTCTTACGGAGTTAAATTAACCACACAATACAGCAGCAATCCTACTTCTAGGTGTTTACCTGAGTGAAATGAACATTATATGCACACAGGAAGCTGTATGTAAATGTTTATATCGGCCCTATTCATAACCACCGAAAGTCAGTGAATGGATAAACAATCTGTGGAATATTACTCAGCAAAAAAAAGAACAAATTATCGATTCACACGACACTGATAAATCTCAAATGGATTATGCCAGGTGAAAGAAGCCAGACTCAGAAGGCCACATCGCGTATGAATCCATTCGCAGGACATTCTGGAAAAGATCAATTTATAGCAACAGAAAACAAAGCCGTGGTTGCCAGGGGCTGAGAGTGGTGGGGGAAGTTGAATACAAAGGGTCAATAAGGAATTTTCTGGAGGGATGGAATTCTTCTCTATCTTGCTGATCTTGCTGTGGGGCTCGTTACAGGACTATATATATCCGTCAAAATGTATAGAACTATACACGAAAAGGGTGGATGTTATTCCACATAAATTATACCTCAACTCCAAAAACATGGAATCAACTCAAGAATTAATTAGGCAGATTTATAAAATGGAACAGAGCGTTCACAGAATCTTAGTTGATTGAGAGAATTTACTTTATGGTAATTTTTACCAAATGTTTAGCCCATCTCTTAACTTTCAGTACCCTCACCTCATACCATGTCCCCAAAATAAGTTCCATGTGGATTAAAGGCCCACCTAGTTTAAAAACCATAAACATTTTAAAAGAGTTTTTTCCCCTCTATCTTGGGGTAGGGAAGGCCTTTCTCAGCAAGGCATAAAAACCAGTTCCCAAGTTTTTACTAAAGGCAGAATCTCCTTTCTATCTTTTCAATTATTAACATCACAGAAATAATTTCTCTGACCACCCCCCACCTTTTTTTTTTTTTGAATGGTGCTCTGCCCAGTGTGTAACAAGTATCTGAAAATGGAAAAATGTGTTTGTCAGTTTCTCGTGAGCAGTGAAAGCACCAGGAACGTAGTGATATCCCTCTCTGAGTCCCAAACCCATACAGCGATGTCCCCCTCTGAGTCCCAAACCGGACTCAGGCACACCACAGCCACACCAGAGCCCGCAGAATGAACACATAAGCCACACCAAAGCAGCTTAACTGGCTCTCCCTACACCTGAGCAAACTCACTTTGCCATTTCTGGAAGGCTATTCATGGTACCAAAAACACAGCAGCTCGCCTTTCCTGGCCAAACTTGCCGATGAAATTCCATTTCTCAGACTTTTTCTCCCTCTGCTGAACAAAATCATATCCATAATTAAAGTTCAACTTTTTGTTCTTTTCTGTGTTTCCGACAATTTTTTTTTTTCTAGAAAAGTCACACATACCTGGAATCTGGGGGGTTTGGGCAAGAATTATTCACACAGAAAACACCCTGCATTTCTTCAGTGTCTTTCAACAGCAAAATCTGCTCTATCCCCCCCCCCCCTTTAAGGAAAGTCACCTTGCAGGGATGTGGGAATGATAAAAGCAGAGGGAATCTGATCAGGGCTTGGCACCGCGCTGAGGCCCTGTAAAACAATATCCCTGAACAGCTACAAAATTTGGCCACTTTTTGTTTTCCAGCTTTGCATTTGAGCTGTAAACGCAGCCCAAACCAAGAAATGTCCAGATCTTAACTAAGCAAAATTTCGGGACACTAAAACAGGACTCCCCAAATCCTTTGGAAATAACACCTACTTTGTCACTTAATTTACAAATTATTATGACATCGAACTTAATTGTATTGTCTTTTAATAACTAAACTCAATAAATTGTTAATTATGAATAGCAATAAAGCAATAAATATTGGCATACCATGTATAACTGAGGTTACACTCATAGGCTTAGCTCTTAAAATAGCCAAAGAGAAGTGGAGAAAGATGGGGGGAACTGCAACATCTAGTTAGACCTTGGCTTAATAAATCTTCATTCTCCATCACCCAACAGCTCCTAACCCTGATCAAAGAAATGAGTCCTTTTTCTGTCTATGGTGACTATCAGACAGGATCAGCTACATAATTTATGGGGCTCAGTGTAAAATGAAAATGCGAAGCCCCTTGTTCAGAAATTGCCAAGAATTTCAACAGCGACAGCAAAGCATGAAAACCACATACAGGTTTCATACCCACGAAGCCAGCTCTACCAACAGATCATGTATTTGGCTAGCGAGCTGGTAAGAAAAGTAAAGCATTTCGCTTCTAAGTGAGTAGCAATGATTTCATGTGTGTGTCTGCGCTGCAACTGGGGTTGTAAAGTTTTACGACCTCCTCTCCCAATCTCTCACTTTTCCTGAGGGTTTCAGCCTGTTGGGCAAAACGTACTCCTGCAGTGCCTACCATACAAAATGTGGTCCACGGAGCCGCAGCACCCGCATCACGTGGGGGGGGGCTTGTCAGAAGTGAAGACGGTCGGTCCCCAGCCCGGACCTACTGCATTTTAACAAGATTCCCAGGAGATTCGTGTGGACGGTACATACTAAGGAGTGTCACTATCCAGACGGCCACGGAAAACCTCTGCCGTCTGCCTCACCCGCGTTGGCAAAGCCCGTCGGCTCCCCTGCTCCTCACCTTATACATAGTACCGGAGCCTCAAAAGGGCAAGTCCCTGTTGGAATGCTCTCACCCGAGACCTCCAGCCTCCTCTTTCTCCCGGTGCTCACCACCCCCCCCCCCCCGGGCTGCCGCTCAATCCCGCCGCGCCCCCGGCCACCTGTTCTGGGTCCCGCCAAACAGCGCCGCGCCAAGCCCTTCGGGGCCCTGGGCGCGTTCGCGCTCCGCCCGCAGCGGTAAACTGAGTTCCCCAGGAGTCTGGTCTCAAGACCGTCCGCGTGAACACGATTCGCGGCTCCGTTTCCCGGCGGGGTGGGGAGAGTCTGAGTCCTTAGGAAGCTTTTGGATACACACGCCGTCCCCCGACCCCTCGGAGAACGCGGCGCCGGAGCCCCCTTTCCCACGGCGCGCACTCCCGGGCTATCGGGGTGCGGCCCCCCCGGGTGCTCGGCGGCTTCGCCTCTGCCTTTCAGGGCGGCCCCGGGCTCCGACTCAGAGCCGCAGCCGGGCGGAGGGAGCGTTCGCCCCGCTGTCCCGTCGCCCTCCAGGTCCAGGCGCTCCGCCCGAGCTGCCCGCGCCCGTTGTCAGCTCCGGGGGGGAGACGGCGGTGCTGGGTCTCAGGAGCCCGAAGGGAACGGACTCATCCCAGCGCCGCGCGCTTACCTGTCTGTCCCCGCAGACGGGCTGGCTGCCGGCGCCCTCCGGCCCTCCTTCTTGTCTTTCCCTCCGGCCGCGTCCCTCCCCCTTTCCCGCGGGCTGGCTCCGCCCCCGCCGCTCCGGGCCGGTCCGCCCGCCCGCCCGCTCTCCAGCTGTCCGGCGCGGCGTGGCGCGTCCGGCGCTCGGCGGCGGCGAGGCTGGGCGCGGAGGCTGGACGCGGAGGTGGGGAGCGGGCGGGGCGCCGACGGGGGAGGGTGTGAGCGAGCGGCGCGGCGGGCGGGGGGAGAATCGCGGCCGGGGGGCTGGGCGGCCCACCCCACGCCTGCAGAGGCCCCCACTGCGCTTCTGGACTCCCCGCGCCGCGAGACCTCCGGTGGCCCGGCGTCCGGTCCGGCGCGCTCCCGGGAGACGCCCAACCTCCAAACCCAGCCTCTCACCTTTAGGGGTCGCCCTGGTATCCAAATGCCTGTCTCACCGTTTTCAGCGGGGTGCACTGTGACGGGCGGGAACCCCGAGGTCGCCCCTCTGCCACAATACTCCCAATGCAGACGTCAAAATTCAGACCACCGGAGGGGGATCTGGAGAGATCAGTAAAAGGAAAATGTCCTGGGGAAGCTTTTAGCCCCATGGTTATCTGATGGATAGGTTACACCGCATACCTAGAAACCGGGATTCCCAGCACTCTGCTTGTATGTGTGTTGGGGGGCGGGGGGAGGAGTGGGAGGGTGGGATACGAGTGAGTTACCTCTGGGCCCTTCTGTCTTTTATCTCTGTTAGCATTTCCTCCGTATGCACGTTCACGGAATAAAAATTAGATCTGGATAGGACTTACAGACCATCTAACTAGTTTGTCAAAGTACCCCCATGTTACAGATGGGAAAATGGAGGCCTGGGGGCCTTGACTCAGTTCTACAATTCCAATCACTTGTAGAGACGGGGGGGGGGGGGGGGGGGGGGGGGGGGAAGCGCTCTGAATTCCTTCTCTGGCTCCTTCTACTGCCGCCCAACTCTCCGCTTCAGCCCCACCCTTGACAGTTAAACAGCTTCTAGATTTGCAAAATGCTTTATCACTTTAAAGGCACCATTCTCTTTCCCTAAAACCTGCAGGAGAATATTCCATTGTTCTTTACCACTGAAACAAAGTTCTAGATTCTGAATTGCATCCACAGCTCTGGAGAAGATGTTTCTAAAGGGCAGGTGTGCAGAGCACATCCTGGCTGACTCTGCCACCTTAGACACAACCTCTCGGGGGAAGATGTGCACCGCTTTGCAGGAGGCTTGAATTTGTTTCGCAAACACCAATTTATTAACACTCATAACATTCTAGCTGGATAAATGAATGGAAAGTGTTTTCAGAGAGACTTTTGACTGGTTGGATTAAGGGGGAGTGGAGGTCAGGAAGCTCATCCAGATTACATAACAAGTTGGAGGCAGAATTATGATAAGGGGGAAAACAGTATATTTTAATAAACACGTTTAATGATACTCCAGAGGATTAAATTGTTTCTCTTTGCATTAACTTAATACTCGCACTGTATATGTTCCACTTACTAGAAAATAGACTTCATCTTGTGTAGAGCCCCCCAAAATCTCCTACATTGCTATTTGGCAGAATCTATTGAAACTGAGTGTACGATTACCCCACGTCCGGCAGTTGCCCTTCTAGGTGTATATGCAACAGAAATGAGTGCATATGTTTACCAAAGGATATGCATGAGAACGTTCATAGCAGTGTCTTTCTAATAGCCCTAGATTGAAAACGACTGCAATGTCCATCAGCAGAATGGACTGAAAACATTGCGGCGGTACAGTCACAAAATGGAATACCAAACAACAAGGAGAAAGCATGAGCCACTGCTACACTGACTACAGACGGAACTCATAAACAATATCGAGCAATGGAAGTCAGACATGAAAGCATGCGTACAATGTGATTCCGTGTATGCAAAGTATAAAACAGGCAAAACCAACAATCAGGTTAGTGGTCATTGAGAAGTTGGTGACTGGAGGGGGCTCCAGGGGGGATAAGAAGAGTTTGTGGGGCGCAGGTGATGTCTTGTTTCTTCATCTGGGTGCTGCTTACATGGATCTATTAGGTTTGTGAAAAATCAATGAGAAACTCATCTATGATAGGCACTTATGATATGAATCGCACCTATGATATGTGCACTTTCCCTATACATGTTTTACTTCAAGAAAAAGTTAAAATATATATACCTCATATTAAAAGTTGCTCGAATTTCTAAAGTAATGCCAGAAGAAGTATGCTTTTCCTTTCAACAATCTCGCTATTAAAAAAAGACACTTGAAGGAAATATGTCTAAAACGCAAAAATGAGACACTCCTTAGCCTGACATTAAAAATCAGATTTTGATGCGCTTCCAGCCAAACTTTTATTCCCACTGGCACACGCTCTCAGGTCAACATAACTCTGCCATCGAGACCGAAGGAAGACAGGGTCACACGCCTACACAGGCACTGTCTGGTGATATGAAGGAAGGCTGTGGGTGCTCCTGATGTGCAGTTAAAGGTTTTGGGGGATTTTTTGTTTTTTGTTTTGTTTGTTTTGTTTTGTTTTTGCAGTTAAATCGTAAATCTAGGGGACCACAGACCGGAGGCTGATGTCCCAGCAACGAGAGAGTGGGCAATTTGGATCCTGCTCCACAGGGTATTTGAGCCGGTGATAGAGTTTGATCCCCAGCATCAGTCGGTCAGGAAACATGGCAGAGACTGAGTGCGGAGAGCAGAAGGCCTTGTCGCCTCCCTCTGGTGGACCCCTGAGCGTGGGCTCTCTGTAAAGGGAGGTGGCAGTAAAGGACAGCTTACCAGGGCTCAGGGCCCAGCTCTCTCCATAGAACTTCAAAGGCAAGTTCACCTGTGGCCAAATAGTCTAAAAATATATCACCCAATGAGCTCACACAGATTTATGATGTCCCCAGGGAAATGAGCACAAAGGGAACACGGGACTTGGACGTGAGTCGAGAGTGGGATGAGAAACTAGCACAGCAGTGATGGTGACGATGTTCGTGAAGGTTATACTCACTATGTGCTGGGCACTAGGTTCTACCTACTTGATACGAAATCTTCATGGCAACCCACTGAGGATTGCCCAGCTGAGGAAACTGAGGCACAGAGAGGTTAAGTAGCTTCTCCCAAGATCCATGGCTAGTAAGTGGTAGAGCCAGGACGGGAGTCAGCCCAAGGGTGACTCTCAAACTCCTGCTGTCTTCAGGCTGGGCATGAAAGGTAGAATTTGGGGATGGCTAAAGCACTACAGAGAGAATCAGGAGATGAGGGGAGGGGTTTGTTGTCTTCCAGTTCTGCTACTAGCTAATCGGTGTAGTCACTTAGACTACACTGAGTCTGGGTCTCAGTTTCCCCATTTGTAAAATACATGGTGGGTGACAAGACAGCCTAAGCCCTAGCGGTCATGCCAAGGGTTGGTTTGGGGTATTTTAGGTCCTTCATAATCTCATCAGCATTCCAACACCCCGAATAAAAGGCATCTCATCAAAACAGTGTATTAGACAAACAAGAAAAGTCCCCTGGCCAACAGGGCCCCCACTTCCCGCACAAGTGTAGTCCGACCACCAGGCCTGAATTTCTCCTTTATAGAAATTCTGGAGCTACTACTTCTCAGAAGTTCTTTCTGGCTTCAATCTTTCGTTCATCCAACAAACATTTAGTCTATGTCTACAGCATCGGCGACGATAGCCTAGGATATGCTGCAGTAACGACTCGAAATCTCTGTAGTTAACACAACAAAGGTTTATGTCTTACTCATACCGTGTGTCCACTGTAGGTTGGAAGGGAGAGCTCTACTTTACCACGGTCGCTCAGGGACCCAGGCTGACCGAGTAGCCACCTTCTCAAATGTTGCTGGTTGCTCAGGCAGAAGGAAAAGAGAGCTCTGGACCACCAGCATTTAAATGCTTCGGCCCAGACTTGATGTGCAATGCTTCTGCTCCCGACTCATCGGCTAGAACTGTTCACATGGTTGCACGAGGCACAGAGGGCCAGGATATGCAACCCTATAAGGACCCAAGAAGTGCAGAGGTAGAAATACTACCATACCCACTATGGCTGGACCCTGGGCAGATGACGATGAGCAAGAGGTGATCCCAGCCCCCAGGCACTCACAATCAAACCAGAGAAGTCTCTGGCCACACGATTCCAGCCCTGTGGTGTAGGCTTTGGTGGATCTAGGTGAAAAACCAATCACTGCCCATGTAAGTGATGTCACCATGTGATACAGCAAAATTGTTCTCTAGAACATTGCGTTAGTTGTAATGGTGGTGAATCTATTGCACAACGGAGGAGATGAATAAATCACACATTCTCGTGGGAGGCAGAAGCCTCTCTCTTGTGAAAATACTGAATGAAGACAGTTGGACATGTTGTCATTCTGTTCGATGAAAGTTACAAATAGCAGTTTAATGAAAAATGAAACCAGACTTTGGCCTCTAGCAAGATAAGGATGGTGGGACCAGCCCTTTCTGAGAATGTGTCCCAACCTGGGAAGAGCTGAGCATGGCCCCGTGCCAATACAAATAATCCTAGAGTCAAGAAAAAAACGGAATGCCTCCCAAATAGATCTGCACACGCGTTAGCTCGTACAACTCAACACCACCCTGCCTTCAGTGAGCAATCCAGGGCCTTGGGGTGGAGACTGAGGGAAGGAAGATGAGCCCATCTCCTCAGAAGTGAGGCAAGGGACAGCTCTCTGGGCCAGGCCACATTCAACTCAGTTGTAATTGAAGTTCTCTGAACAGAGATGGCCTGTTTGTTTCTTGAAGGAACCCATGAAGTCCTGGCCAGGCCTTTTTTTTTTTTTTTTAGTATTTTGTTTTTAAGTAATTGCTACACCCAACATGGGGCTCGAGCCCACAACCCCTAGGTCAGAAATTGCATGCTCTACTGACTGAGCCAGCCAGGCACCCGCTCACCATGCAATTTTAAACCAAACCTTTGGTTTACCTGTCTCTGAAACCACAGGGCATATTTCAGGAGAGAACTCTGGACAGACACACCCTTACAGCACCCTAGTTTGTCTTACGTGTCCATTTTCCCCCTTCCAGAAGATACTTTGAGATACGCAAATATTCTGTTTCTCGTCAAACGTTCTCTTATTAATGGCAGCATCCGTCTGTGAACCATACCTGCAACAGTGATTACTGTAGGGTTTTCTATTTCCCTCATTGCTTCCACGTTCATTCATTGGAATTCTTCTATAGGGAAGGGCTGTACCTTCTCTCCCATTACTGTACTTATTCAACTGCTCAATTTATTTATATCAGTATGGACTCATAGGTAATTGTTTCAGTCTTTGGGTTCTAATCCAATGCTGTCACTTATTTTGTTGTCAAACTGTCTTGGCTTCAGTCACTGGGAGCTCTTTCAGGTTGGCTCTCGTGTCCATTCCTTTTTCGAACACTTCCTTACTTTCTGGAACCACAAGATATTTCAGGCTTATCTTGTATATCACATCATTTTTTTTTCTTTCATTTCACCCAAGAAGATGCCTTAAGTCCCCCTCCCATTTAAAAATAACTATTTGCATATTTTTAGCCAATTCACCAACTGGGGACCCGCTGCATGAAGTGATACACCATTTTATTTGTCCTAAGTTGCTTTTCTCAAGTTATAACAATTCTTCTACCTGCGTCTCGTTTCGGGGAACTTAGTGAAAAAAAAAATACCTGTTAACCTACATCCTTCACCCTAGAATATTTTTGGTATACCCATTGGCCCCATACATACTTCCTTGATGTCACCTGTTGTTATGACATCTTTGGCTATAAGTACAAGAAACCACAAATCCAACTGGCTGAAACCATAAGGAAATGTGTTATGTCAGGAAACAGGAAGACCAGATGCACAGCACAAGGACTCTGGCTCCTCCTCGCTGTTATCCTTTCGACACTGCCTTCAGCCTGGTTTCCCTCCTAGTCGTATGTTGGCAGTCAGCAACAAAGAAGCAACAGGCTACCTCGCTTCAGCCCACCAAGAGGGGTGAGAGAGGAAAGGAGAGGGAAAAACAAAAACTAAAAACAAAACAAAAACAAACAAACACCTTCCTTGCACTGTGGCTTAAATAGCCTTCGCTTTAGCTTGATTGGGCTAAGTTAGATCATATGATGACCTCTGGACCAATTCAGCTGCCAGGGGGATGCCAGAAACGGATTGGCTTAAGCCTGAATTCAAGAACCAATCACTATCAAGGGGAATGTGATTAACATGTTTGGTGAGGACAAGTGGTTCTCAAATATAAGACGGAATCCGAATCACCAGGAAGGCTTACTAAAATACCAATTGCAGGGCTTATAGCCCCAGGGTTTCTGATTCAGTAATCTTGGATAGAGCCTGACAATTTTCTGCTCTGCTCTTCTCTTCTCCTTTCTTTTCTTTTCTTTTCTTCTCTTTTCTTTTCTCTTAATTTTGAGAGAGAGAGAGAGCGCGCGCGACCGAGCACAGGAAGTGGGGATAGGAGCAGAAGGAGAGGGAGAGAGAATCTTAAGCAGGCTCCATGCTCAGCACAGAGCCCAACTGGGGGCTCAATCTCAGGACCACGAGAACATGACCTGAGCCAAGATCAAGGGTTGGACACTTAACTGCCTGACTGAGCCACCCAGGTGCCCCAATCTGCTTTTCTTTTTTTTTTTTTTCCTGTAAAAAAAATTCTTTTAACGTTTATTTATATTTGAGAGACAGAGAGTACGAGTGGGGGAGGGGCAGAGAGAGCCGGAGACGGAATCTGAAGCAGGCTCCAGGCTCTGAGCTTTCGGCACAGAGCCCGACATGGGGTTTGAACCCGCCAACCGTGACATAATGACCTGAGCCAAAGCCGGACACCTAACTGACTGAGCCACCCAAGTGCCCCAGCCTGGTCTTTTAAATGCCACAGCCTAGAAGTGATACCTATTACTTCTGCTTACCATTCATTGGCCAGTATTAGTCCTATGGCTCCAACTTAAATGTATGGAATATTTGATGACCACTCATCTATACCATAGTAGGTATCAGTAGTTATTTCTTTACTTTTCTTTTTAAGATCTTATTTTTCAGTAATCTCTACCCTGAATCTGGGGCTTGAACTTACAAGCCTGAGATCAAGAGTCCCATGCTCCACCGACTGAGCCAGCCAGGCACCCATTAGTAGTTATTTATTTCTTTTAAGTGTCTATTTATTATTTTTGAGAGAGAGAGAGAGAGCAAGGGCGGGGGGGGGGGGGGGGCAGAGAGAGACGGAGACAAAGAATCCCAAGCAGGCTCCAGCCCCTGAGCTGTCAGCACAGAGCCCCACGCCAGGCTCGAACTCACGAACCGAGAGATCATGGCCTGAGCCGAAGTTGGACGCTTAACCAACTGGGCCACCCGGGCGCCCCAATAGTTATTTCTTGATAAATAGTTTGAGTCTTTTTCTCAGGACCTTTTCCAGCCTCAAGAGGTCTTTCTTGAGGATTGATGACAAAGGCCACACTGGATTCCAGTGAGGCCTTCCCTGACGGCCTTATTTATTTTTTTATTTTTTTTAACTTCCTCCTTCACCATGCCCAGCTCTCTCTCTCCTCTTTCCCTGCTTTATTTTCTCTCCATAGCACTAATTGCCAACCAACTTATGTCACTTATTTGTTTGGTTTATTGTCCGTCTCCCCTCCCCAAAACAGAAAGCAAGTCCCATGGGGGCAAGAATGTTCTGGTTTAGTTTGGTATGGTTTTTTTTTTTTTTACTGTTTTTGTTGCTGTTGTGTTCCCAGTGCCTAGACCTGTGCCTGGTACATAGTTGGTATTCAATAAATAATGAATGAATGAATGAATGAATGAATGAATGAATGAATGTGTGAATCATGGGTTTATATGAGAGGAGGTGATGCTTTTTTTTTTTTTTACCAGGTACCTTCCTGGAGGGCCCTGGTCTTGCCTGAGTAGATGTACCAAAGGAAAAGTGTATAGTGACTATTAAAAGCTGTGCTCTCTAAAATTCATAGTGCC
Organism: Felis catus; assembly: GCF_018350175.1. Taxonomy (NCBI): domain Eukaryota; kingdom Metazoa; phylum Chordata; class Mammalia; order Carnivora; family Felidae; genus Felis; species Felis catus. Next base: position 15,416,884 of record NC_058386.1, read on the forward strand.
AGCCACTTACGTTGGTCCTTTGCACAGCTCCCTGCTATGACCGTCTCTATACTCAAGAACAGGCAAAGGAGACACTAAGAAAGGCCTCAGAAATATTGGTGTCAGAGCCTCTCTTCCCCTAAGTTTGCCTCTGGATAGACCAAGTCCCCAGGGCAGGCTGGACACATCATCGGAAAGCCAGCTACTAAATAGAGTTTCCAGGGACACTCTGGAACGCTGCTGATCTCTGCCTCCACCTGAAAAAGAAAGTTCAAAAAACGCAAGTTATTCTCCAAGTCACCAGGTTAGGCGCCCAGTTTCCCTGGGAGGGACGTCTGCCCTGGCGACAACAATGATAAAACCCCTTTCTCCCGACCGGAGAGGTGGGACTCGGGGGAAAACGTCAATCCCCTGCTTTTTGTTCATCTTCTTTATTCCTGCACTCCACAAAGCGAAATGTGATAGTAGCATAATTTCTGTAGCTCTTCTAAGAAATTCCTCTTTGCTGGCACATAAAGAGGACTCTCCTGGATTCCTGCCATTGGCCATGGAGCTTTAACACATTGTTGTTGGCTCGGCTGGGGAGCCAAGATGAGTAAAATATTCTCCAAACTCCTGTGGAAACACACAGCAAGTGTTTCCAACCGTACTGTATTATTTGACCCAAAATATTTTTCCCCCTCCTATTTGCCAATCCATGTGTTACTTCCCTCAAAACTCCAAGTGACCTTCCTTTTCCAAACCCCACAGCCCTTGGATTACTACAAGGGTCTGAGGCCACCTCTAAATAGTTCGGTGATCTTCAGCAAGTTACCTCCCGTTTCTGAGCTTGTATTTTCCCATCTCATGGAAAGAGATGTATCAGAACAGAGTTTCTCAGGCTTCAGTGTGGATCAAAATCATCTGGAGGGCCTGTTACAACTGTGGGCTGGGCCCTCCCTCCAGACCTGCTGATTCAGTAGGTTTGGGCTAGAATTCCAGGATTTGCATCTCTAACAAGTCCTCAGTGGGCCCAAGGCCACTGGCTCAGGGACCCTATTTTGAGAGTCACTGTCTTAGATGAACTCAGAGGTTTATGTAGCTGTTCATGTAATGAGTCTATTGGTCTGAGTCAGGGCTCTTTTGGTTGCAAGTGACAGAAACGTGAGGCAAATCAGCTTAGATAAGGAAGGGACTTTATCAGCTCATATATCTGGGAAGGACAGAGGTGGAGTGGATTCTGCATACAGGAATTCAAATTATGTCATCAGATTCCTCTCCCTCCCTCTCTCAAGAGTTAGTTCCAATCTCCTCTTTCTACACAGGACTTCCTCCATGCTAAGTGGCCTGAAACATGGCTATAGACACTTCCAACTTCTATCATCAGCCCAGATAACGATCAGAGAAGAAACAACTTCTGGTTTGGGGTTTAATCATCCCAGGGACAGGTTCTCAATGGCCTGGCTTGGACCATCATATGGTGAGGAGGATGGAGTGTTGTGATTGACTAAGCCCATGTCACATGACTTCTCTTGATGTGGACATCCAGAGCATTAGGCTGGACAGCACCCTTCTCAGATGGAGCCTCTGTATCCGTCGTGTTTGTTGCTGTATTTTCAGGGTCTAGTACCTAGCGCATAGCAGGTGATTAACAAATATTTGTCGAGTGGGTGAATCATTTCATGAATGGTGTGAACTCTTCTCAAGGAATCTGGAAATCTTCAAAATTGGAGATCCTGTGCCCTCTGGGGTAGACGTGAAATTTCTTGGGACTTTTCACACAACTTTACTGGACCCAACCAAAGTACAGTGTGGTGTTGTTCTCCTTTTTCGTTTTCTCCTCCGTGTGGAGACTAGAATTCTGCTAAGACCCGGCAGATGCTCCACCCTTTACACTCTTTTTGGGTTTCTGACGCTCCTTTTGATGCTGCTTTGTCTTTGGAAACACAGCCGTGTACCTTTTTTCCTCAAAATACTGTAAATCACTCTCCAAGTGTCGATCCTCTTTCGTGTCTTTTAGTGAGCGCCCTGTAGGCTTTTATTAGTTTATAGTTTAATAAGGTTTAAATTATCATTTTTTTCCCACAAAGATAAACATCTGCCCCTCCCCCTCCCCAGCCTGTATTGCAGTGGCTTCTCTTTAGGATATTGACTGAATGAGGAGACCCGGGTTCTGTGTTTCAATCACTGACTCTTTGAAGCCCCCCCCCCCGGGGGGCTTCGTCGGTTAACCATGTGACTTCAACTCAGGTCATGATCTCACGGTTTGTGAGTTCGAGCCCCACGTCAGACTCTGTGCAGACAGCTCAGAGCCTGGAGCCTGCTTCGGATTCTGTGTCTCCCTCTCTCTCTGCCCTTCCCCCATTCGCACTCTGTCTCCGTCTCTCTCTCAAAAATAAATAAACATTTAAAAATAATAATAATAAACACTGACTCTTTGGGGGGACCTCAATTTCCTTATTTGTAAAAGAAGGGTTAAACCACATCACTGGTACTCTGAATTGACTACCCATTGAAACCGCCTGGGGAGCTTGAAATAAATACTGATGATTAGGCCCCATCCTCAGAGAATCTGATGTATATGGTGGGGCCATCAGTATTTTAAAAAGTTCTCCAGGTAGATCTAATGTGCAGCCAGAGTTAAGAACGGCTGCCTAGATCTTTCTAATTTAAGAATGTAGACTTAGAGTCAGAATGCCAGCCCTACCACTTAAGACAAATCGTGTGATCTCCCTAGGACTCGGTTTCCTTATCTGTAAAATGGAGACATTGAGAGTATATAGGGTTGCTGTGAGAATTAACTGAGATGATCCAAGTAGAACCTTGCTATTCAAAGTATGGTACCTGAACCCAGCCAGTGGTATATATATATCACTTAGGTACTTCCTAGATGAAAAATCTCAGTTTCCTCCCCAGACCTACTGAAGCAGAATCTTACATATGTTACAATCTGAGAAGTATTGGTGTTGAGGGTTTATTAGACTACCCAGCACAAAGTAAATGTTCAATCAACATTAGTCATGACTAATATTTGTACTAAAAATCCTCAAGGTAGATCATTCTATTTCCTTCCCAGCTTCTCAAGTTTTTTCTAGACCCAGCACTAATATTTTAGTCTTTGGACTTCTCTTTAACTAAAATAATCATGTACTCCCAACATCACTCATTATTAAAGATATAAATGTTTTAATTATAAACGGAAATGCCCCATAACCAAGCCTTGGGGTTTTGGGGGGGGGGGTAAATTAAATAGAATCTATTTCTGCATTACTTATCTTCAGTGCCCATGACAGCCATACAGTTCTTTTTCCATTTAGACACATAAAAATCATTTCACATAACTAGGATTGTTCTTTAAAACTACCAAATTTGGTATATTTTATTTAAAAGCAGTTTATTCAGATAGCAAGAACATCATTATTACTTTATTTTTTTGTACAATTTTTATAATGATTCCTTTTTTAATCTTATTTATTTATTTTGAGGGGAGAGGCAGAGAGAGAGGGAGACAGAGAATCCCAAGCAGGTTCCGAGCCGTCAGCGCAGAGCCCGACGTGGGACTCAAACTCACGAACCATGAGATCACGACCCCAGCTGAAGCCAAGAGTCAAATGCTTAACCGATGTTTATTTATTTTGAGAGAGAGAGAGAGAGAGAGTGAGCACGGGAGAGGCAGAGAGAGAGAGGGAGAGAGAGAATCCCAAGCAGGCTCTGCACCATCAGCAGGGAGCCCAACGCAGGGCTCTATCCCAAAAACCATGAGATTGTGACCTGAGCCAAAACCAAGAGTTGGACACTTAGCTGACTGAGTCACCCAGGCACCCCATTCCCTGATTCTTCTAACGCTTTATTTTTATTTCTGTGGTTTTTGCCTGGAGGATTGTTAAATAATTTTATTCACCGTGATTTTTCGGAGACAGGTCCATTCCTTTTACATTCTCAAGGCAGAACAGTTGTTGCCAAGTGAACTGGGGAGATCTGGGGCCCTAAGGCCTTGACCCAGCCAGACCCAAGGGAGTGGCTGAAGGTTCTTGGTCTTGTCACAAGAATGAATTCAAGGACAGACATGCAGCACAGTGGATGAGTAACACAAGCAGGAAAGTTTATTAAAGTGAAAAGTACACTCTGGAGATACAAGCGTGAACAAGCTCAGGAGAGAGAGAGCTGCTCGCCCTGGGGGCTGGGTTTCTATCTTTTATTGACTGTTGTGAACTAGGGGGTGGAATATTTATTACTTGAGGCGGGAAGCAGGGTTTCATGCTTTTTCTTCCTAATTTGGTGAGGGGTTTCCTGTCATGGCATCTGCCATCTTGGGCCTGCCTGGTTTGATCTAGCTTCTTGTGGAGCTCTGCCAGGACGGGCCTCGGACCTCCCCAAGAGCCAGCCATGACTTCCTCATTGCTGATCTCCACGTACCCTATTAGAACCTAACTAACTGCCTACTCTAACACAAGCAGCAAGGGAAGTCAAACACTGAGATGCAGAGTCCCTGATGTTCTGGGGAAGGAGAGAAACCCTCTATTTTCTCTGCTGGCCTAATCCCTCCTAATCCCGCCTAACACTCAAAGTTCTTGGCCCCAGCACGAGGATCTAAAAGTGTTGATATTTAGCCATCTTGGTCCAGCGGAAGAGAGTCGATACCGGCTGTTGCTGGTGAGGGAGCGTGAGACAAGCTGAGGGCAAAGTCTAACAGTACCCCCCCCACGCCCCCGAGGTGGGACATGTGTGATATTCCTTGGACACTCCTGGCTGCCCAAGAACAGGGGAAAGGAAAGAAAGCAAATGGTTGACTGATAGGGATCACAGTCCTGCAGGACAGGAGTCTCCTTCAGTGTACGGATCACTTAGTAAACTGCAAGAAAAAGGTAAATCTTACCCAAAGCCTAATGTCCAGAAACCTATAGACTCCGTTTCCTGGAGCCCTAATAATCACCCTCATCAAGATGGAAGGGGGTTTAAGTGCTTGCCATGGTGACGTGGGAAACAAAGGCAAATGAAAAATGAAATTCCCTGACTGCCTACAGCCCAGTGACGAGTCCTTGAAACAGGCAGAGTGACTTCCCTCTAGGAGCTCAGCTGCGTCGATGATGACACTTTGCTAGGGGCAAAAGGGAATCTTGGCTTAACATTATCCTGACCCCCCCCCCCCCCCCAGGATCCTGTGAGTTTCCTTAAACACATAAAAACTCCTTTCCAAACCTTCTTTATCTTTAATCACCAAGTATATGTTGGCAATTAAACTCCAAGCATATGGCCCCTGATATCCATCTGAAGAGTCTCATGACTGAGGTGTTACTAAACGGTAATAAATGACGTTTTCCTAACAACATCTAGCCCCTCAAGGTCCTGGAAACCTTGCTTCCAAAATTCCTTAGAGACTTACGCTGTCCCTGTCCCTCTCCCAACCTGAGAGTATATAACCAGTTACCCGTCACAACCCCAGTGCAGCTCCTTCTGCCCACGGGTCCTGTCCCCGTGCTCTAATAAAGTCACCTTTTTGCACCAAAGATGTCTTCAAGAATTCTTCCTTGGCCATCAGCTCCGAACCCCACCATCACTCCAAAACCCCATCACTGATATTCATGCCTCTGAGGAAGGGAGCCTCTGTGGGCTCCCATGGGAATGAGGAAGGTCACCAGCTAAGACCCTCCTCACTCCTTTGTCCTCACATATGAGGGCATCAGTTCTTTTGGTATTGGCTTACGAGTTAAGGATAGTCCTTTGTAGGAGCAGAAAAGGTTTCCCTTCTTCCTTTCTAGGTTCTTTGGTCAGTCTAACAATTCAATTGCTATAAGACACAGTAACGAAAAGAAGTTTAATAACATGTATACCTCCTGTAAATACAGGACAGACCCAGGGAACAGAGTGACTCCCCCAGATGGCCCAAAGCCATCACCTTAAACACCATCGCCAGCTAAGGCCTAAAGATCTTGGGGGTGTGGAGTCAGTTATGGGAGGCTACCAGGAAAGCACAGTAAACAAGGGCGAGGACGTTATGCAGATCTCAATCATTGCCTTCTCCATAAATCACGATTTCTAGAGATATAGAGTCAACCTCCTCTCCCTGCTACTGGGAGAGAGACACCCTTAAAAATGGAGATTTCTCTCCACACAAATGGGGACAAATGTAAATGTCTCTTGCAAGAGGGTGACTCCGCCTGGGTTTTCAGAGCCTCTCCTGTGTGTGCAGTTTCTTAAAAATATCCAGCTTAAAATGATCACTATGGCAAGGAGGGCTATCGGGGTGGCAAAATTTGCTCCCCTTTACCTTGTTTTTATTTTTTTTAACGTTTATTTATTTACTTTTGAGACAGAGACAGAGCATGAACGGGGGAGGGTCAGAGAGAGAGGGAGCCACAGAATCTGAAACAGGCTCCAGGCTCTGAGCTGTCCGCACAGAGCCCGACACGGGGCTCGAACCCACGAACTGTGAGATCGCGACCTGAGCTGAAGTCGGACGCTTAGCCGACTGAGCCACCCAGGCGCCCCACCTTTACCTTGTTTTTAGAGAACAGAATTATAATGACTTCTTGCCTCTTCAAGTGTGGTTCTGGGACCGGTATTGACACCATCAACTGTGGACTTGTTAGAAATGTGGAATCTCAGGGAGCCTGGGTGGCTCAGTAGGTTAAGCAGCTGACTTCAGCTCAGGTCATGATCTCCCGGTCCGTGGGTTCACGTCGGGCTCTGTGCTGACAGCTCAGAGCCTGGAGCCTGCTTCCGATTCTGTGTCTCCTCTCTCTGGCCCTCTCCAACTCGCTCTCTCTCTCTCTCTCAAAAAATAAATAGAAAAAAAAAAACATAAAAAAAAAAGAGATAGAGTATCTCAGGCCCCACTCCAGACTTCTGCATCAGAATTTTCTTTTTTTTTTTTTACAATACAACATATATACATTTTTAAAAATTAAACCGGCAATTTTCATTATAAACACAGCTCTCTGGAAAATTGGTCGTGCCACTTTTAACTTTCGTAAACTTTATTTCTAAATTTTTTCAGCTTTATTGAGATATAATTGACCCATAACATCATGTAAGTTGAAGATGTACAGTGTGTTGATTCGATGCATTTATATATTGCGAGATGATTACCACCACAGCGTTTCTAACCTGTCACAGAATGCTTAGTTTCACAGGCTCCGCAGGTGATTTGTATGTGCATTCAAATTTAAGAAACACTGTTCTAGGCACACTTACATACTATCTTCCTATCCTGTTTTTTTTTTTAATTGATTTAGGACAGTATTTATGGCTTATCCTGAATATATTTTTCCCTCAAAATAAATGTGAAAAACCTCAAGATATTAGTGCCTTTCATTTCCCGTCATTTTGAGGGAACACTTCTCCCTCATTATCTCCCTTGATTTTCTCATTTTTAGTCACCATTTTATTCATCATTCCAGAAAGTGATTCTGTGGAACGAGAGGACATAAGACTGTTCCTTAGAGCCGCCAGGGACTATGTGTAAAACCATCGGCCACACCCCTTATGAGGCAACTAACGTCTCATTGTCAATGTGAAGTTTTTTTGTGTCCTCAAGGATGACTTTTGCACACAGAAAATATTATTCAGATGCTAATTTGGTTCTTGGAAATAATATTCAATTCAAATTAAATTAACAAATTTTAAGACTGAAAAACAGACCTTTCTTAAGCTTTTAAGATCAACTTACAAATCTCGTTTTCTTTATAAATATAATTGCATTTTATCGATAATTTTACTGGGACTTTTACAATTAATTAATTAAGTTATTTGAAATCATTTTAAGCCAAATTTGAACATCTAACATATTTTATTTTCTGCATCAACTGTTTCCTAACAAACAACTTCCTCAAGAATGTCACCGATTCTAATAAGTAGTAAACAAAACTTCTAAGTAAGTCCTTTCCAATGTTCTGGTACTGTTTGCAAACTTCATAAACTGGTCGTCACAAGCCTAAATCAATTTCACACGTGTGTATTTTAAATTAGAAACATAAAACTAATCGGGGCTCTTGAGTGGCCCAGCTGGTTAAGTGTCTGACTCTTCATCTGGGCTCAGGTCACGATCTCACAGTTCGTGGGATCCGGCCCCACGATGGGCTCTGTGCTGACAGCATGGGGCCCGCTTGGGATTCTCTCTCCCCCTCTCTCTCTGCCCTTCCCTCACTCACATGCTCACTCTCTCTCTCAAAATAAGTAAACATTAAAAAAGAAACATAAAGCTAATCTGTTAGATAATTAAATATTCAAAATTATCTTAAACATTACAAGTAGATACATACAGACAATTCCCAAACATAACACAAAAATATTAATACTATAGGTTTGATTGACTTATCTATCTCTATACTTCACTGTAAATCTTCTTAGGGGTAAAGCAGTGATTATGAATAAAGGGTGATTTTGCCTCCCGGGCACATTTGCCATTGTCCAAGAGCTTTCTGTTTGTTTTTTTTGTTTTGTTTTTGTTTTTGTTTTTTGTTTTTTGGTTGCAACTGGGATAGGGGAGAAATTCTGGCATCTAGTGGGTAGAGAGCAGGGATGCTGTACAATGCATAAGACAGTCCCCACGGGAGAGAATCATGCAGCACAAAGTATCACTAGTGTCAAGGGGGAGAAACTCTGGGCTAAAGGTGCTATTTCAACAGACAGTCACGAACCCAAATGTCCATCAACAGTTGAATGGATAAAGAAATGTGGCATGTGTGTGTGTGTGTGTGTGTGTGTGTGTGTGTGCATACATATATATGCAATGGAATATTACTCAGCCTTAAAAAAGAGTGAGATCTTGGCATTTGTGACAGCACAGATGGACCCAGAGGGTATTATGCTAAGTGAAATAGGTCAGGCAGAGAAAGACAAATACCACATGATTTTACTTATATGTGGAATCTAAAAACAAAACAAGTGAATAAACAAAAAGCAAAAACAGACTCACAGATACAGAGAGCAAACTGTTGCCAGAGGGAAGAAGGTGGGTGGAGGGGGTGGACAAAAGGGGTAAAGGGGAGAGAGAGGTACAGGTTTCCAGTTATGGAATGAATAAGTCACAGGTACAGCATAGGGAAAAGAGTCAATGGTATTGTAATAATGTTGTATGATGACAGGTGACACCTACACTTGTAGTGAGCACAGCATAACCTTTAAACTTGTTGAATCACCATGTTGTACACCTGAAACTAATGTAACATTGCATGTCAACTGTACTTCAATTTAAAAGGAGAAGGCAATTATGTCATCACAAGCAATTTGGAGTTACTCCCCAGGTGGATTTTGAGGCTACCTTCTCAGTTGAGTGAGATTTGATCAGAATGTGAGATCTGGAGCTATAGACATTCAGAGTGATCTTTCCCACAACCCAAACTTTCTTACAGTGCCCCTGCCACACGCATGGTTTTTCATGGCGGCTATCTCAGTGGGCAACTCCAGGGATGCCTGGGTGGCTCAGTCGGTTAAGCATCTGACTTGGGCTCAGGTCATGATCTCATAGCTCACAAGTTCGAGCCCCATGTAGGGCTCTGTGCTGACAGCTCAGAGCCTGGAGCCTGCTTCGGATTCCGTGTGCGTCTCTCTCTACCCCTCCCCTGCTCATGCTCTCTCTCAGTCTCTCAAAAATAAATAAATATTAAAAGCAAAACTCAATGGGCAACTCCAAGTTCCGATCCCATAAATGTGGTTAGTTTTGCTCTCAGAATCCCAAGTAAATTCAAGTCAAGGCTTATTTACTTTTGTAACTTCTTTGACCCTTTTCACCTGAGAAGAATCATTGAAAATCTGAGACCCTTCAATTCAGATTGCTACTCCATCCGATTGGATTTACCTTATCTATTTACAGCTTCACTCGATTATGAAATGTTAGCCTATCTCAGAGGGCTGAAACACTTAAATAATTACTCTTACTGGATTCCACATATTTGTCAGGTCTACTCTAGCTAGACAGTCAAGTTCTAAAGTTATTCTAATGCCAATTATGATGAGAAACATACATAAATATTAATATATCATGTGCATATTAATATATAATATATTATATAATTCCATGCCTGCTGTGTGCCAGGCACTAATATTTGACATTCATTATTGCTTTAGACATAGAAATTTGCTTTAAACTGCTGATGAGAGGGGCCCTTGCGTGGCTCGGTGGGTTAAGTGTCTGACTTTGATTTCAGCTCAGGTCATGATCTTACGGTTCGTGAGTTTGAACCTCACATTGGGCTCTCTGCTCTCAGCGCAGAGCCTGCTTGAGATCTTCTGTCTGTCTCTCTGTCTCAAAAACAAACATTAAAAAAATTGTGGGGCACCTGGGTGGCTCAGTCAGTTGAGCGTCCGACTTCGGCTCAGGTCATGATCTCGAAGTTTCTTAAGCTCGAGCCCCGCACCAGGCTCACTGCTGTCAGCCTGTCAGCGCAGATTCTCTGTCACCCTCTCTCTGCCCCTCCCCTGCTTGCACTCTCCCCAAAATAAATAATTATTAAAAAAAAAATAGACTGCTGACACGTTCTTGTAAACCTCTCTTTCCATGCCCTCAACCTACTCAAGGTTGTGTATCTATTCATTCAGCAAGTATTTATTGAGTACCTATTATGTTGCTGATACTGTGAGAGATGCCGAGGATAAGGTGACCAGGATATACACATTTGCCATTTTCACTGACCTTACATTCTAAGGCTGTTTTTAGGACTAAATGCGATAATATACAACAGCCCTTTATACTTCCTAAGTCACTGGGCAAATTCTAAAGTTTCAGGCACACAGTAGCTACAGCCGCCTCAAGTGGGAGGACTATGCATCTACAGGGCTTAGAGTCATCCCGGGATTGAATTCTAGAAAGTTTCAATTCTCTTTATCACAAAAATCACAGAGGAACTTGGTTACACAACTCTTGAGTGTGGACGACTAAGGTAGACACAGGCGGTAAGAAAGACTCCACCATCTTCAATCTGTGGCTTTCAAGAATGCCCTGACGGCAACATTCAGCCAGCAGACAGTGGGAAGGGAGAGAAGACTGTGATCGGGTATTTCCGGGACTGGTCTGAACGGTGCACTTCTCTTTTTGCTCTCATTTCATTGGCGAGGCGAGAGTTATATGGCCATACCTAACTGCAGGGAGGCTGGGAAATGAATTCTACCTAGGTGCCCGGGAGTGAGATAATCTAGTTTTAGTGACCAGCTAGCCACTCTCTAACACAGTCATTCACACAAGATTAATGAACTATGGTGGACAAGGTTATATGAAAACCCTAAGTGGTGTGCCTTGAGCCTTGACGCTTCGCTCAGTTTGTTCTTCCAAAGCTTAAGACTTACCTTTAGAAGGAAGGATGAGGGGCTCCCAGCTGGCTCAGTGGGTGGAACATGTGCGCGACTCTTGATCTCAGGGTTGTGAGTTCAAGCCCCACGTTGGTTATAGAGATTACTTAAAAATAAAATCTTAAAAAAAAAAAAAGGAAGGATGAAATGTATGTGAGTTAATTTCTTAGAGCAAAGCTCTTTGCCTCTTAGGGCTACAGTTTTTCATCTGTAAAAGAAAATACTGACACAATAAATATTAGCACATAAAGTAATACAACAGAAAAACAATGGAGAAAATAAAAGTTTGTTTTACTGTTGTTGCAAGATCAACAAAAGTCGACAAATCTTTAATTATGTGGACCGAGAAGAAAAGAAAGACGACTCAAATTACTAAAAATCAGAAATAAAACAGGGGGCTCCTGGGTGGCTCAGTGTGTTAAGCGTCTGACTTCAGTTCAGGTCATGATCTCATGGTTCGTGAGTTTGAGCCCCATATCAGCCTCCACACTGACAGTGCAGAGCCTGCCTGGGATTCTCTGCCTCTCCCTCTCTCTCTGCCCCTCCCCCACTTGCATGCACGTGTGCTCTCTCTTTCTATCAAAATAAATTAATAAACTTAAAACAATAAAAACAAGAAGTTTAAAAAAAGAAATAAAGCAGGGGACATTATACCAACGTTAAAGAAATAAAGAGGCCGAGAAAGGAATGTTAGATAACTTAAATAAAATGGACACATTTGTAGAATGACACAAACTACTTAAACTGACTCAGAACTAGTGATGAGACTGAACAAGTAAAAAAACAAAAACAAACAAACAAAAAAAACCTACCCACAAGGAAAAGCCCAGGCCCAGATGGCTTCATTGACGAATTCTACCAAATTTTTTTTTAATGTTTTTGTTAATGTTTATTTATTTTCGAGAGAGAGAGAGAGAGAGAATCCAAAGTGGGCTCCAGGCTCTTGAGCTATCAGCACACAGCTGGACACAGGCCTCGAACCCACAAGCTGTGAGATCATGATCTGAGCCAAAATCAAGAGCCAGATGCTTAACCGACTGAGCCACCCAGACACCCCTGAATTCTTTCTACCAAATATTTAAAGAGGAACTTCTAGCATTTCTTCACAAACTCTTCAAAAACTTCCCAACTCATTATATGAAGCCAGAATTACCCTGAGAACAAAATTAGACTAAGACATCATAAGCAAAGAAAAATACAGACCAATATCTGTCCTAGATATAGATAGATATAGATATATGCAAAAATAAAAAAAAATACAAATCTAGCAACATATAAAAAGCATTATACACATAACCAAGAGCAATTTATCCCAGGAACACAGGTTGGTCTAACATGCGAAAATTAATTACTCTAATACAGTGTATTAATAAAATAAAGGACAAAAACCACATAATTATCTCAATAGAGGCAGAGAAGCATTAAAAATATTCAACACCTCTTCATGATAAAAGCACTCAACAAACTAGGAATATAAGGGAATTTTCCAAACCTGATAAAGAGCATCTTAAGGGCTTCTCCTAAAATCGGGAATAAGACAAGGATGTCTGCTCTTAATACTTCGATTCCACTAACTCTGTTTATAGATAACATGACTTTATATATAGAAAATCCCAAATAATCCTCTAAAATCTACTAGAACTAATAAACTATTTTAAAAAGTTTTCAGGATATGGGGCGCCTGGCTGCCTGGCGGCCTCGGTCGATAGAGCATGCAACTCTTGATCTCGGGGTTGTAAGTTCCAGCCCTGTGCTGGGTGTAGAGATTCCTTAAAAATGAAATCTTTGGGGAGCGACTGGGTGGCTCAGTCAGTTAAGCATCAAACTCTTGATCTCAGCTCAGGTCTTGATCTCAGGGTCATGAGTTCAAACCTTGCGTTGGACTCCACGCTGGGTATGGAGCCTACTTAAAAATTAAAATAAAATAAAATAATAAAATCTTTGGGGTGCCTGACTGGCTCAGTTGGTAGAACATGTGACCCTGGATCTCAGGATCATGAGTTTGAGCTTGAGCCCCACATCAGGGGTAGAGTTTACTTAAAAACACACCAGACAGGGGTGCCTAGGTGGTTCAGTCAGTTAAGTGACTGACTCTTGATTTCGGTTCAGGTCCTAATCTCAGTTTGTGAGTTCGAACCCTGAGTCTGGCCCTGTGCTGAGAGTGTGGAGCCTGCTTGGGATTCTCTTTCTCTCCCTCTCTCTCTGCCCCTCCCTAGCCCTCTCTCTCTCCCAAAATAAATAAATTAACTTAAGAAAAAACACCAAAAAAAAATAATAACAAAAAAGAAAGAAAAAATAAAATAATGTTTTTTCTTAAAAAAAATTTCAGGATATAAAAGTAATATACAAAAATCAATTGTATTTCTTTCTTCAAGTGTATTTATTTATTTTGAAAGAGACAGAGAGAGTGCAAGCAGGGGAGGGGCAGAGAGAAAAGAAAAATTACAAGCATGCTTTGCACTGTCGGTGCAGAGCTGAATGTGAGGTTTGAACTCATGAAACTGTGAGATCATGACCTGAGCTGAAATCAAAAGTTGGAAGCTTAACCAACTGAGCCACCCAGGCGCCCCAATAAATTGTATTTCTATATACTTAAAATGAACAATCAGAAAATGAAATTAAAAAGCAATTCTATTTAAAATAGCATTAAACAATAAAACACTCAGGAATAAAATTAAAGAAATTCAAAATTTAGGGGCACCTGGGTGGCTCAGTTGGTTGACCGTCTGACTTCAGCTCAGGTCGTGATCCCACAGTTCGTGAGTTCGAGCCCCACATTGGGCTCTCTGCTGTTAACGTGGAGCCCACTTCAGATCCTCTGTCCCTCTTTCTCTCTGCACCTACCCCACTTGCTCTCTCTCTCTCTCTCAAAAATAAGTAAACATTAAAAAAAAGAAATTCAAAATTTACATTCTGAAATACAAAACATTCTTGAAAGAAACGAAAGACTTAAGCAAACAGACAGATATCCTTGTTCACAAGAACTTAATATCGTCATAATGGCAACAGTTCCCAAATTGATCTACAGATTGAATGCAATCTATCAAAATCCAGGCTGGCTTTTTTACAGAAATCAACGAGCTGTTCCTAAAATTCAAATGGACACAGAAGGGACTCAGAATAGACAAAACAATTTTGAAAACGAGTAACAAACAAAAAAAGGATAACAAATTTAGACTCAAACTTACCAATTTCGGAACTTACTACAAAGCTACGTTAATCAAGATAGTGTGGTGCTGGCCTAAGGACAGATATATAGATTAATGGAATCGAATTAAAAAAATTATTTAATAGAATTAACAAGAGTCCAGACACAAATTCTCACATTTACAGTCAACTGATTTTCAACAAAGGTGCTGGGCAAGAATAGTCTTTTCAACCAGTGGTGCCGGGACCGCTGGTTACCGACAAACAAAAGAATTAAGTTGTATCCCTGATTCATACCATATACAAACATCAACTGAAAATGGATCAAAGACATAAGAGCGAAAACTGTAAAACTCTTAGAAGAAAGCATAGGCCTAAATCTTTCTGGCCTTGGATTACACAATGGGTCTTAGACGTGATACTGAAAAGCACAAGCAACAAAAGGAAAAACTGATAAATTACACTTTATCAACAGTGAAAACTTTATCAAGAAAATAAGAAGACAGCTCACAGAGCAAAAGAAAATATTTGTGTGGGGGACGAAACATGATTTCTAGATTCCTTCTGGATTCCTGGCTGAGACCCCTCTGTAATAAAAGATAGATTGACAGGAGAAAGACAAACAGATGTTTAATAACATTGATACCTCCTGTACACATGGGAGAGACCCAGGACAAGTGAGTAACTCCCAGAAATGGCCTAAGCAACCACCTTAAATAAATAACATCTTTCGCTAAAGACAAAACGTGTTGGGGCTGGGGGTGGGGGAGGAGGAAGACCTGGTAAGGGGAGGTTTACCAGGAAAAGCACAGTCAACAGGGATACGGTTGTCAAGTAGACCCAAGTCCTTGCCTTCTCCATCGATAAGAGTTTCTAGAGATTTAGTCATCTTTCTCTTCCGGGTACAGAGAGGGCGACACCCTTACAAATGGAGATTTCCCTCATAAATGTAATGTTTCTTACAAAAGGGCACTTGTACTATGACTCCAAAGATTCTCCTGTGTCTGCAGCCTCTCAAAAATAATCAGCCCCAAATAATCAATATGTCAAAGAGGAATATTTTGGGGTGGCATTCCTGCTCCCCTTCGTTTGCAAATCATGTAACTGATAAGGGACTTGTGCCTAGAAAATATAAAAAACTTACCACCTAATAATAATAAAAAAATAACCCAATTAAAACATGGGCAAAGGATCTGGGGCCTGGGTGGCTCGGTCGGTTGGACGTCCGACTTCGGTTCAGGTCATGATCTCACAGTTCATGAGTTCGAGCCCCGCGTCGGGCTCTGTGCTGAAGGCTCAGAGCCTGGATCCTGCTTCGGATTCTGTGTCTCCCTCTCTCTCTGCCCCTCCCCTGCTCACACTCTGTCTCTCTTTCAAAAATGAATAAACGTTAAAAAAAATTTTTTTAATGGGCAAAAAATCTGAATAGGTATCTCTCCAAAGAAAATATACAAATGACTAATAAGCACATGAAAATTGCTCATCATCCTTAATCATCAAGGAAATGCAAATCGAATCCCCAGTGAGATACCACTTTGCACCCACTAGGACGGCTACAAAAAAGGGAGAGATGATTATAATTGTTCTAAGACCATAGAGAACTTGGAACCCTCACACACCACTGGTAAGACTGTAAAATGATGCAGTTGTTTTAGAAAAGAGTGTGGCAGTTTCTCAAAAAGTTTCACACAGAGTTACCGTATGTTCCAGAAATTTTACTCTTTGGTATACACATACACCCAAGAGAAACGAAAACATATACCCACACAAAAACTTGTATGTGAATGTTGAAAGCCGCATTATTAATAATACCCAAAAAGTGGAAAGGGCCCAGATGTCCGTCAACTGATGAATGGATGAACAAAATGACATACCCATACAATGAAATATTATTTGGCCATGAAAAGGAATGGGGTGGCGGTACATGCCATAACATGGATGATCCCTGAAAACATGATGCTAAGTGAAAAAAGTCAGTCATAAAAGGCTATATGTTGTATATTGCATGATTCCATGTATCTCAAATGTCCAGCATAGGCAAATCATTTTTTTTATTTTTTTTTAATTGTACTTGTCAGAGAGAGAGAGACACAGAGCACAAGCAGAGGAGGAACAGAGAAAGAAGACACAGAATCCGAAGCAGGCTCCAGGCTCTGAGCTGTCAGCACAGAGCCTGACGCAAGGTTCAAACTCACAAACCGTGAGATCGTGACCTGAGCCGAAGTCTGACGCTTAACCGACTGAGCCACCCAGGCGCCCCCAGCATAGGCAAATCTATAGAGACAGAAAGCAGATTCGTTGTTGCCTAGGGCTGAGAAAAGTGGGGAGGGGAAATGGGAACTGAGTGCTAATGGGTATGGTGTTTCTTTTTAGGGTGATGAAATGTTCGGAAATTTATTGTGGTGAACAGTTACACAACTCTGTGAATATATAAAAAACGAATGAATTTTATACCTTAAGGGGTGAATTGCATGCTTTGTGAGTTATACCTCTAAAAAGCTGTTATTGAAGGGGCGCCTGGGTGGCTCAGTAGGTTGAGTGTCTGACTCTGGATTTGGGGTCAGGTCATAATCCCAGGGTCGTGGGATTGAGCCCCAAGTCGGGCTCTGTGCTGAGTGTGGAGCCTGCTTACGATTCTCTTTCTCCCCCGCTGCCCCTTTCTCCAACTCATGTGCTCTCTCTTTCTCTCTCTCTTAAAAAAATAATAAAGCTGTTACTGAAAAAAAAAAAACATTTTTAAGAAAGCATTGGTTAATTCCTAACAGCTGGAATGATCTAGAACTGATTTACCAGAATGAATACATCAGAGATCCCCTGCGTGATTAAAATTGTTAGGTCCTGCACAAAGTGTTTCCTTTTAGGTTATTTCTATAGGATAACAAAACATTTGGGGTGTGTGTGTGTGTGTGTGTGTGCGTACACGCATTTATGTACAATCTGCATGTAGTCTGTACATTCAAACAACCATATGAAAACTCCCAAAGTCTTGGGAGCCACTGCTTCAGATTAATATTGTATTCATTGTGAGAAATACTTTCAGATTTTCCTCGGTGTTCTGTAGAGACTGAGAGCAGGCCGCCCCAAATGGGCTATACCCGGCATGAAGATTATTTTGAGCTGAAGGCAATCAACACCCCATGGGCTCAAGAGAAACGTTTGCCTCTCCTTTACTACACAGAAGAATCTGCACTGGGGGTCTTTCCCAGAATAAGGGTTATTAGAAAGGTAAATTTTATCAGAGCGACCCATGTGTATGGTAGGGTCTAATTACCAACATCCAGGCTTCTCATCGCTCCAAGAAGGGCATCCCTTTCCTGTGAAGTCCCAGGCTTCTACCTCTTCTCCTTAGTTCAGGATGATGGACAGACCTCATTGTGTCTGACTGTCCTTGGAATTTCCATGTCGATGTGGGTTCCCCGAATGTGTGCCTATTAAATTTGATTTTCTCCTGTTAATCTGACTCATGTCAGTTTGATTCTTAGCCCAGCCAGAAGGACCTCTGAAGGGAACATGAGTTCTTGTTCCAAAAGATGAATTATTTTTGAAATTTCAATATCTTCCTGCATGTTTACTCAGATCTAAGAACTTTTTAAAAAATGTTTGAGAGAGAGAGAGCACAAGCAGGGGAGGGCCAGAGAGACAGAGAGAGAGAGAGAGAATCCCAAGCAGGCTTCGTGTGGTCAGTGCACAGAGATCCATGCAGGGCTTGAACCTAAGAAACTGGGAGATCATGACCTGAGCTGAAATCAAGAGTTGGACGCTCAACCGGCTGAGCCACCCAGGCGCCCCAGAACTCAGATCTTTTATAACAGGAGAAAAAGGAAAAAAATATTACAGTAGAAAAGAGAGAGAGGGAGGGGCACCTGGCTGGCTCAGTTGGTAGCAACTCTTGATCTCAGGGTGGTGAGTTCAAGCCTCACGTTGGGTGTGAACCCCACGTTGGGTGTGGACCCTACTTAAAAAAATAAATCAAAATGAGTAAAAAATAAAAAAGAGAGAGGGGGAAAGAGAGATAGACGGGGACAGAAAATTGTTCGCGTTCCCCACTTTGACCTTTCCTTTTCTGTTCTTCTGGTACTTTTAGAAATAATACTTCTATTTTACCCCATTTGTCCCCCTTAAATTCTGTCTTCATCTTTGTTCTTTATTTATGATAATTACATGTTTGCCCTGCCCTGCAGGTAAGTCTTTCAGATGAAAGTTATCTCTGGTAGTAGCTCACTTTCTGGGCCAGGCCCCCTACCTGAGTTCTTTAGGCAGTTGAGGAAGAGGCACAACTGTTTCTGGAGTCTACTGCCTCTTGATTGCTTTCCGTTCAAAATTATCCACAAGCCAAAGTGGCACATTTTGAGGGGGCACATTCTGCTCCCCTCCAACCTCAAGGAATTCATAGTTTAGTGTTTCTCAGCCGTTTTTTCATCATCTCTCCCCAAGGAGCCTTTGTAGACCTTTCCTCCCCTTCCATGAAATTTCAAATCCACAGATACACAGCTTATCTATCGATGTGTTTGTGGCCCTTTGGGGGGCCATAAATCATTGTCATAGCTAAGATTTTTGGTCTCTCGGGGGCGCCTGGGTGGCACAGTCAGTTAAGCGTCCGACTTCAGCCAGGTCACGATCTCGCGGTCCGTGAGTTCGAGCCCCGCGTCGGGCTCTGGGCTGATGGCTCGGAGCCTGGAGCCTGTTTCCGATTCTGTGTCTCCCTCTCTCTCTGCCCTCCCCCGTTCATGCTCTGTCTCTCTCTGTCCCAAAAATAAAAAATAAACGTTGAAAAAAAAATTTAAAAAAAAAAAAGATTTTTGGTCTCTCATTGAGAATGCATGCTTTAGCGGGAGAGAGCAATGCCAACAGGGCGACAAAATGATGTGACATTATCAAGGTTGAGCAAAATATATCAGATCTAAGAGAAAGGAGAGACCTTACATCCCAATCTACTTAAATGGCAAGAGCCTGTGCTGGGGGCATTTAGGGATAAAAAAATCAATGAAACAGGTCTCTATGCCCAAAGCATTTGCAAAAGATCAATCCTTCCTCCCTCCTCCCTCCCTTCCTTCCTTCCTTCCTTCCTTCCTTCCTTCCTTCCCCTCTTCCTCCTTCCTTCCATAAATGCTTCTTGATTAACTAGTAAGTGCCAAACACTGAATCTTTTCTTTAGCTTTCCTTCCCTAATTCAGTCTTACTTCTTTTCTTCTCCTCTTCTCAGATCCCAGTACATTTCCATTCTCTCCTAAAATAATTTGTTCAGGTCCCTTATCCCCACTCATGCTTAAATGACTGATAAAAGATTGAAAATGTTATCCTTCCATGGTTGAGACCACTGGTTACCTTTCTTCCTTGGCTACAGAATCTTAGCTTTATTCTAGATTACACTGAGACCAGTGACAAGATTATATTACCCAAACTACCTTTCAGCTAGGGTTGACCAGTGTGATCTAAGGAGAAGTTCTTGGATGGGATATTCAGGAAGCCTCTTTAGAAGGGGATACAAACTGGCAGGGGCCCTTTGCCTTTCTTTCTTTTTTCTTTCCTACTGGCTGGAATACATATATGATGGCTTGAGCTCCTGCAGCCATCTTGGACTCTGAGTGGAACTTGGAAATAGAATGCATGTGCTTAAGATGAGGAAGCAAAAAGACTAAAGGGGATTGGGTTCTTAATGACCATGGGACTTTCTTCCCAACGTTGAACTATCTACTTCCAAATTTATTATAAATGAGGGAAAAATAAACTATGCATTTAGGTACTGCTATTTTGGGTTTTCTGTTACTCACAGCCAATTCAAATGTAGACTACTACCTTCCCAAGACGGTATTTGCATTTCAAGAGGCATTGAGAGTTTAACCTAAAAGAAGGAAACTCTATCCCAAAGTTTCAGGCAGAAATCAGCAGATAGGGCTGTGAAGTCTTAGATCTTCTTCGGGATTTTGAGATCCCCCTTTGAATGCAGTCCTAGCATCTATAAAATGAGCAGCTGTGTTTCAGCTGTAATTATTTTCTACCTTAGCGACTCTGTAACATAACATTTACATCTACAAAATAACGGTTAAAGCGCAATTTCTTATGCAGTCATTTATTTAAATGGTTAAGTGCGAAAAAGAACACTTTAAGATAAGTATGTGAATGTTTAATTACCAAGTCGATTGGTTCCAATAAAAATTCTGTACCTTTCTAAAAATGTAATGGCTCCGTCCCTTAAGCGACCGACTCTTGATTTAGATCTCAGGGCCAACCTGGGCATGGAGCCTGTTTAGGATTCTCTCCCTCCCTCTCCCTTTGCCCCTCCCCAAGTCGCTCTCACATGCGTGTGCCCGGGCATGAGCACTCCCGCTCTCTCAAACAAACAAACAAACAAACAAACAAATAAAAATGCAACACAGACTTACGTATTTGTTATGACCTGTTTTCTGCCTGTTTCCTGGTCTTGTGCTAAGGAAATGAGCATCAAGAACTGGACTCTGATAAGCCACAAGTATCTCAACACGTGCATGCCCATGGCAGAGCGTGTCCGGCAGTGTGCTGGGGTCCGGAACAGTGTAGCTGTAATGAGAAGCTATCTCTGCTTAGTCACACCGCCCTTAACAAAAGTCAACCCTATCAACTTGGAAACTATACGTAAGAATTCCAGTGGCTAAGAAAATATGAATCATGAGGGTTGGGAAGAGGAAAATTTGATTACATTTACGTGATATTTAAAATCTATTATGTGCGGTTGTCTTATGCGTTATTTGATACTGAATTATGCCTAAGGATATAGACAGATTCCAGGACAAGCTTTTAAATATATTTTCCTACTCAACGTCTAAGAAATTGGGAGCCAGTGCGAAGCTGCAGCTCAAGTCTCTATTTCCAACGTCTGCTCTTATTTTAAAAGCGTATTAATTTGCCTAAACCCTAGAACATTTGTTCCTGGAGCACCTGGCTGGCTCAGTCCATCCAGCATGTGACTCTTGATCTCAGGGTTATGCATTCAAGGCCCCGCGTTGAGGGTAGAGATTACTTAAGAAATAAAATGAAAAAAAAAGAGAACATTTATCCATTTATGATATGAAATTATATTATAAAGATTCAAGTTTTCCCAAGAATGCAATTGAGCCGTTAAACCCTCTGAGCTGCCAATAAAGTTCTTCCCCACACAGACTGTGCTAAGGCCACGAACAGCATCTTGCGGAAATTTGTCTAACCGGATTTTCCAGAAATGCCCCCAAATGTTTACTTTGGTTTAAGGGGATAAAAGTTGCTTGCCGGTTACTATAATGTGTGCTTGTGTCACCCTGAACACCAGCCCTTGAGACTTTTCAGTTACACATTTGTGAATAAGAAGTAATAATCCCTGGAGAGGGTCGATATCCAGAAATACGTACGTATGGCTACGGAAGATGGTTTCTACAGTCCAGAGTCAAATTAATCAGTGCTCACCTGAAAAACAGATAACTTTATGTGTAAGACCAGTTCTCTTCAAATAAAGCCCAGTGGCCATTTCAAAACAAACAAACAAAAACATAGCATTTAGAAGAAGGAACTAAGTAAAGAAATGAAACGGGCAGGATCTGTGGCGGATGGTTCTGAGCTCAAATATTAATGTATTAGCCAGAGTTCTAGCAAGAAACAGAAGGCACACGCCGCTGGCCATCTGCGGAGATAATTTAATGAAGACGCTATTTATATAGGTATGAGCAGGGTTAAAGGAACCAACCGGAGAGGTCAGGGCACCCAGAGACCAGCAGCAGCAGGAAGTTCTTAAAACCCCTGGGCCAGAAAGAAGAGGAAAGGGAAGTGGTGTGTCCGGCTCCCAGTGAGAGCTGGAGCTCTGGAGAAGGGACGACTGACCAAGGCTGTCACCGTGAAGGGAGAAAGCTAGCTGCAGCCACGACCAGAGAGAGGGTGAAGTGGGATCTACGAAGAAATACCCTAATCTCTCTCTCTTTTCTCCTACCGTCCAGTCTCCCGTGGCAACTCCCATTGGCCAAACCCAAACAGAATCCAAAGGATACGGAGTCTGGGGCACAGAGCAAGGCCCAGATGGGGCAAGAATGGATTAGGAAGGGGAGTTCAAGTAGACAATGTGCAAATGGGGATAAAAATAGTACCTCTCTCCTAAATTTGTTTTGAAGATTAAAGGAGACAGCGCATGTGTAATTCTTTTTTTGTAATGTTGATTTATTTATTTTGAGAAAGAAGGCAGGGGAGCATGAGGGAGCAGGGAAGGGGCAGAGAGAGAGAGGGAGAGAGAGAATCCCAAGCAGGCTCCATGCTGTCAGCACAGAGCCCGACGCGGAGCTCAATTCCATGACCCTGGGATCATGACCTGAGCCGAAATCGAGTGGGACACTTAACCGACTGAGCTACCCAGGCACCCCGGTATGTGTGTAATTCTTAACACAATGCCTGGCATAGAAGAAGCATCCAATTCATGCTAGGTATTATTTTTATTGCATGGGCTATTGAAGATACAGACATATTCTACGACATAACAAGTGATGTATCAGACAGTAATTCCATCTCATTTAAGCCTGTATACTCACATGATCCGTTCAATGATAAAGCAGAAACTAAAGAATGTAGGGGAACTTTTCTTTCCCCCTCTGGAAAAATAATATGCTAAAAGTCCAAGTTTTTTTTCTCTTTTGATTGGCAGAAGGACTCATAAAACATTAGTATTCTAGATTCTTCAGCTCCCAAAATTCTTCCCCAGCTGCCTCTGATGCCTGAAATTCTTCTATAAAGGAATAAAGCTTTTCCTTCTGCAATTGAAGCCGGGACACGAAATAAAAATGGCCCTTGGGAAAAGAAGATATTGGCCAAGATTTCGGCTGCTTCCCCGGGCAGCAAAGTTTGATACCTGCAGCAAGGGTGTGGATGGGCATCCTTTAACTACCCAGGCCCTGCTGAGACTGACAGAGGCAAGATAAGTGGGAGTGCTCCCCACTGGTTGTGCCAGGGAAGGAAGGTTCTCGAGGCCTGGGCTGAATTAAAAGGGGTGTGACTCAAGGCGGTGTGAGGCGGTGTAGCCAGCTGCAGGGGGGAACCAGAATAGTTCCCGCCTGGAGCCAAGGTCAGCGCTGGGAAGCCAATTCCATGCGTGCCATCCAAAAGGTGAAGCCAGGACAGAAAGCTAGTGTGGAATGTGAGTTGTGCCTAGGAGCAGTGGTCAAAATACCTAACAACAGGTATAGTAATATAGAGATACAGCCACAGAAATATAATTAATATAGGTAGATGGAGATAGAGACATTTGGATATATTGATACATATTATATAATATATTCATCAAAAATTAAATGCATATAAATCCTTTTATTCTCTAACTCTCTATGTTTATAGATTACAAAACTGCTTTTTAAATCATTCATTAAATAGTTTTAATAATTTCTAAGTTATTTGTTGATGTTTAGAAAATCTTGACGTGGTCTTTTTTTTTTTAAATATAATTTATTGTCAAATTGACTTCCATACAACACCCAGCGCTCATCCCGACAGGTGCCCTCCTCGATGCGCATCATCCACTTCCCCCTCTCCCCCACCCCCCACTGATGTGGTCTTTTGTCTGACATGGGCTATGACTGCCAAATAATGCCTCTGAGCGAGCGGTGATTTGGTGCAGGGAGCAGCCACACCATTAAATGGTTAGTTTAATGACTACATAATTGTAGCTTGTAGTCTCAATTCATAGGTAATTCATCTTAATATCATCTTGTTCATGGTGCTGATGCTTCTTTCAGCCTCTACTGAACCCACAGCCTTGACATCGGAAGACTTTCCGGCTCTTTGTTATTCTGCTTGAGACTTTTGTAGATTCGGCGTCTTTCTTATTTTCGCGACGGAAGTCCTGACAATCACTTATTAGAATTGTATTTGAGACGGGTTGTCTTATTTTAAAAAAAATTTTGTTCTCCTTCAATCCAAAGAGATTCACAAGCATCATTTGGTCAAATTTCAGGTTCCAATATTAGGAGGTTTTGCCTCATATTTGTCATTGAGCAACAAGCCCATTTTTAAATGATTTTTAAGGCAAGTGAATAGTATTTCTTCTTAGAATTGATATTTGCTTAGTTTCAAAGCGTACGTCCTAATTCTCTATCCCTTATAATATCATCCACCTCTTTTAGTATTTTCATTTATTTTGTTTTATATATTCAGTAACTTTTTGTCTTCATCATATTCATCTGCCAGCTTTATTAATTTTCTTAAGTTTATTTTTTAAAGTAATCTCTGCACCCAACGTGGGGCTCGAACTCACTACCCCAAGATCAAGAATCATGAGCTCTACTGACTGAGCCAGCCAGGTGCCCCTAATCCGCCAGCTTTACGATCAAAAGATTTCTTTCTTGGAGAGCTGAAGAAAGTAATTGACGTCTCAGGAAGAATAGCATTGACCCCAGCCAAATCTCTCAAAAATATTGTATTTTCCAAAGATTTAATTAACTCCATTTAATGATTTCTATGAAAGTGACTGTACAAGGCTAGCTATCGTCCCCAAACTGCCTCGGCAGCTTCTAATCCTACAGGCTGCTTGGGGAGACCCAAATATTCTCATTTTCATTACTTCAATTTCCAGATTTTCATCTGTCTTCTTTAATCCTTTCCAATTATTTCGTGTACGATAGTATGTTACAAAATTTATGGAGAAAGGATTTTAAGAGTTCTGCTTCAGTCTGTTAAATTTTTCCTATATTGGGCCAGATGATAAATATCTTAGGCCTTGCAGGACAGGGGTGTCCGTTGTAAGTATTCAACTCTGCTGTCGCAGCTAAACAGCCGACATGTCAAAGACGGTATGTAAATGAGTGGGCGTGGCCGGGTTCCAATAAAACCTGATTTATAAACGGTGGAATTTGAATTTTATGTGATTTTCACGTGTCACAAAATATTTGTCTTTTTTAGTTCACAGGCCATACAAAATCAGGCTGTGGACCAGATTTTGCTCTGATTTACATTTTTATTGCATCATCCAAAGATAATTGAATGCGGTGACTTATTTCCAAGTTAAAATATCCGGAAGTTTTCCTAAAATTTTGGTTGAAGTTCCATTTTTTTAATCAGGCAATAAGATTTTTTGTAAATATTTGTCATTTAAATAACTTTTTCTAAGCACCAACAATAGAGTTTAAGATATTACTTCTCTTGGTTGTATAATATTGACAAAAACCGTTAAACTACATTCAGTCTTGAATTTCATAATTTAAATACATTACTAAAATGCTTTTATGCAAAATAGTTGGAGAAGCTTAGATAAGTATTAAAATTTGTGTGTCCTTGTTTCATCTGTTTTCCTGAACATTGTTTCCTCATGTTACTAGATAGGTTTTATCATAAGGAGAATTTTAAATCTTGATTGCATTATTCTTTCTTCAAAGTTCTCATAAAAATTCCCTTTCTGAGAAAGCTTGATTACCTTTATCTACAGAGTAGACAATGTTTAAGATTCTGATTGTGTTTTTTAAATGATTTTTTTTGCTCTTTTGACATTTCGATCAAATATTTATGGAACGCCTTTACTATTTCCAAAGCTTTGTTTATGGAATAATTCTTGATACTATTTCACATTTTTCCTCATTGATAATGATGAACTTTTTTTTCTCAATTTTTAAAAAATGGTCATTTACTGGGGCGCCTGGGTGGCTCAGTCGGTTAAGCGTCCGCCTTCGGCTCAGGTCATGATCTCGCGGTCCGTGGGTTCGAGCCTCGCGTCGGGCTCTGTGCTGACAACTCGGAGCCTGCAGCCCGTTTCAGATTCTGTGTCTCCCTCTGTCTCTGCCCCTCCTCCGTGCGTGCTCTCTCTCTCTCTCTGTCGAGAATAAACATTAAAAAAATGTTCATTTATTTTGGAGAGAGAGAGAGAGAGAGAGAGCACGCACAGGGGAGGGGCAGAGAGAGAGGCAGACAGGGGATCTGAGGCAGAGCTTGAACTCACAAACCGAGAGAGCTCACGACCTGATGCCAAAGTCGGACGCTTAACCGACTGAGCCGGGCAGGCATCTCTGATAATGGTGAACATTTTTCTGGAATCATGAGTTTTAACAGAGTATGATTACCATTTTTATAGAAACACAGGGTTAGCAACTTTCAAATTTGAGCAATATAACTTTTGAGTCCATTTGCACCTAACATTTATGTCATTATTGTCCTTGGAACTGATTCTTGCGCTGTATCAAAGGACGTTTCAGGCTGCTTGTGACTTCTGCCACCACCAGAAGGTGTAACAGGCTGCGGCTCGTTATCGATCTTGTTTCTTTGTTTTCGCCCAAATTCAAAAAGATTCACGTTGAAGATATTTTAAAGGGACGTTAAGAAACTTAGGGTGATTTTATTGTCTCGCCATTCTCCAAAAACTCTTGAATTTGTTAATATTAACACATTGCGCTTACCACGTGCACATTTCAATGTACTAATAACAAACCAACACGTGAGTGCAACTGAGCACATGAGGATAGTAAGAAAATGATGGTTTTTCTACAGCACAGAGTGCTCAGAAGGAAAGTGCAGTTCAGCCTGGCCAACGTCCATACACTCACACACAAAGTTAACACTAACGAATCGTGTAATATCGCAAAGTGTTTGCCAGCCGCTGAGTGCAGCCACAGTGGATGCCACAGTAATTCATGAGGATCTTCGGAACTCCAAAAAGGGAAGGAAGAAAGCGGATACCCGTGTCAAGGACTGGAAGCCATCGTTCATTATGAAAGGATCAACTACGTTCATGACATGTGACAGAAACGTTAATGGATTAACTCGGGTTTTCTCTTATCTAAACTTGCACAGCTGAAATCTTCTCGGTCGTACTCCAAAGCTGTAGCTGTTTTTTTAGGCCGATTGCTGTGCAATCACAGACTCCTACAGAGATTGGACATAGTTGCCTTTGTTTTAAGGACACAGGGTGAGAGGGGCGCCCAGGTGGCTCAGTCAGTTAAGCGTCCAACTTCGGCTCAGGTCGTGATCTCACGGTTCATGGGTTCCAGCCCTGCGTGGGGCTCTGTGCTGACAGCTCGGAGCCTGGAGCCTGCTTCCGATTCTGTGTCTCCCTCTCTCTCTGCCCTTCCCCCATTGGCTCTCTCTCTCTCTCTCTCTCTCTCTCTCTCTCTCTCTCTCTCCCTCTCTGTCTCTCAAAAATGAATAAACATTAAAAAAAATTAAGGACACAGGGTGAGAGATGTGCAGAAGCATTTCCCTGAAGCCTGAACAGTGTTAGTCGCGAGAGTAAACGTTTTCACTTACAGGTTGCGCTGTGCCAGGCGGAGCACTGGATTCCTGACGACAGTGGTGTCCAAATATTCAATACGTTTTGGGGGGGGCGGGGGTGGGACGGTGATATCTGTGGCCCTCTCCAGCATGGTGTCCGGCCGTTTTCTTGCGTAGATCCAACAAGGGAGCCTGTGTCAAGCGCTGTACAAGTTTAAAAAATCAAGTTACACATAGACCGATGGCGGAAGACAGACAAGGAAACTGTGTGATGCGCCGCGTTCACACCAGAAACCGGCATGGACTCTGTGGGCAAGACAGGGGGCGCCTAGCTCAGCCGGGAGAAGGGAGAGAACGGCCGGAGAAGACTTCCAGAGGAGGTAAATTTGAAAGAAGGGGAAGTGAGGAAGAAAAACAGAGCATTTCCGGTGGAAACGATGGCAGGGGTGTGAGGAGGGAGGCGGGCCGACATGGCCAGTTGGGGTTGGGCGGAGACCAGAGGCCTCAGAGGTCATAGTGAGAGGTCTGGATTTAATCATGAGGGCCATTTGGAGCCACATAAAGATAGAAAGCAGAGGAATGATATAACCAGATTTCCATTTCCAAAGGAGCCCTTGACAGCCGGCTAGAGGGTGACTCGGACCAGTGCTGGGATCCAGGCCAGAAAAGCAAGTCACGGAGAGTGGAGGGTTGAAACGACAGACGGGACAGGCTGACCCTCTACACATTGGTGGCTCGGTGTACATCGGGGGAAAGAGAGGGAGTCATCAAAAAAGACTGCCAGATTTGTGGGTTTTCTGGCTTGAGGTACTGGCTGGACACCAGCACTATTGTTCAAGATGGGAGGCTGGGGAGGACACAGAGGATTTTGTGGAAGGTGAGTTCAGTTGCAGACCTGCTGAGCATGGGTACATCCAGAGACAACTGTCCAGATGGGTTGACTCCATGCGTCTGGAGTCCAAGAGAGGGTTCCAGGCAGGAGAACATAGATTTCAGAGGAGAGGGCCATCTAAATATGGGCAGTAGTTGAAATCTTGGGGATGGACTTATCTGTGGAGAAAGGACTGGGCGGGGAGAGGAAGGGAGAGAGGAAAGTGGAGATGAGGAGTGAGGAGGTAAAAGAAGAGGGGTAGTGAGAGGAGGAGAAGTGAGAGGAGAAGAGGTGGGGGAAAGATTGAGGGCAGGGCCTTGGGAAACCCGCCATATTTAAGGAGAGAGAGAGGAGGCAACCACAGGAAGCCCATGAAGAAGACAAAGAAAGAGCAAGCAAAGATCAGGAGGGACAGGAGGAAAGGGTGGTGTCACCTAAGTCAAGGGAGGAAAGCTCTTGGAAGGAGGCAGCGGCCAGCACTAGGTTGTGAACTGGATTTGGCAGTGAGGTCCCTCACTGCCTTAGGATGAGTGGTTGCAGCGACTTGCCAGGGGCTGAAGAAGAGTCGCAGTGGCTTGAATAATGAATGGGAGGTGAGA
Organism: Felis catus; assembly: GCF_018350175.1. Taxonomy (NCBI): domain Eukaryota; kingdom Metazoa; phylum Chordata; class Mammalia; order Carnivora; family Felidae; genus Felis; species Felis catus. The sequence continues at coordinate 15,445,921 of NC_058386.1, forward strand.
AGTGCATCATAAGAAGCTGGATTGAAAGGGACGGAGACAAATTGGCTCTGGCGAGATGGGAGAGGAATTTGAAGAGGGTTTAATTTGGAAGTGTTTAACCCTAGATGAGAGGAGGAGATGTGGGGTTTAAAGGGCAGGAGAACTGCGTAGCCGAAACACTGGGAAGGGGGGTGGCCCCCCTCCCAGGTGGATGTAAGGTGGAGACCCCCCTGACAGAAATGGAGGGAAGACTGTGAGGGAAGGAGAGAAAGAACGTGTCTGGCTTGGGTGGGGAGCGTGAAGGGGAGGGCTCTCTGCTCGGCTTCCATAGTCCCCGTGTTGTATGGGGATGTCGCCTGCTGGTGTAGATGACTTAAAATGTGCTGTGAACGTTTGAAAGAATTGCTGCGGAAGGTGGGGGGGGGGGATGCAATCAGAGAGTGGGACTGTGGAGTTGAAGATTTTAAGATTCTGGGGCAGTGCCTCTAGTTCTAACTACCCTGCCTGGCTTTCCGGATACTGCCGAAAGCTGTGATGTCATCAAATAGTAAATTAAAACTGGGTACCCTGTATTTCGTGCCTGGGGTTTTCTGGTTCCATTCCCTACTGCTTCCTACATGCAGCCGGCCACTGAACATTGAGAGTCACCTCTCCACAGTAGTTCACACAATCCCAATTTGGGACAGGAGTGGTAAACAACCAAGTGCAGCCCCAGTAGTGCCCCCGTCAGCCTTACAGGGTTATGAGTCTCTAAGCAAATCTTTTTTTTTTTTTTTTTTTTTTGAGTAGTCTCTACACCCAACATGGGGCTCAAACTCACGACCCTAAGATGAAGAGTCACATGCTCTACCGACTGAGCCAGCCAGGCGTCCCTGAGCCCATACACAATTCCTTTTGGATTCTTTGTCAACAGAGTTTACACAGTCTGGCTATCAGTCCCTGGAGTCCTTTCAGGCTAGCCTCGGAGCGTAACTGGATTCTCCACAGGCCCCCTGTGAATGGTTCCCTTTATCACAAAGATATTAAGTGCCCTTGAAGTCTGATTTCCAAAGTGACCGATTCGCCAGTCCCAATAGGTGTGATGTCTCTCCGAGCCTGGATGTTATCCCTAGTTCCTCCTCAGGCCTAGATGCTGTCTGGGCTTTTCTCAATCTGCCAATACCCTACTTTGCTGCTAAGCGCTCACCACCACTCTACCCTCCACCATCAGGTTGGTTCCACTGGGCATGGTGCTCCCCTGGCCAGTTCTGCCCACGAGATTCACTTTGGCAGATGCTTCCCAGTAGCAGCAGCCCCTCAAAGCCGGATAGTGCCACACTCCTTCTGTGCATCCACATTCCATGGCCCAGCATGCCTCTGCTCAGAGTCTCGGGGCTTCAGGTGGGACCCAGCCCAGCACAGCCGGGTTGTGCAGCTTCACACTCCCTGGCCTTCCGAATGCTCAGTCCTCCACTTGTGCCCCCCCCAACTCTGTCGCCAGCAGTCTCCTAGCCCCTGGAGACAGATGGACCCATAGCTCTAGGCGCTTGGCAACAGAATATCCATTCCTTCTGGTGAGCGGGCCTGTTATGTCACAGGCTGTAGACCCTCCAACCAGCCAGTTACTTCCCAAGTGACCAAAGGTCTGCATTTTCAGCATAAAATTGAAAAAGTCCCTCCACCTCCTTGGGTCCTACCCACCAGTTTACCATTTACCCGAGTAAATGCTACTTCTTCCATGCAGCCTTCCTTCATCCCTGTGAATAAATGTCTTTTTTTTCCTTCTCTAAACAGCCAGAGTCTCCCCTGGGCTTCAAATTCATTCATTCATTCATTCATTCATTCATTCAATAAATATTTATTGAGAATCTTCTGGGATCAGGCTCTGTGCCAAGCGCTAGCACACAAGAATAAAAACACAAGCCTTTTACCGCATAGAACTTTCCAGAGTAACTGGGAAACAGCTATGTACACGAACAATTTAATATTAAAAAAATTGCTGTGTGGTAGGTAGTATAGTCATTAAGAATGTGGACTCTGAACCCAGACTGCTTGGATCTGAATCTCAGCTCCACCACTAATTGGCTGTTGAACTTGGGCCAATGCTTTAGTTCTTATATCTGTAAAGTAAGATAGTAATAATACTATCTAATGATAACTACCTCATAGAGTCTAGACTAACAAAAGTGTTCTACAAATGAGTTCCTATTATTATTGTTGTTATGATTGTTTCAACCATTATAAGTACAAAGGGAAATTGGCTCCAGAAGCATTTAATCCTCTTGACTATATTGGAGTTCTTTATCTGTGTGTCTTATCTCCTTTACCAGATTCTAGTCCTCCAGGGAAGACATTTACAAACTACATAACCTTTGACTCAGCTCCTAGCGCTTAGTAGGTGCTCCATGAATATTCACTGGTCTCATGGAAACAGATTTGCCCAGATTTGGGTTAGCACCTGGGCCACTCCAATTGGGTATAAAAGTCACTGGAGCTGCCTCCTGCCTTCTAAACCAAATCCTGAGGGGCTGCATGGATCTGTGCTCAAAGCAAAGGGGAAAATGAGAATGAAGGAAAGGCTGTCTCACCCCGACATGCCACATTTTCATCCTGGGCTTTACGTTTATTCTTTCTCATGAAGGCCAGCTGGACTTTGGCGTTTCTACTTCCATGATGTAAATGTATTTTCAAGGGTTGGTTACTTGGCTCTTGAGTTCACTGGGTGGACCTCAGCACTCAAAAATCTATCCTGGGAGCTGTTAGCACTTTCTCACCCCTACCCCCTTAATAAACTAACTGAAAGAGAACAAGCACAAAGATCAGTTTTGAGGTCCACAAATGTAAGCAACTTATTGTTGCATAAGAAAATCACTTCTTTCTTCTTGAAGTAAATCGTCATTGACCTATTATGGAATTTTCCAGAAATTCCTCAAATTTCTTAAATTTTGAGTCATGTGGTTCTGAAAAGAAAATATGTCATGCTGGTTTTAATTTCGAATGGCTTCCAGTTTGAAGTCCTGGCAAGTTTCTGTTCTGGATTGCACCCTAGATGGACTTTGAATTAATTCTAATAAATGATGGAGATGAATAGCTTGCTTGTTGCCAACTTCACTGAAGTAAGTTAAAGCAAGTTGAGTTAATATATTTTTCTTTCCTACCTTGGGTATCATGTGCCTAATACTTTTGTTACTGTAATTTCCAGTCTTCTGTGATCTCATTAGAGAAGGGTTTTAAAAATACAATTGCATAAAAGATGTGCAGAACACTAATCATTAGTTTCTCAAGTAAATTTGTATTGTGGAGGAGAATTTTAAAAGAGGTATTGGTTAAAAACTGGAATCAGATACAGGCAAGAATGCAAAAGGTGTTCATATGCAGGGTGGCCGATTTTTGAAGGTGAAGGAATCACAGAATTTAGAGAAGGAAGTCAAATCGGAGCTCCTCCCACCCAACTACTTATAGAGTGCGAGGTCCTGTTGACAAGATCCAGGACTGCTTGAATAGCTCCAGAGAGAAGCAGGTGTCTGTATATCAGACTGTTGGTGCTCTACGCATATTCCCTTGACATTCAGTCTCCACCCAGGGATTCCAGCAACTCTGTTCCTGAGAGCATTTTTTTTTGTTGGAGCACATTCGACTCACATGCAGGGCAAGCCCAGAGTGGTGGAGAGTTTGTGTTTCTGGAAGCAGTTCTAAACCAATGGTGGTTGGGGAATTGGGGAATAAATCCCCTACCTTCCTGGTCCCTTGAGGGTAAACCTCTGAGGCGTGCTCTCCTGTCTCCCAGAGCTCCTGAGTGGGATTGACCTCCAGTCACCCACACTAGTAACTGGCTTGCTAACACACCCATTATTGTCTTCATTTCTTTCCCTGTTTCCCCTCTCCCAACCCGTGTTTCCTGGGATCATCTCTCAAAGAAACTATTTGCACTCGAATCCTTGTCCCAGGGTCTGCTTCTGGAAGGATCCCAAACGAAGATAATTCCTAGTTCTGTAACTCGGGTAAGATTTTTCCCACTTCTCTCTTGGATGACTTTATACATTTGCCAACTGTCTCTGGCCTGCAATTTCTTTTCCTTCTGTTCTTACCCCACATTGCTCCCAGATCTTCCTTCCTCCTAAGGCACTGCTCAGACGTATTGTTCCCCTACCCCACATTCTAAGTAGGAACACAAGTCCATACCCCTTTCATAATCTGGCCCATACTCCTCCCTAGACTTTGACCCACAAACCCTTGAATGTGTAGGGTGCTACTGCTGACCTATCCTGCTCACAGTTGCTAAATATTTGTAGAATCAGAAAGCTTAAGGGAAGGTGAGAATAGTCGGCTGGGTATTACAGTTCTACCTTTATCCTACTTAAGAGAAGTTCAAAGTAGTTTTTTTGCACTTACACATTTCCTGTAAATAGATTAGAAACAGTTTTCCCTTCCCTCCCCCATCCCCAGTTCTTTCATTCTAGAGATAGGGCTCATATCCATTCAATAAGAACACAACTCCATGTAACTCCGCATGTGAATGTCCTACTGTAGTTTCTTTCTTTTTCTTTCTTCTTTCTTTCTTTCTTTCTTTCTTTCTTTCTTTCTTTCTTTCTTTCTTTCTTTTGTAGTCTGTACACCCAATGTGGGATCAAGAGTTGCAGGCTCTGTCTCGGATTCTGTGTCTCCCTCTCTCTGACCCTCCCCTGTTCATGCTCTGTCTCTCTCTGTCTCAAAAATAAATAAACGTTAAAAAAAAATTAAAAAAAAAAAAAGAGTTGCAGTCTCTACCAACTGAGCCAGCCAGGCACCCCCTACTGTAGTTTATTATTAAAGTATTCTTAACTTTAATTCCAGTAAAACTAAACCACCAACTTTCCAATTGCTTTTCTACTTTGTTGACATCACAATAGGTACTGTAATGATAATCATTTGACAAATGTAGAAAGAGGGAGGGAGTGTGTTATGTGGGCCTGAGAAACATAACAGCCTCAGCAGTAGTTTGACTCTGCCCATAAGAGCTCGGGTGATATTGAACAAGTCTTGTAACTTCTCTGAACCTCAGCTTCCTTATCTGTAAAGCCAAGAGGTTGTGTCTAAGATCCATTCCAGAGCTAAGATGCCACTGACAAGCTACCATGATTTGAAGTTGTGGTTCCTGGGAATGAATAGGTAGTCAGATTCAAAGGCTCAGAAGCTACTCTAAATTTGCTCATGCATCTCATAATCTTAGTTTAGTCATTCCAAAAATTCACCTAATGTTTGAAGTCCTTAAAAATGATTATTGAGTATTACCCATCAGAACATGAACTAAAGTCAGCCACAGTCTTTGCTTCCCCTAGAAACTCTTGCCTCTTCCCTTCTACCAGTACCTTCCTGACCTTCAGGCTGGATGACTATAACACGCTTAACTTGGTCCTGGCTTTCTCTTGAGATAAATAAATATTAATGTGAAATGAAAACCTCACATGTAATAATGTTGGGATTAATGAGGTGCTGAATTGTATTCTTACTTTGCTATTGTTGGCAAGCTGAATTCAAAACCGTGGAACCATTTGTAAAACAGGAATGTTAGTCCAAAGTTTTGCATCCACCATGTGGCTTATTATTCTACCGAGGTGGGATGACAGGGCCCTCCACATCTGGGAGACAGGGCAGGCAGTGCTGGTGTGGTGTGGTCTGGGAGTTCTGGGTGAGCCCCCACTTCCAGCCTCCATGCTTGGCCAGTCACAAAGGAAAGAAGAGGAGAGGAGAAGAGGGAAGAGAATTGTTCTCACTTACCTAGATCTGGTGAAGGTGGTTGGGTAGTGTTGTCCATCTGACCGTTATTGGCCATTAAATTCTAAGCTGTCACTCTGTTCCAAGGTTAGTCTCCAAGCAGAGCTGAAAGGACATGCGAATTAAGCCTCATATGTGCAGTTTCTCACATATTCATTGCAATAGCTCTTTGGGAAGGTGTCGCTACTCCCATTAGACATATGAAGAAACCAAGTCTTAGAAGAGCAAGTGACCCACCAAGGTCACATACATAGTTGGCAAGTCAGCATTTAACTCCAGCAGTCAGTGCAGCCACCACCCATATTACCCTCAGAAGCCCAGGAATATAATCCCAGATGTGCCTTTTCTTCTGCCCCATGTGGCAGGTGGGAGTGGAAGTTGGAACCACCTTTAGGGAAGGTAATTTATATTATGTGTCAAGACCCCTTAAAGTGTTGATGCCTTTGGACTGTGTAATTCCACTTTTAGGAAACTTCCTGGAAGACATTTCCTGAGATGTGGGTGATTACCAGAGATTAATGCAAAAAAGATGCTTATTACAGTATTATTTATAAAGGTGAAATGCCTTAAACCCCCCTTCTAGGAGAACGACTAAACCACTGCAGCAGAGGCTCCAGTTAGGCCAGAACAGAGATGCAAACACGTGGGGTGTTCCCACCCTTTGAGTATAGGTCTGAATTAACTCATACACATGGGTACTTGAGCTGAAAAAACATTAACTCAAGCCCACAGTTGAAGTTTAGATTATACAGGTCGACTCAGTAGGGAGGAAGAGGATGCCAACAGAAGCTAGCTTGTAGGGAGGGACTGTAGGGCCCCTCAAAAATAATTGTCTTAGAAAAGAAAGGATTTGATGTGATAAAGTGGCTTCAGCAACATAGCCTGAGATTCTAAGAGAACAGAACAAACTCTCTTGCCCCCGACATTCTCCACCACGGCTTATCAACCACCAGCTCTGGACCTTCTCTTGGGGTCTTGTCCTGATGATCAGTTTGGCCTTTTGACATACTACTCACCTACCCTTGGCTTGTTTTGGGACTACCCTCTCAGCTTAAGTCTTGCCCTGGACTGCTGTATCCCTCTTTCTATCGGATATGCACAGATATCTAGTAGCCATGAAAATAATGCTTGGGAAGAGTTTTAAGTGGAATGGGAATAATGTTAGATATAATATTAAGCAGGTAATGAGGGATGAAAAAAATCTATGTATATAAGAGATGATTTTCATTATAAAAACGCATTCAAAATACTGGAAAGAAATATGTTAAAACCTTAGAGTGGGGTTATGGGTGACCTATATTTCATTTTTATTTAACTTTTCATTTTCCATGAACATGAAGGTATTATTTTATAGTTACAAAAGAGAGGTATTTAACATGCACTCTTTTTCTCCCTCCTAAAAGGCAGGCAATGCACAAATCTATTAAATTTGGGTTGAAAAATAGATGGAATTGGCTTGGAAGTCACTGAAGCGGCCCATCTGGTTTAGCTGTATTGGACGAGAACCAGTTGACTGCTTAATTTGGCATCAGCTTGGGCCACTGGTGCTTTTATGCAACCTCAGGGAGAGAACTGAACTGTTCCATATCTGGAAAACTGAGATGGTACCATCCTGATATAGGTGGTCCAAGGGGAATAGTTTTGTATGATGTGGCAAATTAATGTTTGCAAAGAAAACGCCGTTCTGTTCTTCAAATGTTCTCAAAAATAGTTTGCCGAAACTAGACAGCCTTCCTGTCCAATTGCAAAAGAACTTTCAGTTCTCATTTATAAGTGAAACTTGAATCAAACGTGGATCAATAAGCCAAGCGTAACGGTGAGGATTTTGTTTAGATATTGATGTAAGCAAGCACATACATTTATATTCTAAATTCAGAATTTACTACTTGAGCCTAGTCAACTCCTTTTCACTATACAGCAATAGTTTATTTGTAACATGTTTATGTTCTTATTTTTCCTTTAGCCTAGGAACCACGAGCAGTCATGTATTCAATTTTGTACTGTTGCTTTGCACAAAGTCAAAATAATGCATATTCTCCCCTTCAACTATATTGCAATTGAGGTTTAAATGGTATACCCTACTTCCTCTCTGCCTAAACATAAAGATTCACAGTATATTGTTGGCACTTATTAAGTATATAAGAAGCAGGGGCACCTGGTTGGTTCAGTCGGTTCAGCGTCAGACTTTGGCTCAGGTCATGATCTCGAGGTTCACGAGTTCGAGCCCCACATCAGTCTATCTGTTGTCAGCACGCAGAGCACACTTCGGATACTCTGTCCCTCTCTCTCTGCCCCTCCCCTGCTCACACTCTCTCTAAATAAATAAATAAATAAGAACCAAAGATTTTGGGGGCCCTCCAGTCACATCTCCAGTTTTATAGTACCATTTCTCCTCCCTGAATTTTTGCTTCCCTTCATTTCCCTGTCACCAAGTTGTTTCATTTGCTGTAGCTTGAATAGCTGAGTAAGAAAAGAAATTTGTTGTCTTCCTTGGCACTGCCTACAGAGGTGGCAGCCATCTCCTATTTGGCATCATGGCTGCCCTCAGGCCTCTGGTGAAGCCCAAGATCATTAAAAAGTGGACCGAGAAGTTCATCAGGCACCAGCAAGACTGGTATGTCAACATTAAGTGCAACTGGTGGAAACCCAGAGGCATCGACAATTGGGTGAACAAAAGATCCAAGGGCCAGACCTTGATGCCCGACAGTGGTTATGGGAGCAACAAGAAGACAAAGCACATGCTGCCCAGTGGCTTCTGGAAGTTCCTAGTCCACGACGTTATGGAGCTCGAAGTGCTGCTGATGCTCAACAGATCTTCCTGCACAGAGGTAGCTCATCATGTCTCCTCCAAGAACCACAAAGCCTCTGTGGAAAGAGCAGCCCTGCTGGCCATCAGAGTCACCAATGCCAATGCCAGGTTTCCCAGAGAAGGAAATGGATAGACAGACAGCTTATGTGCACGTCGTGTTTGTCTTACTAAAATCATAAAACTATAAAAAGGCAATTGTTTGAAACTCTCACGGGGTCCTTACTCCAGCATACAAACACATTCACGCCTCTGCTATCTTATTTTTTTTTCAATATATGAAATTTATTGTCAAATTGGTTTCCATACAACACCCAGTGCTCATCCCAAAAGGTGCCCTCCTCAATACCCATCACCCACCCTCCCCTCCCTCCCACCCCCCATCAACCCTCAGTTTGTTCTCAGTTTTTAAGAGTCTCTTATGCTTTGGCTCTCTCCCACTCTAACCTCTTTTTTTTTTTTTTCCCTTCCCCTCCTCCATGGGTTTCTGTTAAGTTTCTCAGGATCCACATAAGAGTGAAAACATATGGTATCTGTCTTTCTCTGTATGGCTTATTTCACTTAGCATCACACTCTCCAGTTCCATCCACGTTGCTACAAAGGGCCATATTTCGTTCTTTCTCACTGCCATGTAGTACTCCATTGTGTATATAAACCACAATTTCTTTATCCATTCGTCAGTTGATGGACATTTAGGCTCTTTCCATCATTTGGCTATTGTTGAGAGTGCTGCTATAAACATTGGGGTACAGGTGCCCCTAGGCATCAGTACTCCTGTATCCCTTGGGTAAATTCCTAGCAGTGCTATTGCTGGGTCATAGGGTAGGTCTATTTTTAATTTTCTGAGGAACCTCCACACTGCTTTCCAGAGCGGCTGCACCAATTTGCATTCCCACCAACAGTGCAAGAGGGTTCCCGTTTCTCCACATCCTCTCCAGCATCTATAGTCTCCTGATTTGTTTATTTTGGCCACTCTGACGGGCATGAGGTGATATCTGAGTGTGGTTTTGATTTGTATTTCCCTGATGAGGAGCGACGTTGAGCATCTTTTCATATGCCTGTTGGCCATCCGGATGTCTTCTTTAGAGAAGTGTCTATTCATGTTTTCTGCCCATTTCTTCACTGGGTTATTTGTTTTTCGGGTGTGGAGTTTGCCTCTGCTATCTTAAAACAGCACTTCAACAAACATTTCCAGGTTAAAATGGAGACTAGGTGTTGATAAGCTAAGGGCAAGTGCATTGCTCCTTGGGCTTCTAAACTTCCAAGGGTAGGAGAGAAGAGGGGCCTCAGAACTCTGAGCCACCCTCCTCCTCCAACACTCACAGTCTCACCATTACACTCTGTCTTGAAGACCACTGGGGATCATGCCCTCCTGCCCTCTCTCGGTTATCCACTGAAATGTGTCCTCCCAAAATTCATGTGGAGGTCCCAGCCACTGGTACCTCAGAATGTGACCACATTAAACTGCATTTAAGGTCTTTAAGGAGACCTTTAAGTTTAAACGATGTTGTCAGGGTGGGGCTCGACTCCCATATGACTGATATCATTACCAGAGGATGAGGTACCAAGATGCGGTCGTCTGCAAGCCAGGGAGAGAGGTCTTAGGAGAAAACAACGCTGTTGGCACCTTGATCTTGGACTTCCAGCTTCCAGGACCGTGAGAAAATAAATTCCTGTTGTTGAAGCCACGCAGTCTGCGGTACTTTGTTACGGCAGCCCGAGCCGACTGATACAGCCTCCATCTCTGTTTGTGTCTGAAGCCCAGCACCCCCACGTCACCCCTCTGCCCTCCAACGCTCAAACCCCGTGGCTCTGTACAGCTCCTCATCCAGTTTTCACATGGCACATTGGAACCCAGTAGCGGGTTATGAAGTCAATTTCGTGAATTTCAGCCAGCAGATGAAAAATGAAATAGAATAAACCAGAAGAGAACAAAATACAGCGGAACGGCACAGAAGAGGAGAGAAGAAAATAGGAAATATCAGATGCAGTACGTGTAGTAGAGTATCACCCTGGTGAAGTCTTTATTTCCATGCTATATGCACATATGTGTATCCAAGGTCATGCTGTAAACTGTATTTCATTCTGTGGGTCATGATAAAAACAAATGAGGAAGCAACTGACCTAATGTGACTCCATATTCTGTCTCTTTCCAAATTCCAAACACGTCCATTCTGGTCGATCATCAGCAAAATCCCCCATGCGCTTAACCTCCTCAAAATGTTCTGTTCGACTTGCCCAAACCAAAACTAAAAAACACAAATCTCACAAGCATAATATAACTGAGGCAAGGACAGATGTTATTAGGTATGCTCCAAGCAGAAAAACTTTTACTTCATTTTGACCCTCATTGGATTTATATAGAATACCTCTGTATTCATTTTTGAAGGAAAGAACAAAATTAAAAAGTATGTATGAAAGGCTAGAAATATAACACTGAAAATTATATCTAATGTTGAAATACAGATTTTGGGGGGCACCTGGGTGGCTCAATCAGTTGAGCATCTGACTCTTGATTTCGCCTCAGCTCATAATCCCAGGGTTATGGGATTGAGTCCCGCAGTGGGCTTTGTGCTGAGCATGGGACCTGCTTAAGATCTTCTCTCTCTCCCTCTGCCCCTCTCCCCTGTTCTCTCTCATGCGCTCTCTCTCTCTGTCTCTCAAATTAAAAACAAAAATCATTATAAAATGCAAATTTTAAAATCATAATTTTTTCACTGACTTTTTTCTTTTCTAAAAGCCATTAATAGTAAGATGAACCATTAACTTCATAATGGCTTTTCAGGCAAAAAAGAAACCCTATAGAGTTGCACGGTTCAGTGTGGTAGCCAGTAGCCATATGTGGCTACTTAAATTTAAAGTAATTAAAATTAAAAGTCTAGTTCTTTAGTCTCCCTAGCTGCACGTCAAATGCTTGAGAGCTACATCTTCTATCTTACAGAACTTTTCCACCATCATACAAAGTTCTAGTGGACGGCACTGCTGTAGAGTTTTCCTGAACGAGAGGTGACAAGGGAAGGTGGCTTGAGGGCAGCCGTGGCTTGCAAAAGCCCTGGAGAGCAAGTTGCTTTGGAGGAAACGGATTTTAACAAGTGGTGGGTACGGATTATCGTTGGATCTTTACCTACTTCAAGGGAAGGAAGTAAAAATCGGAATTGCATAAAAATGGAGCCCTACAACGGTAGACGTATCAATACAAGACAGCAAGATTGATAATTCGTGTGAAGAGCTGGCTGTTGTCAAGCCCCATGCTAAGTGCTTTACAGAAGATCTGTGATTACAACCCTAGAAAGTAAGACTTAGCCATTTTCACCGGCGAGAAAATTGAGGGTCGCAGATGAATTTCTTCAGAGTGGCCCAAAGAAGCAGTTTCCGAGCCTCCTTCTTCTTCCGTTTCTCCAGCAGTTCTCAACTGGAGGTTGGAAAGATGGGAGGCCCGGAGGGGGCGTCAAGAGGAGCTTTAGCAGCACTCGGACTCATTGGAAAACCAGGAATACTTCCTACTCTCAGGGAACACTTTCCTGAAGCTCTCCCTCCTCCCCCCCCCCCCCCACATTCCCCATTCCCACTGAGCGATTAATGCAAAGTCTTCCCTAGACACACAGAATTAGATGTCTGAGTAGGGTGTAGAGCCAGGGAACGTGAATTTACCAAAAAACTCTCTGGGTGATTCTCATTTGCATGCTGTAGTAAAGAAAATTGTACCACACCATGAAAAAGATTGGCAGCAAACTTGAAAATCAATTAAATATTTAGTTAAATGAAAATAATTGTAAATATGTTTGCTACATCGAATGCAAAATCCAAAACCACATCTTGAAAAAGAATACTTATGTCATAAATACAGCATAATTGAGTTTTATGACCCCAGATTACATTAGCATGAAAAGGGCTACATTTAATGAACTTAAAGGTAATCACTACTAGAATTAAGAATCACCTTCCAAATCACCACTAAAGAAAACAGAATCATGGGGCGCCTGGGTGGCGCAGTCGGTTAAGCGTCCGACTTCAGCCAGGTCACGATCTCGCGGTCCGTGAGTTCGAGCCCCGCGTCGGGCTCTGGGCTGATGGCTCAGAGCCTGGAGCCTGTTTCCGATTCTGTGTCTCCCTCTCTCTCTGCCCTCCCCCGTTCATGCTCTGTCTCTCTCTGTCCCAAAAATAAATAAACGTTGAAAAAAAAAATTAAAAAAAAAAAAGAAAACAGAATCACAAAGCAAATGACAAAAAAATGTAGAAAATAGCAAATAAGCCAAAAGATTCCAGAAATAAGAGCAAATGCACCAGTGCTTCTGCTGATCATAAATGTTTTATTTTTAGTGTTTATTTATTCTGAGAGAGAGCATGAGCACGAGCAGGGGAAGGACAGAGAGAGGGAGAGAGAGCGCAGATTCCAACACGGGGCTCAAACCCACGAACTGTGAGATCATGACCTGAGCTGAAACCAAGAGTCAGACACTTCACTGACTGAGCCACCCAGGCGCCCCGATCATAAATGTTTTACACTCTGTAATACGAAGATGTTCACATCGGGCTAAAAACAAACAAAATATGATCATGTGCTCCTTAAAAAGGACAACCTAGGACATAACCACACAGAAAGGTTAAAATTAAAAGGGTGACTAAAGACATACCAATCAAAGACCGACAAAAGAAATCATCAGCGGTGATAATACCAGAGGACTCAAGACAAAAACATCATTCAAAATGAATATTTATCAAATACCGGGATGAGGGAGGACTTTACAAGCTTAAGACAATGAAAAATATGTCAAAGATCTTTTCGTAAGGAAAAAGTTTACTGGACTTAACTGTATAAAAATTTCAAATGGTTGAATAGCTAAAAGCAACACAATCAGTTGAAAAGGTAAACAATGAACAGAAAAATATTTTCCACAGATATAACACAGAATTAATACTTTTCATATGTAAAGAGTTTATATAAATCTCTGAGAACAATATTAATGTAAAGATAAACACTTCAAAAAAGGGTATGGACTGGTCCAATCTAAATCAAAGAAATTAGACTTTCAATGAGATTATTTGCTTCTTTCACATTAACCATTTTTTTTAAGTTTTATTTATCTAAGTGATCTCCACACCCAATGTGGGGCCCGAACGCACGACCCTGAGATCAAGAGTAGCGTGCTCTTCTGACCGAGCCAGCCAGGCTCTCCTGGCATGGGCTCTTAAAAAAAAAAAATCCCATCAAGAGCACTGGATGAAATATAAATTGATATCTTATCATTTGGACATGATTCCAGCGCCAGCTCTCCCGTGCTTTTAAAATGTTCACTCTTGGGGCACCTCAGGGGCTCAGTTGGTTAAGCACCTGACTTCTGCTCAGGTCATGATCTCATGGTTTGTGAGCTCAGGCCCCGCTTTGGGTGAGCCCGCCTCTGTCTTCCTCTCCTTCTCTCTCTGCCCCTTGTGGGATTCTTTCTCTCTCTCTCTCTTTCTGCCCCTTGCATACTTGTATCCTCTCTCTGAAATAAATAAATAAATAAATAAATAAAATGTCCACTCTTTTCAAAACAAAACAGATGAACACATGGGAAGGGGTGGGGAGAGGAGAGAGGGAAACAAACTACAAGATACTCTTAATGACAGAGAACATACTGAGGGTTGATGGAGGGAGGTGGGCGGGGGATAGGCTAGATAGGTGATGGGCATTCAGGAGGGCACTTGTGATGAGCACTGGGTATTGTACGTAAGTGATGAACCACTGAATTCTACTCATGAAGCCAATATCACACTGTGTGTTAACTAACTAAAATTTACATTAAAACATGTTTTAAAAAGGAAAAAAATATTCACTATTTTTGAGACAGTAACTCCACCTCTGGGAATCATGCCTGTGAATGGGCAGAATCAGAACTGTCAGACCAAGATTTATGAATAAAGACTTGCAGGAAAAGATTCTTTATAATTGAAATAATGTTTCTTTCATTCTTTTTTTTTTTTTTAAATGAGCTCTACACCCAATGTGGGACTTGAATTCATAACCCCGAGATAGGAGTCACATGCTCTATGACTGAGCCAACCAGGCCCCCTATAAATGAGATAATTTTGACGGAGTCAGAATATTAAATGATGGTGGAATACTTCATTTCACTTCACTTCATTTCATTTCATTTCATTTCAATTTCATTTCAATTTCATGTTTTTAGAGAGAGGTCTCACTATGTTTCCCAGGCTGGAGTGCAGTGGCTAGTCACAGGCTCGATCTCACTACTGGTCAGCACAGGAGTTTGACTTGCTCTGGTTCAGACTTGGGCCGGCTCACCCCTCCTTAGGTGGTCCCCTTGCTCCGAGGTGGTCACCATATTGATACTGAACTTAGTGTGGACACCCCATTGGCACAGCGCACTGCAGCCCAGTGATCCTGGGCTAAAGCAATCCTCCTGCCCCAGACTCCTGAGTAGCTGGGACTACTAGGCATGCGCCATTGCGTGCATGGTGATGGTGGAAATTTTTAGAAAAGTATGGTGTATCCATAAGGCCCAGTATTCTGATTCATCAAAGTTATATTTGAGAAGTTGTTATTAAGATAAAAATGATGTGTGGTACAATGTTGAATAAAAAAAAATGTATGCCATATTCTATGAACTGGATTCTCAGTTGCATACATAGTATCATCTCAACTAAATTAATAGTGTTTGCCTTTGAGTAACGGGATGATAAATTGTTGTTTTTTTCTGCTTCAGAATACTTTTCTGTACTTTCTAAACTTTCTACATTGAACACAGGTTACAGAAAAAAAATCTGAGCAGTTTCTTCAATAAATGATGTTGGGAAAATTGGATATTCACATGCAAAAGAATGAAATTGTACCTCTCTTATGCCATACACAAAAATTAACTTGAAATGGATTAAAGACTTAAATGTAAGGCCTGAAACCATAAAACTCCCAGAAAAAAACATAGGGGAAAAGTTCCTTGACATTGGCCTTAGCAATGAACTTTTTGGATAGAACACCAAAAGCACAAGCAGCAAAATCAAAAATAAACAAGTGGAACTACATCAAACTACAAAGCTTCTGAACAGCAAAAGAAATAAGCAACAAAATGATAAAGCAACCTATGGAATGGGAGAAAATATTTGCAAAACATTATCTGCTAAGGTGTCAATATCCAAAATATATAAGGAACTTATACAACTCGATAACATAAAAAACAAATAATTCAATTTAAAAATGGGAAGGGGGGCCGGCTGGCACATGATGGAACATGCTACACTTGATCTCAGGGTTGTGAGTTTGAGTCCCATGTTGGGTGTAGAGATTACTTAAAAACAACAAAAAAAAATCTTTAAAATAAACAAATACATAAAAATGGGCAAAGTACCTAAATAGACATTTTCCCAAAGAAGACATACAAATGATCCTCAGGCACACAAAAAGGTGTTCAACATCACAAATCATCAGGGAAATGCAAATCAAAGCCACAATGAGTCAGAATGACTATTATCAAAAAGACCAGAGATAACAGCGTTTGCAGGCCGTGAAGAAAAGGGAACCGCTTTGCTCTATTGGTGGGAATGTAAATTGGTAGAGCCACTATGAAAAACAATCTGGAGGCTCCTCAAAAAATTAAAAATAGAACTACCCTGTGGATCCAGCAATATCGCTTTTGGGTACATCTCCAAAGGAACTTAAGTCACTATCTCAAAGACATATCTGCACCCCATGTTCATGCAGCATTGTTAATAGGAACCAAGACATGGAAACAACCTAAGGGTCCACCGATGGATGATGAATAGATAAAGAAGATGTGATATATATATGCAATATTACTCGGCCATAAGAAAGAAGGAAATCCTGCCATTTGAGACAACATGGACAGACCTTGAGGGCATTATGCTAAGTGAAATACATCAGACAGCAAAAGACAAATATTGTATGATCTTACTAACATGTGGAGTCTAAAAAGCCGAACTCAAAGAAACAGAGTAGCTTGGTGGTTGCCAGGGGCTGGAGGGTGAGAGAAATGGAGATTGGTCGAGGGGTACAACACCCAATTATAAAATGAATAAGTTCTAGGGAATCTAATCACAGCCTAGTGACTACAGTTAACAATACTGTATCATATACTTGAAAGTTGCTAAGAGAGTGAATCTTCAATATTCTCACCACACACATGCATGTGCACACACACATACACACACACCCCAAAGGTAATTATGAGAGGTGATAGATGTGTTAACTAACCTTATTGTGGTAATCATTTCATAATACATACATGTCTTAAGTCATCACATCGTACGTCTTAAGCTCACACAATGTTCTATGTCAATCATATTTCAATAAAGCTAGAAAAAAACACCAAAGTACAATAAAATTAATTTTAGATTATAAATCATAAAAATAAAGGAAAAAACCTGAGCAGAAACAAATCACTCTCACTCTGCAAAATCTTTAGTTATAACCCTCTTTTATTAATCAGGATTCTTGGCTGCAGAAACTGCCCCTGGCAATCTTGATTGGCGAAAGTTAATATGTTACAAGGATTTGGGAAACAAAAAAGAAGGCTTGGAAAAGCCTGGTTAGCACTAAGTGGTGTCTTCATATGCTTCTATCACTCAGGTTTCGAAGACCCGGGTGAGGGCAGCCCGTGATCCAGCCTAGGTCACCCGCCTCCATCAGGGTGAGGCAGCTGTCCTGTTAACTGCCCTGAGGCAGGTAGACACCACCAACACAAGGCAGAGTGCGAGAAAGGTGAGCCCCAGACTATTAGGACGCTGTTGGGATGGGGGATGAAATCCTATTGAACTGAAATGTGTGTGGTGTCATGACGATGTGTCTTTTGTCGAAAACTCGGCTTCTGGTGGACCTTCTTCACCATTCCTGTCCTATTCATTCCTTACCTCCTGGAAATGCTGCATCTCCCCTCTCTAGTCTTATGCAACTTTCTCACCCAAGTCACCAATCGAGTGGACTGTCCGATCTGGTGGATGTTTCTCAGGCTTTCTCTTTGTAGATATCTTAGTTTGGGTTGCCCTAAAAGCAGAACTTGAAACAAGAATTCGAGCGTAAGTAGTCTGTTTGGGAGGTGAGCCCAGGAAGTACAGGCAAAAGAGTGAAGAAGAAAAAGATAAGGGAAGGAAGCCAACATGGTGTGCTATGAGCAACCAGAAGCTTACTCCCGCTCCAGGGAACTCTGGGAAATGGTGTAGAACATGCAGCTCAGAGTTATGTCACCCAAGGGGCAAGGGAGCTGGAGTAGTTATACACCAGCTTCAGTCAATCATCGGTGAAAGGCTGCTTGAGGGGGAGTGGTGTGCCTTAAATTCCCTGGCACTCCCAGCCTGCCGCCCATGGGCAGAGCAGATTCTGGAAACTAGAGAAAGTCCAGAATCAAAGAGATGCAGGTTCTGGCAGTTGGAAGTTTGGCTGCCTCTGCTAGGAAGTGCTATGACAATATGGGCTTGGCACCAACAGCATTTGCTATATTAGACATTTCTGTGTGTCGTTTCACATTACTTGTGACTCTTGGAAATTCTTCCTTCCCTTGGATACTGGAACATACCACCCTACTTGTTTTCTGCCCTCTTTTCTTGCCACTTCTTCCCATTCTTCTTCTTGTCTTTTTTCCTATACTTAGATATTGGTAATCTGCCAACTGTTGTCTTCCCTTCCCACACAATCTCCTCGTCAACCTCAACACATCCTGGCCACCAAATCCCATCTATAGATGGACTGATCTGGATCGATATTTCTAGTCCTGCTCTTTTTTGGTGGATTCTAGACCCGGCAGCTTAACGAACATCTCCACTTGGGTCTCGTGAGCACCTTAACCCAACCCGTCCAAAACTTACCTCTCCAAACCTTATGCTCTCTCTAAATTTCTCTCTCCCCTGAGTGCCCTCTCTCAAAATGGTACTATTATCCATCCAGGTTCCCAAGCCAGAGAACTAGGATCATCGTTCCTTCACTCTTCCTCCTCCTCACCTCTGATGCCTAATCGGTCACAAAGTCTCCTGACTTCTAATCTCTTCTCTACCCTCTCTAGCTTTAAGGCAAACTACTCGATGCACCATGCTTAATAAAGCAAGGTATAGAAGGGATTCTTAGCTTTCCCCACAACCTTCCATTTGCTCCTTTGGGGCTCATTCCAATTCCTGAGCCTTTGTGGACTTCATTACTATCCCTTTGTCTTAGAAAGACCTCAGCTTCCCCGGCTCACTTCAAAGTGTTTGGTGCAGTCTTGGAGCTGGTCTTAACCCCAGAACATTCCCACTCTTGGTAGGATTCTGAGTCAGTTAGGATCCAGTTCAGTAGTGAATTACTGAAATAAAAAATCATTGGGGCTTAAAAAGGCTACAAGTATATTCATTTCTTATATTAAAAGAAAATCTCTAAAGAAAATCAGTCCAGAGCTGGTGTGCCCTCCACCATGGGTCTCAGTTTCTGCTTCTGAGGGGACCCAAATTAAGACAAAAGGGTCAAAATTCACCTGGGGCATTTGATTCAAAACAGTAATTCCCCTGAGCGCAGTTCTTTAACAACATGGTTAATTTTCAGGCATACATAAATCTGCAGAGGTCAGAAGCCCTAGCAAGGTTTTCAACGAATTTCTTCTGCGTGTAGAACTATGACACCATACCACTGTGTAGCAACCTAGAAGAGGCTTGGTCCTGAGGGGAACCAGATAATGTGACTTTTTCCTTTTGGGGTTCCCAGGGACACTCCTGGCCACAATTCCACCCACCACCACCAAGCTCTAACTTCTCAGCATCTTTGTCCCCCTCTTCCCCTCAGGCCTACTCACTCTGGAGCCCAGCAACCATCTCACTGGCTTCTCCCAGCCTCAGCCCAGGTCCAAAACTCACCCATAATCTGAGGGAGGTGTCACTGAGCTGTCAGAGTCACAAGAGCTGATGCTGAAACACCTGAGGTGTTAAGTATTAATAATAACTTGCTGAGTTAACTCCACCCCCCCCATATATTTACATCTTAATGGGAACAATCGGGAACCAGTGTTTTTTTCATCACTTGGCCTCAAAGACAGTGGTGATAATCTGAACAGCACCCTAGGGTAGACAGTTGAGACTCCTCAGGGCTATAGGTTCCCAGTGCAGGAATTCTGGCTACTCTGAGAGGCCTGCCCTCTGCCTTAGGCCCTGCTGGCCAGCCTGGGGCTGAGGGGTCTTTATCTCAGCCACACCTGCAGTCCACACCGCACAGTGCTAGAGAAACCACTTTATGCCCTTGAAGAAGGGATGGTGCCAGCCTGATGCCCAGGGGGCCAAAGCAGGATTGAAAACCAGTGCCTAAAAACAGAAAAATGTGCTTTTTATTGGGAAAAATTCTAAAACTACATACAAGTGGAGACTCCAAGTAATCAGGCTTAACCCAGATAGTTAACAGCCAATACTTGCTATTCTTGTTTTATCAGGTACCCCACACTTTTTTTTGTTTTTTAGCCAAGTTTTCTTTAAAGCAAATCTCAGTTGTTATGCCCTATCACTTCAGTGTGCGTCCCAAAAGGTTGGAAGGAAAGAAGGAAGGAAGGAAGGAAGGAAGGAAGGAAGGAAGGAAGGGAGGAAAAGATTTTTCTTATATAACCATAATGTTATGATCACAGTTAATAAAATTAGTAACAGTTCATAAATATTATCTATCACTCAGTCCATATTTAAATTTCTAGATAATTGGGAAAATAGAGAAATACTTTTTAAATAATGGGTCCTTTTTACAACATCAGGAGAGACAGGTTTATGGGAATAAATTTGGGAAGCAGAAATTGTACCCTCTTAGACCCCCGCAGAAAACCCAGTTGACCTAAACTAAGGTGGTGCAACCTTGTTACGCTGAAAGGCAAATTATCTTCTTATACTTCTTCAGTCTTCTTTGTATCAAAGGCTCAGGGAGAAAATGATGAGGATTTTGTACATTTGTGCACAAGCCAGGAGTTGTCCATTAACTTTTGAAATGATCCAGCCACAGTCTACTGAACTTGAAACAACTGCCAACGATGGAAGAGCTTTTCCTGCTCAGCCGGAACTAAGGAAAAGTGGTTTGGGACAGTAAGTGACAAGTCAGAGAAGAGAAAAACCACCATAACTCCTGCCAGCTTGCCTAGAAGAGAGTTCGCTTTAATTTGATCGGTTACAGCTTCTCCCTGCTGCAAAACGAGTCTTTTCTAGTTATGGCTAGTATGTTTGAGTTTTCATCACATCCCAGCATCTATTCTCAGGACTCGATTTAGGTCTTGGCTCATTTCATCCCCACAACCTTGTGAAGTAGGAATGATTATTGTTCTCATTTTTACAAATGAGGAAATGGAAGTGCAGAGGAGTTCAAGGATAAGTTGGGCAAAAATCCTCGGCCAGTTATAAGTGGCAGAGGCAGGGCTTGAACCCAGGGCATCTAGGTTGGGACGAAATGCTGTAATTTCTATTCACATGATCTCATCTGATATCATTGCTTTCACTGCTCAGCTCTGTTCCAACACTTTTCACACCGTCCAAATTAATTTCTGCTTCCTCTCTTGTTTTTCCACATAAAGCCGTGAGCTCCTTGAAAGCCAAGGCTGCTATGTCCCAACAGGGCTTCCTTGGTAAATGGCAGACATTTATTAAATGTATGTAACCGGGCCAGGGCTTGGGTGAAGAGACTGAGGCACTCACTCACAGTGCAGAATTTAAGAGGGCTCAAGAACAAAAACAAAAACAAACAAACAAAAAAGAAACAAAAACAAAAACAAAAACATGCCTCAGCAATCAAATGAATCATATTTTAATGCCATGTTTCTTGACAAATTAAAATCGAGATCAGTAGCAGTGCCATAGGCTGAGCTATGTTGGAGCCTGAGGCAAAAGGAAAAATCAGCCATAGTGATCTGGTCTTTAAAATATTGATATTTTAATCGTCATGGATTTTTTTGGCATTAACGTTGATTTCTTTAAAATATTGCATTAAAATATTATTTCTCTTGATTATTGAGTTTTTAGTGTCTCCCCCCACTCCTGAGGTGAGTGCCTCACTTGTCTCATCCTCATCAGGCCTCAGATACAATTGAATGAATGGTTGAGTTCACTTGCCAGTATCTACCTTTTGCAGATAAAAAAATTATATGTATATGTATGTGTGTGTGTGTGTGTGTGTGTGTGTGTTGCTCAATGAATAATAGAAAAGACAAATATAGCAACAAACAACAAACCAACAAAGCTCAAAGTTATAAAAGATACTGTTTCTAGGAAATTCTTTGTGTTTGCCTGAGTCATCTGAGTTTGGTTATCTTGGTTATTTCAAGCAAGTTGTTAATAAGGTCACAGCCGTTCACCAATATCTTAAAAAGCCCCTCAAAGAGCATGTCCTGCTAACAATGACTCATTCGTTAAACAAACATTCCCTGAGCACCTACCATGTACCAAGGTGCTGGGGATACAGTGATGCAAAGTCAGGGCCCGCTTTCAAGTGGGGGTAGGGATGAAAGAAAGTCAACAGGCAAGAGTTCACGGGTCCACCAGGAGGGCTCATGCAAGGCTTCTTAGAGGGGCCAAGAGCATGTCAGTTTAGAGCTGGATTGTTTGAAAGGGCCCAGTAGATAATTCTACCCAACTTGAGATCTGAATTGCTTATAAAATAAGACAAAAAAGTTGGCAATTAGAGACCAAAATATTAACTTTAT
Source organism: Felis catus (assembly GCF_018350175.1). Lineage (NCBI taxonomy): Eukaryota > Metazoa > Chordata > Mammalia > Carnivora > Felidae > Felis > Felis catus. The sequence continues at coordinate 15,468,073 of NC_058386.1, forward strand.
CCCTGGTACAATGGATGCTGGAGAATGTGGCTTACACCAGCCAACAAGCGGGCTTCTCAATGCTGAATCCCACAGTTAGACTGACCCACCCACTCAGCATCCCTGGACCAAGGCAGACCTTGTCCACTGCAGGGACAGAGCTTGCCTCTGGAGATTTGGAAGAGAATGGCAGCTGCCTGGGGGCAGCTTGCACCCAAGATTGGATGCAAGTGATTGGATGATTCACCCAAGTGATTGGATGAAGCACGCCCACTATTGCCTATATGGAATAAATAGTGAGATGCAAATGTGTTAAGTGTGCATGAATGAACTTTAATTCCTAGAGGTGGTCAGTTAGCATTTGAAACGCCTAATCAGGAATGCACATTCCAGAGAGGTTTAAGCACTACAAATATTGTTATCTAAATCTATACCCATAGGATTTGTTAATACGTTAGACATAATTTTTCGTTGATGAAATGACTGGTATTTCATATACATATGGCAGATTAGAAAGAGTATACTGGCCCAACTACTTTTGCACAAATGAGAATCTGGCAAGCTGAGCAGTCTGATATTGTTAGAGCCATGCCGTGGGTCTAAAGCCTTGGTCCTATGCCCACCTCGTCATGGAGAGCTCAGTTGGAGATCAACTATAGGATTGGCCAGTCCCATCATCTGAATTTTGCCGTATCCATCTTAAGAGTGAATCTTTCTGGTAAGGTGCTTGTTGGAACGTATAAGGACCGAGAGTGTTACTTCCACAAGTTTACGAGAACATGGGGCATGACTGTTTTTGTGCCTACTCGCTGATAAACATGCACTTGGTAGGCTTTGGTGTAAGACTTGCTTTTATTATAATAGGCCACATAGTAGCTAAGTTGTGGCGATGTGTATTTCACCTCCCTACTTTTCTTTGCTAGAACCAAAAGAGCCTGACCACTACAGAACGGCCAGATTGGCTTGGGTCACTTCGATACATCCTTCCCAAACTCACCAATCAGGTAAGTGATTCCTCCCCGACCCCAGTGGTGGAGAGAACAGGAGTGTTACACTAATAGAAGTCCCTTCACATGAAAAGGAAACTCAGTAGTAGAGAATGAGGGCTCTCCACTGACAGCGGACAAAGCAATGTTCTAGGCTATAGAGATAGCATGTATTAAAACATGGAGGCCTGATTTGCACATTCAGAAAATTATAAATCATTCAATATTCCTGGAGTATAAAGGGCAACAGGAGGAATGGTGGGGGGTGAAAGCAGACATCAGGGCAGGGATCTCTCACAAGTCCATACAAAAACTTAAGAACCATCTAGCAATTCGAAGTAGGGCAAAAACAGGATAGGATTTGACTACTAGAAAAATGGCTTTTTTGGCAGTGTGGGGCCTAGAGTGTAAGGGGAAGACAGCAAGACTAGAAGCAGGGATACCAAAAAAGGAAGGAAATCCTGATGATGAAATGGTCTGATTTAAGACAGTGGAAGAGAGAAGGCAAAGGAGGAAAGAATGTGAATGACGTTTAGAAAGGAAAATTTGGAAAGACCTAGTGATTGAGGGGATATATGAGGCAAGGGAGCATCTTGATCCATTCGGGCTGCTATAAGAGAATACTATAGACAGGGTGGTTTATAAGCCACAGGAATTTATTTCTCATAGTTCTGGAGGCTGGAAAGTCTGAGACCAAGGTGCCAGCAGATTCAGTGTCTGGTGAGAGCCCACTTCCTGGTTCATAGATGGCTGTCTTCTCGCTGTGCCCTCACGAGGCAGGAGAGGTAAGGTAAGAGGCTCTGAGCTCTCTTTCATAAGGGCACTAATCCCATCCATGAGGGCTCCACCTTCATGACCTAATCACCTCCCACGGCCCCACCTCCTAATACCATCACCTTGGGAGTAAGATTTCAATACATGATTGGGGGTGGGGGCACAAACATTCAGTCCAAAGCAGGGACAGAGACTTCTAGCGTCATCTCCACTTTCAAAGTACACAAGTGGGCACACTTTACATAGAGGCATTCAATCTACAAATATTTATTGAGCAAATTTATAGTAGTAACTACAGGTGGTCGGTTAAATTTCCGAAGCTGACTACCACAAACACAAATTTCCCAGGGTAAAATCCTTCTCTGTATACTCTGTATATAGCGCCCAGAAACCAGGAGCGCCTTCACATAGGTTTCTTATGTTCGGTAGATCATTAACCTCTGCTTAGGCAGTGCCCGGCATGTGGTAGTTTCTCAATAAATAACCCGCTGAATAAACAACGGGAGAAATCTAGAAGAAGCAGAATACCCCCGTGTGTTAGTTATCCATTGCTGTGTAGCAAATTACCCCACAAGTCAGCATCTTCAAACAACGAGCATGTGTTACCTATCTCATAGTTCCCGTGAGTAAAGAATCAGGAAACGGGTTGGCTGGATGGTTCTGGCCCAAGGGTTCTCACAAGGCTAGAACGGAGGTGTCAGCTGGGACAACAGGCAAACGGGCATCTGAGACTCAATGAGGCCAGAGGATCCCCTTCCAAAAATACTCACAAGGCAGAAGGGCCCGAGGTCTCAGCTCCTTGTCACGCAGGCTTCTTCACGGGGCTGCTTATATGTGGCAACAGCTTCGCCCCGGAGTGGATGACGGTGATGGTGATGGTGCTGACGGTGAGTGAGAGAGGGAGAGAGAAAGGCCTCATTGCCTCTTACGACCAAGTCTCAAGTCGTCATCGCTTGTGCATCATCCTATTCATTAAAAGCAAGTCACTGCTAAGTCCAGCCACCACGCCAGGGGAAAGGAGTGCACAACATCAGGGGATCCCACTGGGGACCGTCCTGGAGGCAACCTATCGTCCCTTGTGAATTGTTCACTGACTGCAAAGAGCAGCCTCCAAATACTCTGACAAATGTGTTCTTCGCTGTGAAGGTGGTGATAAATTATGTATCGGCCTTTCTCTCATACTTTTGCAAACATGGTAACACTATCACTTCTTTGCTCTTCAAAGGCAAAGGGCAGTGATAACCAGCACCTTGGCACCACAAAGGTTCCAGGTAGCGCCAATGAATTGCTCCGAGGCAGTTTTTGTTTCTGTCTTCCAGGCGCAAGATTGTTCCTTGACTAGAATGAAAGTCAGGTACGTGTTTCTCAAGCCTGTCTCCATCACCCCAGCAAAACTAGGTACCGGTTTCAGCAGTAAAAAAAAAAAAAAAAAAGTATTGGCTAGGATTGTCCATTTTATTTAAACCCTTGTTCTAAGATAACCTGTGAAGACAAGCAAAGCATCAGTACAGTCTGGAATTTTTAAGTGAAAGCGCTCAGTGTTTCCCAAAGAACAAAACGTGGACTTGCTTCAGGGAAGGACGTTTCTCCTCTGGGTTTTAAAAAATTAAAGGAAGAAAAACTAAATGCTTTGCTTGCTAGTGAATTTGCTAAGCAGAGATGTGGGCTGAGTTTGCCAGAGGCAAAAGTGGTCCCCTGTGAAGCTTTTCTAGCTGGTAAGCCCGTATGGTCATCCGACGGGCTAGAGATACGGCCCTTCTGTCTATTTTTAGCCCATTATTTCTGCAGCCTCAGCCCTTCGTTCTGCGGGATGAGCCTCTTCATGCCAATTCCAGATAAAGCCTCGGAATAAGCAATTAAATGTTCGTGGGGAGCACACATGGAAAAGTGGAAAAAGCGATTTTCCCTTACAGGACAGTTGAATCAAACTATCCCAATAGAGAACTCAAATATGTCCACTTTGTATCAAACAAACCAAGACGACTGAAAAGAATTTTTCCCAATTATGCCGTGGGTGTGAGCGTTTTCACACAGCCTTTCCCCGAAAACAGCTCAGTGCAGTGGCCGCCCAGATGTTTCACATCAGTCTTCCGAGATAGCATCTTTGCCTGGGCTTCCAGCAACTCGCTGTTTACTCGAGCCGACTTTCCCCAAACTCTGTACCTCCGAGACCAAATGCATCTTAGACCTCAGAGTTTTGTACCACCTTGGCAAGCTCTGTGTGGCTGGTAACCTTAGCCATTGAAAATGCTTTTGAATCATTTCTGTGTCATAATGAGATTAAGATTCGTCCTTTGAAGTCTGCCTCTAGTTGGCACTTTGGATATCGCTTAACAAACTCAGACTCGGCTTTTGTGCTCATAGATTGGGCCACGTGGCCATAGGGCCTATCGAGTTTTTACTTCAAGGCTGGATTAGCGGACGGGAGCAAGGCTCTCAACACCAATACGTCTTTGGAGAGCGGCGCTTTTATCAGGTAGCACACTCTCCTTTTCTTAGCCAGCTTTCTTTTCTATCACACGTTTCAATAGCCATTCGTGTTGGCCTCCACGAGTGCTTCTCAAACGCTAATATGGGGATGACTCATGGAACATCTTGTTAAAATGCAGATTCTGATCCGGTTAGGTCTGGGGTGGGGCCTGAGAGTCTACATTTCTACTGTGCGTCCAGATTATGCCGATCTTGCTAATTCCAGACCTACTTTGAGCCTCAGGAACCGAAAACCACACTAATCGTGACTAGAGGCAAAAATTGCTTTGCTTTAGTCAAGTGCCAGTTATTCCTCTTAGGTGAGCTGTCCTTAGGGCTGAGAAACAGCACCTTCTCCCCTAAAGAATCTCTTTCTCTCCCTCTCTTTCTGTCTTGCAAGGCCAACTCTTGAATTTCCCTCCGGCTAAACCCCGTCCGAGTAAAGAAAATACTGTTTGAGCAACTTTAGATCAATAAACACATTCCTTGTTTCTGATGACTGGAGTAAGTAATGGAAATTGGATGGACATTTTTAGCAATTGTTTTTTCTCTTTAAAATGTCAGCACATTAGCTGTGGTTTATTTACTTTGTTTGAAGTGACCTCCGACGCTGCTCAGGAAACACTCTACAAGCTGCTTTAAGAAAATTAATCATATTGAATTAGTGATTGGTTTTTAAAAGCCTTTCTAACGGCAATACATTCTCAAGGACTGTCAGGGTCATTTCATATCTTCTTTCTACCTCTGTCTTTCTGTCAGTCTCCCAGGTTCTACAGACTCTAGAAACCTTCCCAAAGTTGTTGATTAATATTAATAATCAGAAGTAGTGAGATCAAGGAACTTCATTTCTTTAAGGATGCTCCATCCAGCTCCAAGAAGCCAACTGGCTAAGAGCCTAGGGGTAGGGCATCAGCTGTCGGAGGACCAACAGGCTACTCACTGGAGAGTTTCAGGCAATTTCAGAGGACTGGCCACACTCAGTTTGACACACACTATTTAATTCCATCCAACACTCTCCCTTTTAGATCTTTCTTGTCACTTCAAGAATGTGGGGTCTGCAGAGAGAGAAAGGCAAACGATTGCCACTGACTCTCTCTCTTGGATTATTTTTATCTGCCAGGATCTTGTAGACCAAATACCCAAGACAGAAATAATGCAATTTCACAATTTTTGTCTAAGTTGCTCCGATGTCTTGGCAGGTTTAGAGCATTTAGTTTTTTCTTTACTCTAATAAGGGAGATGTGTTGGTGACTTTCTTTGAATTGTAATTTCATAGTTCACCACTTCCCTTACTATTATTTAAAAAAAAAAAAAAAGGTAGCAACTCCCTTCCTGCTATAGTACCCTAGATAGAGGAACCCTAGGAACTACACCACCTGGGTTCAGACCCTAGCAACGCTCCGTCTGTAACTACTACTTAACATAAGATGACTTAACTCACTTAATCTCAGTTTCCTCAGCTGAAAAATGGAGATAAGTAAAAGTACCTTCTTTATAAGGAATCTGTAGGAATACTACCTGGTACGATAAAAGTGCTCAGTACAAGTTACCTATTGTTTTAGTCCCGTTCGGGTCAATTAACTGCAAAATGTCCAACAGGGATCATTGCAACATAACCTACTACTAGGTTCTGTCCAAGTGATTCTAAAACCAACTAATCGATTAAGTCAGTCGAGTGGTGTGGTGGTGCGACAGGACGATCACGCATGCCTACAACATCGGAGGACAGCAAATGTGTTTCTGCCCACCCTCCTGACCCACAAGGGCTTGAATGAGAACGTAAGTGATGAACACGCTTTGCAAAATTGAATGCCCCACACTGAAAAAACACACTCGATAATAATAATTGCTGCAAACTACACGAATACACTACGACCTGGATTTTATTTTTAGCTTCTGCTTTCTAAAACCCTACTTGGTACAGGTCAACTAATATTCAAGTGTGTACAAGGCCACTGCCCTGAATTAGGTGCTGGGAAAACTTAAAAGATGACGTAAGACGAAGTCTCTGCCCTCAAACGTTTGACTACCTCAGAGATCAAGCGTCTGCAATTCACCACAAGGATGGAGAAAGAGAGGTGCTCCAGTAGATTCAGAGAGCCACGGGGGTTTTCAAAATGCCGTCATAATAATTAAATATCAACGGAGGCACCCCTATTTAGAACTTGGCTTTACATCTTTAGATAATTCCGCTTCTGGGGGCGCCCGGCGGCTCAGGCGGCTAAGCGTCCGCCTCTTATGTGTGTTAGGAATTGTGCCCTGTTTATTCTAGTCACAACCGTATATAGAAGTCCAGAGTCCTTGGGGCAGTAGCTTTACAACAATGAATACCGTAATAAATTACGGTAAAAATCTTTCACTCTTCAGTTAAGTAAATTATCCACGTAGGCCAATTTCAAGGTGCAGGATTTGTTTTAGAAACAGACGCTGGTAGAGAAATCTGAAGTCTAGTTATGCAGAGATGTCTGCCAAAACCAGAAATGATTCTCAATATCTTTGAACATGAAAGCAGAGTTTGTTGCCTGTCTGAAAGTTCCAGCGTCGCTTTGTTGATACTCAGTCTATTTTCAGAGTATTAATAGCTACCAAAAGAAAAGAGAATCAGGTTACAATCAGATCCTTGCTTCGGGGGCACTGTAATACTATCTCACTTTGCTGGGTGCTGCAGGTAAGGTCACCGGGTAGCCGAACAGATGGGGCCGGTTTATGTTCACCTATAGCACGCTCGACCTTTGACATGAGATCTGTTTCTGAACCAAGAAATGTTAGCTTAAACCCCAGGGCCTCTTACACGCTTGACCTCTCCGAACAATGCTGGAGGATAGATTGAGGCAAATGGTTTAGGAAAGTTCAAAATAGAAATAAATGCTTGATGAACATATTTGACCCCTTGACATTTCAGCCCCGTTGGTCAGGGAAGATCGCTTTTTCCCTTGAAATCACTTCGGAGGTGACATTTTATTTTTCCCTTGCTGCTCAGAAAATATCTTTACTTGTCATAAAATGAAGTGAAAAACCTCCAGGCCCAAGTACATAAAAGGCTTAGATGCATGAGCCTTATTATTACCTTTCCTCCTGTAGTTCTGTTAGTCCTGAAATTTCACCCAAGGTGCTGAAAACGTTCCTTTTGCATTTCTTTTGTAGATTGTTCCCTCTCTGCGCAGTGGTTACCAGAGTCTTAAGAATGACTTATATTTGCTAATTGGATTAATGATGAGATAATGGAAGAGATTTTTTTTTTCAATATCCCAGTAACTTTCTTAATCTGGGAAACAGATGTTCCCACACCTTTTTTGCATCTTTGTGTTCAGTGATTACAATAAGAAGCTTTCGGAATCTTCCAAATGGTTCAAATTCATTTTCCACACAGTTGGAAGTGGGACGCTATCAAGATGGAGGCCTTGAACTTTAAATGTAATAAGCAGGAGATGGAAGAAGGTACAAAAGGGAGAAAGGAGCCCATCGACTTGTTCTTAGTTGTGGTTTCTACATTTCTCTCAGCAACTCATTCATTTACTGGCACAGTTAATGCTTACTATGCTCTCGTGCATGTAGATAAAAATATTAAAACGCATTTACCAAGCAGAAAACGAAATATAATTCGGACGTAGGTGGTCGTACTACCTTCACTGTAGATAGTTCTTGTACCTAAAACAATATGAAAAAGCAGTTTATCATCCATCCCTTAGAAAAAGTGCTAAATTTAACGCACAGATTAAACCTTCTCCTGTCCTTCACAATAATTTTGTCTTGCTTTTCTTTCATCTAACAACATTCGTGTAAGTTTTGTAGGCCGTCGGTATTTGAGAAAATGGGAAGAAAATGATTCTTTTATTATCAAAAGAGAGGTCGTAATGAAAAAATATGGTTTCTAATGTTCAGGTTGTATTTTTTTTAAGCCACAAAAAACTTATTACAGCAGCACCCTGGTTGAAAGTTCGAACAAATTTAGTTTCTTAAAACGTTTAGTATTATTAATAATAGGAAAAATCCTTTGGCTGTGTTTATCTGTGAGGGTGATTAATCTGGCGTTGTAAAAACCTCACATTTTCCACAACTGATACTTGGAATTAAAGATGTGCAGGGTGTTTGCCTACATTTGATCTTACCCTGGGATCGTGACGGTGCAGCTCAGCCCTGCCCGCCACCCCCTGCTCGCACAGCTGTTACTAAATAGCCTTCGACAACGTCGGGGGGATGACTGTCACACGGTTTTGATATCTTGAAATCCATTCTGAATCATCCTCAATTACGACAGTTACTTTTGGTTAAACACCTTTGAGTTCTTCACTAAAATCCTCCTGCAGTTAGAGAAAACACAAGGGTCTATCTGGTAACTCCACAACTGCACTCCACGTTTGGCCGGAGCCTCTGGTTAGATGAGAGGTGGGGCTGCCTATTCACCCAGTTTTGAAAGCCGAATGAAATGTTAGAATTCAAATAAAGGCCTCTTAGCCTACCCCCAGTGGGCTTTTCCATATTGGAAAAGTGATTATGTCATTTAGAGCAAATACTCCGAGACGGTGCCTATACCTTAAAGAGACGGTAAAAGGGTAAAGAGACGGGGCTGGATTAAGACACAGACCCGGGTATTTTGACCATTGGCATATGGTATAGTCTGTTTGGCTGACTTTCCTCAGATATTCCTTCTGTTTATCTTCCTAAATCAATTCAGATGTGTTGCCTCAAGCTCTATTTGAAAAGGCATCTGGTGAGTTCTAGACTGCCTCTGAATAGTTTATCCGTCAGCACAAACACCTGGAGGAAGGAAACTGCTGCACCGGAGAACGGCCTTTCTGCCCCTGGGTGAAGGCTGGGCCGTCTCGGCAAAGGAGGCCAGACAAGCTCTCACAAATCAGGTATGAGACAGAGTTCCCCTGGGAACCAACTATTTCCTTCCTTCCCCCTCTTTTGTCCTCTGCTGGCATCTTGCAGAAAAGAAAGGAAGTGTGGTAGAACGTATTATTTGCTCACAATTCTTCCTTTTATTCCCTTCACCGGGCTAGGTTTCGCTAGATAGCTTCTGCTTCTCTAGCCCATTGATTCTGAGTTTGGCCATGTGATTCGCTCCGGCCAAGGGCAAGCGGACAGAGGTGATCATGCATGAGTTCTGAGCCAAGCTGCTCAAAGGCACTGCAAATTTCTGCCAGGCGTTTCTTGCACTTCTGTTATCTACCCTCAGAAGAGCATGCACCAGGAAGCCGCTGATTCCAGAATGAGACACACATGGAACAGGCCTCAGTCTGATTCGTAGCCTTAAGCAGAGCTGCCATAACTGACCCATAGATGCGGGAGTGGGAACGATAAGTGCTGTTTTTTATTAAGCCACTAAGATGGGGCGGGGGGCGGGGGAGGCTCTCCGTCACGCAGCAGCATCATAGCATTAGCTGACTAATACAGGAGGGTACCTGCCATTTACTCAGGACTCATTCCTTGCCAAACACCATTTACGTTAACTCCTTTAATCTACGACATTTCTTTCTGAGGTCCACTCATGCTCCCATCTTTCATGAAACATCTGCTCAGAGAGCACAAGGCCCCACAGCTGAAAAGTGGCTGGGCCAGAAATGCAAATTCACATGTTCCCCGGTCCAAATACGGAGATTATTCCATTGGTTTTTCCTACCTTCCTGCAGTTGCCACCACAGGTGGTAGCAACAACAGCAACATAAGAAACAACTCTGCTCGTTTACGAAGGGCCTTACCCTTCAATACATTTTTACGTACCTTTTTTCATCAATAAGAAAATGTACAATTGCAAATTGGGGTAGCTCTGTTTAGCTCCTCTCTAGATTCAATCATAGCCCATGAGATTTGAAATGGTAAGTCTTCAGTTTGGAAAGTGTTGTGCTTTAGAAACCACAGGAAGGCTTAAAATAGACTGGAATATTCTGAAGTTATAGGTATGAGAGAAAATGTACCAGATAAAAGCCAATTGAGCCAGTGTTTGGAGCTTTTCTTGACCAAAGCAGACAGACTCCATAGAAACTACTCGGGACCTTTCCCCTGACCGCACCAGGGGAGACAACCGCTCGGAAGGCATCACCCGTCTTTTCACTATTGACACTCAGAAGGAACAATATTTTCCAACCCTGGCTGCACATTAGAATCACTCGGGGAGCTTAAGAAAAACAAATATCTGGGTCCTGCTGCCAAGCAGACTCAATCAGAATCTCTGTATTCTATCTGCATGTTTTTAAAGTTCCCCAGATGATTCTAATATACGGCCAGCGTTGCGTCCCACCAAACCAGAAGATGGGACACAGAAAATAGATTTGCGGACATTTAGCATTAAAAACCGATTCTACTCAACGGCCCACACCTGGAAATTGGGGCGAGCTTCAGCTTTGCGTCTTTGAACTTCCTACACAGTGATTCCTCTGTTAACGTTCTTTATCATCTCTCCTTCCTCCGCTGAATATTTTCTGAATCCATACTTATTTGCTGACATCTGTATTTATGTCTGTTTCTAAAACAGTGTTTGCCAAGGGCTAGACTGTAAAAATTTTGTAAGGATTTGTAAGAGTTGTAAGGACTTCACTAAAGCTGAGATGAGCTAACTTAATAGGAGAGATGTCACTACCTCCACTAGCCAAATCAATAAATGAATAAAAGCAAAGGCTGTCATTTATATTGATTCTGTTACATGGTTGACACTCTTCTATAAATATTTCAGAGCAGCGACATTCTGGTTGAATTTGCACATTCAAGTTCCCAAGAATGAGCTTTGATCTGCATAGCTAGAGATTGAGATCCCGTATGCTAACTGCTAACGCACTCCTACATACACCCCCTCTTGCGGCATTTATCTGCGTCTCCAGGTTAGCTGGAAGACTTTCTATTTTTTTCCTAAGATTTTGTTAAAAATTTTTTTTTAATGTTTCCTTTTGAGAGAAAGACAGACAGACAGAGTGTGAGAGGGGGAGGTGCAGAGACAGAGGGAGACACGGATCCGAAGCAAGCTCCAGGCTCTGAGCTGTCTGCACAGAGCCCGACGCGGGGCTCGAACTCAAGAATTGTGGTATCATGACCTGAGCCGAAGTCGGACATTTAACCGACTGAGCCACCCAGGCGCACCCTAAGATTTTATTTTTAAGAAATCTCTACACTCAACGTGGGGCTCAAACTCACAAACCCAAGATCGAGAGTCACATGCTTTCCCGACTGAGCCAGCCAGGTGCCCCGAAACTTTCTATTCCTTTTCCAGTAAGACACACAACTCTCTTATGGCACTAGTGGTAATTAATTTCAATACATTTGAATGAACATACTACCTAACATTTACAGAGTGTGTTCTATGTGCCAGGCACTATCTGTAGTGTCCTACAGGCATTAGCTCATTTAATCCCTAACCCTATGAGGTAGATAGATGATTTACTTCCCCATTTTACAGATGGCACAGAAAAGTTAAGTAAGGTGCCCAAGGTAACAGACTTATGAAATGATAAAGCTGGAATTTGAACTCGGAAAGTTTACTTCCAGAATCTAAACTCTGCCGCTAGAATATACCGCATCCCGCAGTAAGTAGAAGGCCACTGTAAGTACGTTTTAGGAGAGGATACAGACCCACTGGTGCTCTCGTCACTGCTAGTGGAGGTGCAAATTGGTGCAACTATGAACAAATTGTTTGGCATTATCTGTGAAAGCCAAACATACGCTTACCCTGTGCCCTCGTAATTCCTGGGTATATACCCCACAAAAATATATACTTATGTTGATGAAAAGACCTGAATTTGGATGTTTATTACAGCACTACTTGTCATAAACGTTGAACTGAAAACTACCCAAATATCCATCAACAGGAAAATGGAGAGAGAAATTCTGCTGTATTTGTGCTGCTATGCGGAAATGAGAATAAGCACTCTACAACTACACGGAGTAAGAAAGACGGATCTCACAAATGTAAGTAATGCCTGAAAGAGGTCAGGAAAAAGAACACATGCTGTGCGATCCTCTTATGTAAAGTTCAAAGGCAGGCAAAAAGAATCTCCGCTCTTAGGGGTCAGGCTATCGGTTACCCTTAGGAGTAAGAGTTGTAACTGGAAGGAGTATATGGGGAGGGGGCTTCTGGGGGGCAAGTAAAACCCTCTTTCTTGATCTGAGTACTGGTCACAGCATGTGTTTAAGTCTTGAGAATTCAGTGAGCCGTACCTTTAGGTCATGTGCTCTTTTCTGTATGTATACTACATATCTATCACCAGTTTGAAGGGGCACTATGGGTGATCAAATAGTATCTAGAATCAGGAGATTTGGGTAAATGTTTTCAAACAAACAGGGCATATTTAAGGCAAAACAGTCATTCCAGGCAATCAAAGAGTAACTTGTTGATGTCTCTAGTTCTTCGGTGTTTTTCCACTTCTTATCACAAACGCCAACATGATGAGTTAATAACAGTAAGAGAAAAGGATCGACTCACTCAGGCGTTTGAGATGGGCTCAGTGTGTTCATTCTCCTCTCCAGACAGGAGTTCAAAGGCAGAGTGACTAATGAGTGTTGCATGAAGGTACAGTTGGTAGGAGGCATCAGAACAAAGTGTCCTTGGCTCTCTCGCCTCTGCATCTTCTGGAGCACCCACTTAATGGGGTGTGGAGAGCAAGTGAAAGCAGGGGATGAACTTCTTCTGCAGAAACCTTCAAGAATGAGGAAATTGAGGTCTAGGGTGAGAAGCACATGACATTCTGCCAAAGGGCAATCCCTTCTAGGAAGGATTCAATGGAAATGGCTTACCCTAAGAGTTGTCACTGTTCGGGCACACCTGTGGACTCAACCAATCAGCACAACCCCACTACATATCTGAGAGGGACAGCCCAGACCACAATGCCCCGTTTATTCCACTTCTGCCTTTGAGAGAGAAAGACCTCATCCACTGTCACAAAGGCGATGCTTTGCCAGGGAAAGCACTAACTTTTGTTTGCTTAAGAAGCACGCCTATAAAAAACTTTCATCACTCCAGATGTCTTCAGCCAAGTTCTTTCAAGTAAGTTCCATAGGGAAGGACTTTTGAAACTGGATCAAAAATTATAATCAAAACAGCCACAAAATTCACCTCTCTATCAGGCAAGACAATGGTTCCCCTCCTTGTCCCAGGCCGTGAACTCGGCCACCTCACTGGATAAATAGAAGCCACGAAGTCAAAACCTCTGTTTTCCCTCTCTTCCTCTGTGCATGGCACAGAATTAGATAGAGATAATTAAATATGAGATAACTTTTGGCAGACACTTTCTCTAGAGTTCGGTTGATTGTTCTTTGGGGAAAATCATATTAAAAGTAACTAAGTTGATTTAATTACCAAATTCACTCATCAGTGATTTAGTGAATTTGCTTCCAGATCTAATTTCCAGTTGCATTTTAAATCTCAAGCTATTTTCAGAATCAGATTTACTCCCCCATCAGATTCGCCCTTCTGTGTCCCTCTCTCTCTGTCACATAGACTCACCACTAACCACCTGAAGTCTTTCTTTCCCACAAGGATTTAGTGGGACTGAGGCTCAGAATTCCAACATGGCTTCTGTGGTGGGAAGAATTTCAAAGATTTCCCTGTAGATGGGTCTGGATATTCAAATATTGTAAAAAGTTCTTGGCTCCCTTCTGAGCCTGGGAACATTATTCACCACCTCAGCCTAATGGTTTGGTACCCTCAAGTTGGATGTGAGAACAATCACCAATGTTCAATGCCCTTCTGACAGTAGGGTTATGTCTTCCAACTCCCATCATTACCGTGCACTGGATTTACTGAGGAGCATCAGAAAGGGCATGAAGGGTCCTCTCAAGCAAGGTGTCCCTGCTGAGTCCCAAACCAGGAGTCAGTGTCAGCAGATTCACTTGGGCTGAGGATTCCTATCATCCTGGTCTTCCTTGAGTTGATTTGAGGTGCTTTTCATTTGGGGGCAAAAAGAAGAGGAAAGTCTCCTGGAAAGAGGGGCAAAGGGATACAAATCCTTGGCCTTGTATCGGCCTTGTTCCTGATTGGATGAGGGTTCTGAGACCATAGAAATAAAGGGGTCAGGGTCTAAAGCGTACGGGACTCCATTCATCAGAGACTCTCTGATATGCTGGGCCCGAGAAGGAGTCATGCTCCTCCAGCCCTACTCTGCCACAGATGACCATATAACACTGGCACTGAAGGCCCTGGAGTGGCCACTAATGGAGAATGACACCTCACAGAAGGCAAACAGCTGCCTACTTGGCAACTGTCAGGAACTAGGTACTTGACAACAAGGATGGCTCAGAAGAATGTGGGCAAATACTTTCTTGAATACCTGTAAGACACTTGTCCTGTGAAGTCCCAGGGATACTAGAGGGATTGGGGGTGGGGGGGTAGTGATGTGCTGGGAGTCTATCATTTGGGCATAAATTCAATGTGACATCATTCGTACCCAAAATTGTTCAAAGCTAGGACTATTTTAATTATTCTGGAAAATAGTGTGCTTCCCAGTCTCCCTGAATAAGATAATACAGATTGTGTTTTGTTGAACCATTTCCATAATATTCAGGTGTACTGTGAAAAGAAGACTCAATAGTCAAAATAGTTTGGGAAATACTGGATTTAATCATGTTGAACAGATTTCTTTACTGGAAAACTTTTCATATCCTTGAATGTGCTAATGGGGTACATTAATTGTACCTTGAATGTGCTAATGGGGTACATTGATGCAGGGGTAGTGAATCCCTGCATCGGTCAAGATGGGCTAGGTTATACTGCAATAAAAACAGACTCCAGGGGCACCTGGGCGGCTCAGTCGATTAAGCATCCAACTCTTGATATTGGTCATGATCTTGCAGCCGTGGGATCTAGCCCCGTGTGGGGCTCTGTGCTGAGTGTGGAGCCTGGTCAGGATTCTCTCTTTCGTACCGTCTCCGCACCTCCCTCTCAAAATAAATAAATAAACATTAAAAAAAAAAAAAAACCTGACTCCAAAATCTCGGTGGCTTAGATCAACAAAAGTTTATTCCTCACTCGCTCTGCTGTACATCATCTTCATTTGGGGACCCAGACTGAAGACACAAACTCTATTTTTGTTTCTGTTTGTTTGTAGTAAATGCTATTTATTTATTTATTTTTAATGTTTATTATTTTTTTGAGAGAGAGAGAGAGAGAGAAAGAGACAGAGCATGAGCTGGGGACGGGCAGAAAGAGAGGGAGACACAGGATCCGAAGCAGGCTCCGGGCTCTGAGCTGTCAGCACAGAGCCCTGCGTGGGGCTCGAACTCACTAACCATGAGATCGTGACCTGAGCTGAAGTCGGACGCTTAACTGACTGAGCCACTCAGGCACCCCAAATGCTCTTTATTACATATCATAAAATGCACTGATTTTATGATTTTATACATAGAAACACGGGGAGGTTAATGCATGTGGGGCAAACTTTGACCAATGGCGAGGTGGAAAGGGGCCAAGAGCCGGCAGATGACTTCCCCATCCGCGTCCCCTCTGATGGACTGTAATGAGACATAGTTCTTCCATTTAGCCATGGGGCCGAAGGGGTGCATGAGAGAGTCCACTGTGTCTCTTGCATAGTTTGTTGGGAAGCCGGTGCCACAAGGTATCATCTTATGTTTGAATCTCACTCTTCTCTGTCCTCACTTCAGCTGCCCTGGGTTATCCCTCCCATGAAAGTATTAGCATTTAAGCCTTGCCTCAGACTCTGTTTTCCTGAGCACCCAGAATAAGCAATGTGGGTAAATATCGGAGATTTCTGGTCTCATAGGCAGACCTGCGGAGTTGTTCTCTTAGGCCCCTTAGGCAGCTATTCTTCCATCCCACGTAGTACACTCTCAGCTTTTGGCCATGCTATTTGTCTGCATGGAACATTCTTCCCACAGACACATGCGTGGCTGACTCCCTCGCCTCCTTCAGGTCATTGCCCAGATATTACCTACTCACTGAGGCCTTCCCTGCTCTCCTATTTAAAATTGCACATGCACCCCACTATATTCCTCCACCCCCACTTATTTTCCTTCATATCTCCATATTATATCTTCATTTATCTCTCTCTAAGATTGATATGCTTACTTCATAAGGTCCACGAGAGCAGGAACTTGCAGTAAGTATTTGTGTGTCAGATGGATGAACGAATGGCTGGCTGGATGATGGATGAATGGATGGACAGACAATGGATAAACAGACGCATAGCTTGAGCAGTGGGTGATGAGGAACTGTCCCTCTTCGTGGCTCGGGATCTCGGTAAACATGCTCTTCCTATCTGATCTAGTTTGATGTAAGCACCCTGCGTGACCTTGGGCAAGGAGAATCCTTTACATCGAACTGGGTTTTAGAGTCTGCAGTGTGCTTTAACTGCCTTGTTTTCTTAGACCTTGAAAATAACCGTGGGATGGGTCTTAGCTTTGGTTTACAGGTGAGGACACTGAGGTTCAGAAAAGTTAGGTGGCTGCACCTGAGTGACCCACACAATGACAGAGAAACATCATATGAGGGAATAGCTCCCAGAAGCTTTATGACCCTTTCTGGTTCATAAATTATGAGTGGATACATAAGGGAAGGAGGGCACCCTATACCAGGAGAGCATTTTAGGGAAACAACTTCCACGGTAATTTCACAAAACAGTACCAAGCATTTCATGACCACACTGATGTTAATTAAACAAATTCCCAGAAAATATGTATAACGTTGCTAAATTCAAATGATTTTTACCAGGCAGGAAATGAATGTATTTTGTCTTAACAGTATTCCAAATGCGCTCTGTGCAAAGTGATGTCATATTTCAAATGATACAGCTTCTCTTTCTGTCAAGTTCATTGTCTTTGAAAGCTAGAACAATGGGCTGTCAAATGCAGAGAGAAGGGCCAGGCAATCGGGAAACAACATGGGGTGTATTTTATTCCATAATTTACTTATCACAGGATCCGATCAATACTTTTAAAATGCCTTAGATGATGACTGAGAGAATGGTGGTGTTTGAGGAAGTGTGAGGGGCTCTGCCCCGAGACTGAGTACGGTATGGGGGAGATTTATAGACACCTGACACAGGGGTGGACAGAAATAAAAGCAGCAGCTACCAGGGTCCTAGCGCCGCCCCTGCCTTGGAACACTGGGCTTGGAAATCAGCAGATGTGCTGGAGGTTTGGGGTTGTCAAAACTTTCCATAAATCAATGCGATCAAAACCCAAAGCTCCCCATTTCAAAGGCCTATGAAGAGGGTTAATTATCGTCTAGAAAATTCTGCATGAAGAGTACTCAAAACATTTGAGAGGTTTGTTAATGGATGATTTCTTCCCTTCACTCTTGCCACGTGAAGTTTTGGACCCAAAGTATGAATTTGGGATGCGCAGACTTTTAAAATTCTGCTGTGAAAGATAAAGTCCATACCTGCTGGGAATGGATTCTCCATTAAGCAAGCAAGAAACCCACTTATGTAGAAAGTCAAAAGCGGATGAAACATATAAATAAGTATGAGGAAAATGGCGCTATGCTGAGACCCAGTATTTTCAGCTCTGAATTTCAGCACGGGCTGCTAGCTGACTCGCCAGGGGATTTAAAGGAATTTGATTAGTGTCACTGCTGGAGGACTTCCTTTGGGGACACGTTTGGAGACTACAGCCCACGGGGCTCCATAGGTGTCTGATTAGTGCCACCATACCAGGCCCTGTGCTCAGAAGGGCCCTGACTGTGACTTAACGTTCTACTGTTGGCACACTGACATTCTTAATCGTTTCATTTTTGAATTTGTGTTTTGTAAGTGAAGTCCACGCTTTAAGTCTACTTCCTGCCTCATCCCACCTCCCCCAGTGGGTCCTTGACCACCCTTCTCCTCCACCCACTAGAGCCCCAGCCCTTCTGGCCCCCCCTCTCTGCCCTTTGACCACGGCCACCCTCTACCCCGGTAGAGGTAGCATTGTGGGGAAGAGGTGGAATGTATGGGTAGAGTAGGGTAAGGGACCAGGGGAGGGAAGGAGGCCCACGTTCTACATGGCACAGGTGCCGGAATGTTGGGGTAGGGGCCGGGGTTGGACACGTGCCCCACATGGGGGCTCAGGTGGGGGCATGGCAGGAGCCAACCCAACCCTGGGCTGGCAGCACCATGATGGGTTCAGCAAACAATTTGGTAGGGGTGAGCCTCTAGCCCGCCCCTGATCCAGGTATGGAAGTTGCAGTCCCTCGAGGGCCTGTCACAGGCTGTGGGAAGGGGTATTGACTTTCCGGCTGGGGCTGGGACACCGCACGTGGTTCCCGTGGCTCAGGGGAGGGGGAACCCGGCAGTCAGCGGAGCACATACACCTCATCACAGAATGGTGTCTCCGGGTGCCTATGGGAGTTTAGCGTGACCTCAGATAGAGACTAAATACCGAGAGAGAGGGAGACAGAGAGACAGAGAGAGCGTGCACTAGCGAGCAGAGGACACATTTTATATCTCAGGACCTAGACAGTCCTTTTTTTCTGCTTTTTGAACAAGGGCCCTGTGTTTGTATCTTGCCCTAGGCCTGGCAAATGATATAGCTGGCCCCAGACCACAGAATATGATTTCAGTAGTTACAGTAAAAAGAAAGGGAGCCACATCCACCATCTTGCCACAGGCTGGCCCGGAGAGGGACGCAGTGCCCATTGCTCTGTCTGCCCATTAAGCATATAAGTGGCGCCTCTCAGCCCAGGCTCATATACTCTGCCTCTCGCGGCTGTGGACTCACACCGCGGTGCCTGCTAGAAGACGCGGGAGCAAGGAGTTTTACTTGGACTTGCTGCTGTCCTGATCCTAACACTTCAAGTTCTGAACCTCATCATTTTGCATTTAAACCGTTTTGGGTTCTCTCTGGCTCCCTCTTGCTCCCTGCCTTCAGCAAGCATGTGCCTGGCCTGCCTTCCAAGCCAGCTGCAACCCACCAGCTAACATTCGGGCGCAGGCCAAACTCCCTCATTTTAAATGGTTTTGCCCTGCAGATGGGTGACAGCGGGACAGAGATGTTCGCGAGACTTCTCGGAATTGCCATGTTGGAGTAGTATTTGGTGGAGGGGGGAAGGGAAGGAGGAAAAGGCAACACATTTGTAAAGGAATATATGGTTACTACCTACCCCCCCCCCCCCCCCCCGCCAAGTGTAGAAATTAACCAAAACACTTCAACGGACAAGCCTGAGTGGAACCTGATGTTGTCAGGCAGTGGGAGCTAAAAAAAAAAAAAAAAAAAAAAAAAAAAAAAAAAAAAAAAAAAAAAAAAAAAATTACTTTCTGCTTTGAGAGAGTTAGAAACATTTCCCACTTCAAATCAAAGGAACAAAACAAAACAAAACAAAACAAAACAAAACAAAACAAAACAAAAAACTCCGAATGAACTTCAGTTTCAGAATTCATGAGTAGCTCGGGAAAGAACAGTTGGGTTATCTCAGCTGTGCTGAACATTTTCTTCGGTTACTCCCATCAACGATTGAGCTCATCGATTTTGGAAGGCATCCTACTATGTCTCATTAGGCTGTTTGAAACTAGTGATGTCAGAATATAGCACTCTTATTTTTCATTGCTAATTAATGGATTAAAAGTCCCCTATCTCAGTGTTAGAATCTATAGCCTGGGAAGAAGGTGGTCCTGGATCAGTGCCTAGTTGCATCTGACACCATCCAGTGCTCTCAGTGCCTGGCCATCAGTGTGCATTATGAGGGAGACAACAAAAACCCACCGATAATACATCTGGAGTGGTTGCTAAATTTAGAGGCATCCATTAGTGAACTCTTGTTTTCAACGAAATGGAAGTTTGTTATTTAGAAAATTTGTTTTGAATTATTAATTTATGTAGAAATAAGAAATGCTTGGGTTTTTAAGCCAGATCAGCTTGGGTCCACAAAGTCGTTCTGCCCATTTTAAGATGAGGAAAGGCCCTCTGTTTGTCCGGAAGAGAATTGACTAGCTCTTGAGTACCTGGTAAAGTAGCAAACGATGGGCCATTATAAGTGGGCCGGTTTAGTTAAGTCTACAGCCTGCTCAATATTTTGACTCTCTATTTATAGACTTTGCCCATAATGTAAAACGAGCATAAACTGTAGCTCTGGTGATGTCTGGCTGTGCATAGCCCTTGCTCAGTACTTTTAATTCTAACACTAATAGCTTCCACTTACTCAGGGCTTACTATAACCCAGGAATCACATTAAGTGCTTTCAATGTGCTATTTTTATCTTCACAACCATTTTATGAGCTAAATATCACCACCCCCGTTCTACAGACCAGGAAACTACCATTTCACGGAGTTAAGTTACCTGCCTAGGATCTCACCACCATTAAGGAACAGAGACATGACTTTATCATGTTTGCAGACTCCTAAATCCAGGCTCTGCAAGCAGGATAGGGGAGAGAGAGAGGGAGAGAGAAAATCCCAAGCAGGCTCTGTGCTGGCAGAGTGGAACCAGGCAGCGCAGAGCCTGATGCAGGGCTCAAACTCACAGAGCTGTGAGATCATGACCTGAGCCGAAATCAAGAGTCAGAAACTTAACCACCCAGTGGATGACTGAGCCACCCAGGCACCCCTAGAGTTCTAAACTCTTAAGTGGTAAAACTTAGATGATCCTCATAAGACCAATCGTTCTGCTGTATTTCCATACCTGGGAGAATCCACCTTGTACAAGAGGAGGGACACACACACACGTACACACACACTTTTTTTTAGAGAGAGAGAGAGTGCACAGGAGCAGGGGAGAGGGGCAGGTGGAGAGAGAGAGAGAGAGAGAGAGAGAGAGAGAGAGAGAGAGAGAGAATCCTGAGCAGGTTCCACACTGAGCACAGAGCCTGATGTGGGGCTCAAACCCACAACCTTGGGATCATGACCTGAGCTGAAATCAACAGTCAGATGCTCAACCAACTGAGCCTCCCAGGTGTCCCCACAGATACATTTTTATGCATATGCACACACACACACACAATGGCCCTCAGCCTGTCACACCAGGGCAATCAGCAGACACCTGTATTCTGGGGTCCTTTGTGCTCAGAGCCAAGTAAAAAGGTAAGCCAACTGGATAAGTGCTCTGAGCACCAATCTATAAGGACAATACTATTCCTAATGGAAATCAGAAATATGGTACCACTTAACTCAGGTCTGCGTGTGTGACTACTTCTATAACCATCAGAATATACTTTGGTCCCATTCCAGCCCAGTAGACAATGGAAATGAAAACATTATCTTGGTGCCAGCTCTGCTCCCTGACTAAATAATTGTTGCATTAATATTGGAGGTGTATCATTTGAGGTACACCAAATTCTTGGTCTTCCTGGAGCTCCAGCATGTCTTGGTGCAGACCTGTTTGTGCTATGGGTGGCAGACCCCACTGCTTAAACCAAGTACCAGAGCCTCAAGCACTGTGTCTAGTCTTCCATCCCAACTCCGCTGTCCTCTTGCTCTCATGTGACGGCCAGTGCACGAAGTCCAGTGCTTGTCTCTGCCCTTGAGCTTTCCCTCTGATCCAGTGTGGAATTTGGGGGCAGATCTTGATTGCCTTGCTGGTCTTTGAGCTCTCCCAAGTTTAACTTTCTTTCTTTCTTTCTTCCTTTCTTTCTTTTTAATGTTTATTTTCGAGAGAGAGAGAGAGAGAGAGAGAGAGAGAGAGCAAGAGGGGGAGGGGCAGAGAACAAGGGAGACCCAGAATCTGAAGCAGGCTCCGGACTCTGAGCCGTCAGCACAGGGCCCAACACAGGGCTTGAACCCACGAACCACGAGATCATGACCTGAGCCAAAGTTGGACTCTCAACCAACTGAGCCACCCAGGAGCCCCCCAAGTTTAACTTTATACATTAGATTTTCATTGTGGCTTGGGGTAAATGCTGCTGATTGCATCTAGCCTGGGCCTGGCCTGGCCTGGCCTTTGGTCACCTGGAGCCAGCAGCCTTCTCTTGCTTTCTGGGCATTTCAGGAATACTCCCAGAATGTCTCTGCTTGCTGCTTGTTCCGTATCTGTCCTCTTCTCTGAATATGAACTCTGCTTACCACTCTATCCCCAGAATCTTGCACTATACCTGCCATGTAGAAGGTGATCAATAAATATGTGTTGATCAAGTATAATTTTAAAAAACACATCATAAATTATTTGCTTCAACCAGTGATACGGAGAAAATACTAAAAGTAAAATTTAAGCATTCACCTCCATGATTTCATTGAGAAACCTCTTGCAATAAACCTCATAATGTCAATTCCAAAATAGATAGAGAGATAGATAAATATCAGTTGAATAAACAAATGAATGGATATTTATTTACTTATTTAACAGGTACATGATACTATGTCTGGCAATGTCATAAAGAGTTTATACATATTAAACTCAGTTAATTTTTTTTTACTTGCTGTTCCCCATCCCCCCAGACTATACGTTTCTTTCTTTTCTTTTCTTTCTTTCTTTCTTTCTTTCTTTCTTTCTTTCTTTCTTTCTTTCTTTCAATGATCTCTACACCCAACATGGGGCTCAAACTCATGACCCTGAGATCAAGAGTCGCACGTTCTAACAATTGAGCCAGCCAGGCACCCCATAGACTGTTAGGTTTCTTGAGGACAGAATTTGTGCTGGTCTCTAGCATAATATCTGACAAGAAATACATATTGATTACATTAATACACTTATGGTTTCATTAATGAAATCACATTGCTGCATCTATGTCTTTGTACTAGAAACAACATGAGGAGTCACATATTTAATTAGGGTAGCATCTAGTTCCCATATTTGTAAATTCTCACATGTAAATGGGCTGCATCGTGGCTATATTATTTCTGTTTGATTCTCTTGCATGAAAATTTCTGCTGCGTAGTTTCATGTTCTGTTCTTTTCTTTCATTGAACTCTATTTTGTCAATATCCTTTGTTTTGGGTCACTTGCTTTGAAAAAATGTAAAATAAAGAATATTTTTGGAAGGAACTTCAGCAGCGAGTTGTAAATATTGGAACTTCAAAAGATGCTATGTTTTCTCCCATTTTTTCCTTGTTTGATATATATACAAGTTCTAGGCCCCATCAGTCTAGAAAATTCTTAAGAAAAATTGCTCTTCTGGCAAGATACACTCTGCTTCATCACAGGTCAGTTATGTTCAAAATGTGTCAAAAAAAGAAAAAAGTAACACCTTAGGTGGGTCGCTCAGTGAAAAACTGATTAGCTTCTCTTGAAACATGTTTTTTAGGACATTGAAACACTATTTTATTCAGTTGAAGTTGAGTGTTCCTTTCCTACCCCCAAAGTACCACTGCTGAGAAAACAAGAAGGTATTGAGTGAGTTCATGGTCACTACTTTGAGATATTGGAAGGAAGGTAACAACTTGAAATCAAGAAGTGTGTTTTTGGAAAATCAACTGGAACCTGCCTCTTTTTCTTGAGGAAGAAAGTTTTGAAAGGGTATTAACATCTTCTGGGGCCAGGAGCCTTTTAGCTTTTGCTAGAAACAAAACTTCTGAGACTTTTTAGAAGGCAGGATTATAAAAGAAAAGTGAACATGACAAATAATCCAGCTATCAATTGCTGTGTAACAAATTACTTGCAAATTTAGGGGCTTAACACATCCTTTTTCTTTTTGCTCATCACTTTGTGGGTCAGAAACTCAGGGAATCAGCAGAATGATTCTCACTGAGGTCTCTCACACGACTGTATCCAGATGTCTGGGTGTCCCTCAACAGGGCTAGACATCCACCATGGCTCGTTCACAAGTCTGGCAGGTGATCCTGGCTGTCAGCTGGGAGTGCAACTGGGGCTCCACGAACTACCTACATCTGGCCTTTCCATGTGGCCTGGGCTTCTCACAGCGTGGTGGCTGGGTCCCAACAGGAAGAGTCTGCAGAGCATGTATTCAGAGAGAACTAGGGAGAGGCTTCAAGGTCTCTTCTGACAAGGACTTGGAAGTCATAACACCACTTCTGTATGGCTTCCAAGTAAGGCCAGCCCAGAATCAAGATGGTAGAAGGGGAGAATTAGACCCTACCAGTTTATGGGAGCAGAGTCAAAGAATTTGTGGCTATCTTTTCAAACTTCTACAACAAATCAGCACTGGACACATACATGAATGAATGAATGAATGAATGATACCCACCTAAGCATACCTGGGAGAAATGCTCTCTAAAATCCTTACCTCTATAAAAAATTTGTGCATTTATTCTGAAATATTCTTAAGTCCAATATTTAAGACAGTGATTTTATTATGAGAAAAGGTCTACTTATACCAACTTCTCTGCACAGGGTAAAAGGAAGGAAAGAAGAGGAATAGAATGAGAGGTAGAGCTGTCATCTACCCACATGGATAGTGTTGTGTTAAGCCCCTAAGCCCGCAGCTACCCACCTTCCCAAATACCTCCCTTGTCATCTATTTTCATTCCTGAAACCCCTCCAATAAAGACTTTTCCTTCTATTGAGTCTTGAGAGCGTCTCTCTATAGAAATCATGCATCATCGTACAGGTACCACTTAGAGAAGAATAATACCTTAGTTTCTTTTTTTTTTTTTAATATATCTCACCCTTTGGGGGGTTATAGGAGGAGTGCAGAGGGAGAAGAAATATTGGGTAGGTGAGATAATAAAGGCATCAGACCTTTTCCAACTGTGATGACTGATAGTAAGAGCCTCCAGGAAGGGGGATCGGGAACAGGCTGGAAGTAAGAGGAGAGAAATAAATGGCAAGGTGAAACGATTCTAACGATTAACTTCACATTTCAAAATGCCCGGAACTGGCCCGGCATGGCGAGTTGACAGGTTATCAATAGAGTTGACTTGACCTACCAGGGAACCCCTAACAAGGGGAAGGGGGAAGGAAATCTAGAAGAGCTCCTGTGTACCAAGCATGCCATTCACCTATCAACCATTCCAACAGCCTTTACAAAAATAGTATCACTATATCCACCTCACAAATGAGGGCAGAGCCACAGCGTGGCAGGAGTCTGGGTCCCTGAAGAGTCACATAGGAGGCTGTTCAAGCAGAGCACTCCTAGCAGATTGTGATGCGTGTGAGAAAACCACTGCTACCTTTAACTGATACAGCCTTGGTTGATTCTGCCTGTCCGCTAACCACATAGGTAACATACTCTTATCGGTAACAATTCTTCAGGGCTGGAGGGAGACACAGAGAGGAGGACAGGTGCAGAATGTCTCAGGGAAGGTGTATGTATGGTTTTAAGTCCCCCACAGTCGAATCCTTTCCCACACCATGCCCCTGCTTTCCAGGTAACGTGTCATTACAAGCCATCGCACTTAAGGTTTCCAAGTAGGAACGCCACGTGATCGGAGGTGTGCAGTGAGGAAAACGAGCCTGGCAGTGATGTGTTGGATGTGTTAGGTGGCACGGAAGCAGGGTGGTGGCGCGGTGGGAGGAACAAAGTGACAAGTAAGGATTATCCGGGAACCATTCCAGGGCCAGACGTGCAGGAGGCTCTGAGGTGCCCGATGGGGGAAGTCTAGAAAGAGAACAGGAGCAGGAAAGATCAGGCAGATAGAAACACACAGGGGGACTCAGACTGACTGGATCTGGGGCCTGAGGAGATTACAAGAGTCAGTCTTGCTCAGTGTAGTGGTTATATTGTGCACGTAAATGATTTTGGACCAAGATTTTACAAATCATTTGGCTAAAAGGCAACAGTCAGCCTCTGCAACAGCCGAAGGGATTTCTTTAAATCCTTCCCATGAAAGAGCTGCAAAATTGCTCTCTTGCCTCTAGGGGGTCCCAATGGACAGGACCCAGGATGAGCTACAAGGTCCTCATCAGATCCCAGAGAGACGCTCCTCTATCCCTTGACCTGGCAAAGTCTGGATTTCAAGCTCGTCCAACATACTAGCCCCTCCATACCCAGTAGGCCAGCCCTTCTCTGGTGCTCTGGGTGCCCCGGGCCCCAGCGCTCCACGTCAGCTTTCTTACGTGTGATGTAGGCCCCATTTCTCCCTATGTCCACAGGAAAACAATTCCAAAGCTCCCAAGCGGCCCTCCAGAAGTCTCTCACGAACCAGGTTAAAAGTAAAGGAGGGTGTGAGTCTTTCACCCCCCCACGCACAGCAAGAGTTGTTCTTTCTCACCAATCCCCTCCCCCTCCACACCCTGACCTCTTCTGATAACCTTGTTCTGGTTGAGGGTCCCAGAGCCGCAGAAACAGAACCCGAACACTTCTCCTGTAGTTTCTGCCCGTAGCGGGTTTTGCCTCCCGCTCACGTTCATACCTGACGACTGCACTGTTGACCTTAGCTGAAACTGAAGTGGAAAAGTTCCATTCTAACCAACTTCTAGCTAGACAATAATTAATTTTTAAAAATCATACTTCCCGCATTCAAAAAAAAAAAAAATCCCGGCCAACATTTTACCAAGTCAAATGTTATTTAAGATCCTTGCTTCTTCAACTCCGTCCTGTGGATATGCTGACAGTCAGTGTAATTTTTCTCTGATCCTTGGCAATTTTTTAGCCAGAGATCACTTTTCATTATGTAACTGATACAGTCATTTCCAAGCCATCTCCGAGATGTGTAAGGCCAAGTGCAATGAATTACACTTTTGCATTTCTTACTCCAACCAAATTAATCTAAATGGAGGAGAATTCCATTGGGAAACAATTTCTGAGGAACAAAAGCAATTTCTAGTGGCCTATCTTAACCAGCTCCAGTGCTGACACTACTTTGTATAAACTCATTTACCAGTGGAATGTTTAATATAAATTGTGGTTGTGTCCATAAAAGTCATGCTTAAACAGACATTGTAATTATAGAGGGAAGAATGTTTATCTCTGGGTATTCCTCTCTTAGTGGTTTTTACATATTCCACTTTTTAATTTTTTGTTTTAGAGAGAGAGAGAGTAAAAATGAGCAAAGAAGAAGGGCAGAAGGAGAGAGAGAGAGAATCTCAAGCAGGCTCCATGCCCAGCATGGAGCCCGATGTGGGGCTCGATCCCACAACCCTGGGATCATGACCTGAGCTGAAATCAAGAGTTGGATGCTCAACTGACTGAGCCACACAGATACCCCCATATTCCACTTTTTAAAAGAGAACATACATTACTTTGATAATCAGAATATATTATTTACACATGTATAGGTTTACATGCAACACACAGACCCATTTAAGGAGAGAATGGCCTGGGGCGGGGGGTGGTGCCTGGGTGAAACAGATGGTTAAGCGCCGACCTGAGCTCAGGTCATGATCTTGTGGTCAGTGAGTTCGAGCCCCGTGTCGGGCTCTGTGCTGACAGCTCAGAGCCTGGAGCCCGCTTCGGATTCTGTGTCTCCCTCTCTCTCTGTCCTTCCCCCACTCACAGTCTGTCTCTCTAAAAAATAAAAACACATTAAAAACAATTTTTTAAAGAGAGAATGGGATCAAAAATGCAAATAGTCTTTATAGCAATGTCCACTAGAAATATGATGTTAAACACATAATGTAATTTTAAGTTTTTTAGTAGCCACACTAAAAAAGTGAAATGGAACAGCCACACTAAAAGAGTGAATGGAAAGGTGAAATTGAAACTTAATTCAACAGTATATTTATTTAACCCAATGTATCCAAAACATGGTCATTTTGACATGTAATCAATACAAAAATTATTAATGGAATATTGTATGTTCTCTTTTTCATATTAAATCTTTGAAATCCAATGATTATATTATACTTATGGCACATCTCAATTCAGACTAGCCTCATTTCATGTGCTCAAGAGCCCTGTGTTTATAGCGGCTACCGAGTGGGTCAGCACAGCTCTGTACTCTCAACAATGATCTTATAAGAAACAAATATTAAAGATCTTATTAGGCCTTGTTGATTGGCTATGAATTTGTTCTTGTGTGCTTGATAAAAATTCTCGGAAAATGCAAAAGTTTGCAAAAAAAAAAAAAGAACTCAGTTATTTAAGCAGAGCATTCTTGTATTTGTCCCCCTATAAAAGTTATATTTATGAACTGAACCTTTTCCTTCCCTTTAATGATTTGTTCAGTCCCAAAGCTGTGTCTAGATAGCCGATAAATTGCATCTCAAAAGCATGAGTAAACCCTAAGGAACATACATTAGTTCACATCATCATCTGAAATATGGTGACCACTGCTCTCCGATATTTATTGGTACTTATCTCTTGAGGTAACACCTTCGAATCAATAGTTCTTGTCTATTTTTAATGTCCTGCCATTAATCTGTTCTTCTGTCCATTTTTCTTGCTCAACAAAGAATGTGCAGAGGCCTGAGTGTTTTTCTAGTTTTTTTTTTTCTCCATGGGAGCAGATCGTATTTCATCGGGAGTCTGTGTCAGGATTTAAAGATTGGCAGTGTACCTCCATCTTAGACAAAAGGGAAGTAATTCTAAGGTCTGTTGCATGAAAAATAAAACTTAGGTCTTAGGTGTCTTTTAGTATCCTGCTAAAAAGTACACAACATTAAATTTACCATCTTAACTATTGTTTAAGTACATGTTTCAGTAGTGTTAAGTATATTCGTATTACTGTCCAACCTTATGAATCTTTGTGTACTTCGTTTGGTGCATCTGAGAGGAACAAGTAGGCTCTCACCTGTGTAGGCAGGTCGATTTGTGGTCTCAGATCTCAGAGATGGTTGGGTGGGGGATTTAGAGTTAGGTCATGGACCCGTAAGGAACCAGTGAGGCATTAACTCCATCCGACCTGCCGTGAAATGGAGGCAGACGAGCCCTCCTCTCTCATCATTGTGAAGTTACAGGATGGGGTGACGTTGTGAGATTACAGGATGCTCTTTTCTTCATTACTGCTTGAGTCTCAGAACACTCTGCAAGGGTCAGGACGGTCACCTGTGCCCCTAATGTTTCTCCTAATGACACTCTCGGCCAGCTTGCACTCTTGCTTTTAGCTATCAGTAGATGTGTCAGCCTCATCTGACGGTGACAAAGCCAGAATACACGCACCTAGTTCCAAAAGCTCATGTCTTTCAGTTAATAGCACCTGTTCAGAGGAACCCAATAAACTTTTCTTAGGCACTGATGTTCAGAAATTTGAATCTTAATAGGCTCCCACGTTAAACACTGTTGGCTTGTGACTCTCCTAAAAAGTAATTTTCACTGCTGGGAACCTTACTGGCCAACGAGGAAATAGTTGTTACTATTTTCACAGGCCAGTGATCAAACAATAGCTAATTTCAGATTGCTGCTGTTGGCCTCAATTTAGCAATCTCATGAAATTATTTCTTAGTTTCCCAAAGATACTTTATTGTTATCAACCTCTTACTTTGAAAAATCTTAAACCTAACAGAAAAGTTGCTAGAATAGTACAAGGAACTCCTGATGGCCTGCACCTAGATCCATCGATTGTTAACATTTTGCCACATTTGCTTTTTCCCTCCTGCTAGAGATCTCTTGTCATATTGAGGTGAAATTTACATGACATAAAATTAACCATTGTAAAGTAAACAACTCGGTGGCATTTAGTACATTCACAATGTAGTATAATCACCACCTCTATCTAGTTCCAGAACATTTTCATTCCCTCAAAATAAAACCCCGTATCCAGTAAGCAGTCACCCCCATTCACCTTCTCCCTAGCCCCTGGCAACCTCCAGTCTGCTTTCTGTCTCCATGGATTTGCCTATTGCGGACATTTCATAGAAATCGAATCAGACTGTATGTGACCTTTGGGTGCCTGGCTTCCTTCCATACCGTGCTCGAGGTTCGTCTGCAATGTGGCGTGCATCAACACTTTCATCACAGATACTGTTCGTTGAGGTTGTAAATTGAGTATGGGGGAGCATTCCATCACCTATGCTCTTTTGCTCCTGCTTCACCCCGCAAACGGGCTGCCTCGGGTCTCCATAGTGCCTCACGTCCCATAGTTCCTTTCAAATCAAGTGCCTCTTTGGGAAAAGGGTGAATGTTTATTCACGTAAATGTGCGTTCACATCTCATGAGCTTACTTCATAGCTTGAAATGGGCCCAAACAAGAAAATACCCAAAGATAACCACATTAACTAGCTAAATCACTCTGGAGATGTCGTGTAATCTCTCTTGCCCTCAGTTTCTTCATCTACAGAACGACCAGATTGGACCCAAGCCCTAAGAGTCATTGTAATGAAAATTGTATGATTCTATTCCCCAGACCAACCAGCTTACACTTTTCCTAGATCCATCATTCCAGAGAGCTACTTTTCCTCTGTGGTATATTAGAGCAAAATTGATATTGATGAACCACTGGATATGTGACCCTGGAGTTTACAAACTATAGCTTGGATGAGTTTACAATTCAGTTGGAGCTAAGAGATAGATGAACATGTGACAAGAAGGATATTCATAACCAGAGGACAAAGCTTGTTAAGAGAGATGAAATATTCAACACTGAACCACACATATTCCCCGTAGGGAAACTGGTAAGAAGGCCAGCAAAAATAGCAGCCTGCCCTCACTCGTCTTGTGTCACTGCCCTCCTTGATTTGACCAGTCATCTGTGGGTCAAATGGCTACAGAATGCTTCTGGAAAGCGAGTGGCACTTTCACATCAAAGTTCACCTAGCCACTACGCTAGACAGAATGTTCTTTCTTAAATTTATTTTTAGTGCCAGATTAAAAAAAAATTGTTGCAATATTTCATTACAAAACTTTTCAAGTACATAGCAAAACTGACAGAATTTTGCAGCGAAGCCCTGTTCATTTACCTCTTGGAGTCTACCATCAACGTTTGACCCTACTTGTTTTATCACGTATTTATCCATCCTTCTACCCATTCATTGATCCATCTTATTTTTGGAAGGATTTCAAAGTCAATTACAGACATCAGCATGCATGTTGTTAATTCGAATTCAGTATTTACCAATTTTTTCTTTTGATGTAAAATGTATATACATTGAAATATATACATTTCAAAGTATACATTCACTGAGTTTTAACAAATGCATACACACCTGGGTAATCCAAAATCCTGTCAAGATAGCTAACATAGAATTTACTTTCTCTTTTAAATGTTTATTCCTGAGAGAGAGAGTGCGCACATGAGTGGGGAAGGGGGAGAGAGGGGGAGAGAGAGAGAGAGAGAGAGAGAGAGAGAGAGAGAGAATCCCGAGCAGGCTCTGTGCTATCAGCACAGAGCCCGATGCAGGGCTCGATCCCACCAACTGGGAGATCATCACCTGAGCCAATCAAGAGCTGGACGCTTAACCAACTGAGCCACATAGGCACCCTTAGCATTTGCTTGTTAATTTAAATTTTTGTATAAGTACATTGTTTTGAAAAACTCAATAGCATAATTGGTCTTAAACTGAAAGACTGTAGTCACGTGTCCTTTCCTCCCAATCGTGTTTCCTGCTTCTCAAAGGCAACTCCTTTCAAATCTTTTTACATGTTTCCTCTGATAATTCTTTATATATACTTGTATAGAATGTTATTATTTTTATTTCTTAAGTTTTCCATTTTAGAATTATCTATTGGTTAGCTACTATGGAGAATGATGCTATGGTTTACACAGAAAACTCCAAAAAATCTAGAATTAATAAGAGAATTTGGCAGGTTTGTTGTGTTAAAAAAAACAACCTACAGAAAGCAATTTTATTTTTTTTAATTTTTTTAATGTTTATTTATTTTTGAGAGACAGAGAGAGACAGAGTAGGAATGGGAGAGGGGCAGAGAGTGAGGGAGACACAGAACCTGAAGCAGGCTCCAGGCTCTGAGCCGTCAGCACAGAGCCCGACGTGGGGCTCAAACCCACAAACCACGAAATCATGACCTGAGCCGAAGTCGGACGCTCAACCGACTGAGCCACCCAGGCGCCCCAAAAACAATTGTATTTATATACAATAGCAATCAATGGAAATTATAAAAATAAAATTGTTCCTAAAAGTGTAACACATCAGAAAATAGACATGACAAAGAATATATCTTTAATGAGAAAGTAAAAATTCTGCGTCGTAAATAAGCGAGGGAGGTGCAAATCATTGAGGAGCAATACCATGTTTACGGAGAAGCAAACTCACTCTTGTACAGATGTTGATATACAGGCTGATGGAGTTCCAATGAAAATCCGAAAAGGTGTGTTTGTGGCACCCTACAAGTTAAAATATTTGTTGGTTATCAGAGAAGCAAGAACAGTCAAAACACTGCTAAATAGAGGAGAACTAAGAGGAGGAACTCATCTTACCATTATCAAGAACTCTTTGAAACTATTTGAATTAGGCCAGTGTGATATGAACCAATGGAAAAGAATGGACAGCCCAGAAAACCGATCTCTGTGGAGGAAGAACCACTCCAAGGACCTCCTTTGGCCTGCCTACTATTGTCACATAAGCAAGAAGTACATTTCTATTGTGTTTTGGCCATTTTATGATTTTGGACCTATTTTGTAAAGCAGTTAGCCTATTCTAATACCACTTCTCTTGCATTAGTATGAATCTTGATATGCAAAAATCACATCAATATTGACCTTCATATCTTTGCCTTCTTGTTTAAAAACACAAGAACGTTAGTGTACTTTGGCTTCTTAATCTAGTGTACTTTAGTGCTTAATTTACACGCGACTGTTATTGGATGTTATGGTTCTTTTTTTTGAACCTTATAAGACATGATTGCTTCTGTGCTCAGTGACGTTTTAGATTACCCACCTTTCTACTACTTAATTTGCTCATTTTCTCTTCTTATATCTCCAACCTTCCATCTGAGATTGCTTTCTTTCTGTCCACAGTACATGCTAGAAAAAGTCTTGGTGGGGACCTCTGTTGGTGTCAAATTGCCAATATTTGGATATTTCTTTATTTGGCTTACAGTCTTTTTATTTGGTGTGGGGGGGGGGTCCGATTACTCACTGTCCCCGTAAGCGGAGTGAAGTCGAGGCTCGTCAGAGTGCTCTTGCGCCTCAGCACGAGGAAGGCCGCGGGAGAGGAGATGTGGCCTTACCCATCAGACCCCTCCGTGACAACTCAGGAGCCTAGTGTAGCTGAAAGCAAGATGGCACGTGCCGAATCAGGTTACCCAGTCATCCAGCAGTGAGGAAGAGTGTGCCCTGGGTGCATGCAGACCCCCTTTTGCTTTACCTGGGAGGGAGGGCTCTAGTATTGCATGACTTCCGTTTCTCCAACTCACCTGCTCAGGGGCCAGCACGGAGCCATGGCTGACAAGAGCTAGTAAAGTTGAGAGACACGAGACGGCATTTTCATAATCTCTCTGATGGGCTTCTTGCCTTGGCACCTAGCTTTAACCAGATATGGCTCCGAAGACAACGCCCCGCTGGCCCAAAGAGAGCTCCTCACAGCACCAAGGAGCAGTAAAACCATAGAACAAGGTAGAAGGGCTCCTTTTACTAACCCCTTCAGTGTGACTTTCCTCCATTCTCAGGAACCGTGCATAGTAATTTCCATGTCAAGACCAGGGCGCTAGCAGAGTTCTTAAAAGCCAAGTGGAAAAAAGTGAGGCCTGCCCAGATTGATCCTATTCCAAGATCATTTCTTCACCCATCTAATGCCTATGAGTTCTTAAAGCTGGGAGGTTTGCCTAAAGCTGTGAGGTCTGTTTTGATTCCCTAAAAGAGTGTTGCCCAAATAGTGATGTACCCAAGTATCACCTGGGTCAGATGTTAAAATTATAGATTCTGTCAACTTTAGTAGACATTCTGAATTCTTACCTCTAGGACAGTGCTATCCAATAGATATATTATGCCAGCCACATATATGATTTTACATTTTCTAGTCATCATGTTTTAAAAAATAAAGAGAGAGTGCCTGGGTGGCTCAGTCCGTTGAGCGTCTGACTCTTGATTTTGGCTCAGGTCATGATCTCACAGCCATGGGATTGAGCCCCGAGTCAGACTCCGAGCCTGCTTTAGATTCTCTCTCTCTCCCTTTGCCGTTCTCCCTCTCACGCTCACTCTCTCTCTCTAAAATAAAAAAAAATTTTGAATAATAGAAAGAGAAAACAAAAAATAAAGAGAAACAGGTAAAATTAATTTTAAGAATAAATTTTATACTATTTAAACAATACTGTATTTAATTTTAATAATATCTTTTATTTAAATATATTTGAAGTAAACCTTACTTTACTTAAATATATTTTATTAATTTTAATGATATTTTTATTATTTTTATTGTTTAAAATAGGAGTATTTTACTTATACAGTCAAAATATTGTCATTTCAACATGTGAGCCGTAAAAAATTATTGAAATGTTTTAGATTCTTTTTTCATACCAAATCTTAAATTGCTCTGTGTATTTTCTGCTTATGGCACATCTCAATTTAGACCAACCACATTTAAAGTGCTAAGTAGGCACATGTGGCTAGTACGGTGCTAGGGAAAGACCCTAGAAATTGGCATGTTTGAAAGCATCGCAGGGGCACCTGGGTGGCTCAGTCGGTTACACGTCCAACTTCAGCTTAGGTCATGATCTCATAGCTCGTGGATTCAAGCCCCACATCGGGCTTCTTGCTGTCAGCACAGAGCCTGCTTTGGATCCTCTGTCTCCTTCTCTGCTCCTCCCCAGGTCATTCTCTCTCTCTCTCTCTAAATAAATAAATAAATAAATAAATAAACTTAAAAAAAAAAGAAAAAGAAAGCATCCCAGGTGTTCTTATCAAGTGAGTTCGGAAATGCCACCTTAAGGAATTGGTGGTCACTAAACAATGGGCTTTTGAGCCACTTTGATGACTTCACAGATACATATGTAATGTTGGAGGAGAAGGGGCCTTGGAAGGCATCGGCTACAACTTCCCCTCTTACAGATGAGAAAACAAAAGTTACTGATTTGCCAAGGTCACATGATCTGCTGAAGTCTGAGCTGGAACTATAATCCAAGTCTCTAGATGTTCTGTTTTAATTTCTCTCCAGTGGATTTATGTGTGTTCTTCACACTGTCTGAATTATGAGGGGAAAACACTGTCAAGCGATATCTTACCAATCTGGTGTATCTCCAACTTCAATCCACACTTGATTTTGACGCAATGAAAACTACCACTTATTGAGTGCCTACCATGTGCCAGGCACTGTGCTGTGCACTATATACACATTACATTTAAACCCTCACAGCGAACCTATCAATATCAGGCCCACTTTAAGGATGAGGAGAGTGGGAACATGTCCAAGTTCACAAATGGTAAGTGGCAGGAAGGGAGTTTGAACTAGGGTCTGGCTCCTAGGCCATGTCCTTTCCGGCCTGCTGTCTACATAAACAGAATATCCCACCTATACATGCTGCTGAGGCAAGGGCTGGAGGCTCTGACACAGGACCAACACGGTGTAAAGATCTTCCACTGGCACGTGACCCAGTCAACACTTCATGTATCAGGCCTTTTGTGATGCTTGGGAGCATTTCTCTACCATGGCCCACCTCTTCACAAGAGTTGTCCATCTCCCTCAACTCCCAGCTATGGACATGATCTTCTTCTCCCAGCCATCATAACAAGGATGGAAAAAGTCAGCCTGTCCTTTGCCTTTGCCTTTGCCTTTGCCTTAGCCACATCTCCACCCATAGCTCCGGTGTCTAAAGCTCTGGAAGTTGGATTCACAGATTCTCAGTTCAAATTGCAGCTGGGGAAGATTCCTCACATACAAATTTGCCATTACTTAGACTTGGAAAGTACGTCCACTGGAGGAACGTGATGTGGTTGCCATGCTTTTGTATTTGGTTTGGCAAACATCTAAGAGACCTTTCAAGTATTTGGGAGTTGGTATAATCTAGAACCTAGTCATTAATTTGGAATTGAGTGGGTATTTCAGGGAAATGAAATTGTCATATATACAGAACTCAGGAAAATGTGTGTGTGTGTGTGTGTGTGTGTGTGTGTGTGTGTGTGTGTGTGTATGAGGTTGGTCAAAGTCTTTCCATTGAT
The DNA here is from genome assembly GCF_018350175.1 of Felis catus. Classification (NCBI taxonomy): domain Eukaryota; kingdom Metazoa; phylum Chordata; class Mammalia; order Carnivora; family Felidae; genus Felis; species Felis catus. The sequence goes on from NC_058386.1 coordinate 15,503,955, forward strand.
ATACTGTGTTCAGAATAAGCGAGGTCATTCTCCTTCCACTCCGCAGAAGAATGAGGAGCTTAGAGCAAATACAATTTCTCCTCTTCATCCGGACCCCAGTGTTAAGATCAGGCAACAAATCTGCAACAAATGATTATTAAAAGTAGGCTTTCAAGAGAAAGAAATTCAAGAACAGTGTACAGAGGGATGGGTACTGAAAGTGGGGACAACCACAGGCCTTTGCCCTTGAGAATGAGTGAGCTGACCATGTGCATAGCCTTAAGGACACACCAGCAGTATCAGCAGCACTGGGGAGCTTGTTAGGAATGCAAATTCTTGGACCTCAGACTGCTTCAGGAGCCTCAGGGGGTGGGGTCTGGTGATCTTTGATTTAACCAGTCCTCCAGGTGATTCTATTACTGCTTTTGGACAGTAGTTCTCAACTCCTAGTATATTAGGCTTGTACCATGGAGACTTTGGGGGGGGCGGGGAAAGTCAATGCCTGGGCCCTACCTCTGAGACTTTCTGGTTTAATTGGTCTGGAGTGGGGCCTAGGTGTGCATACATTTAAAAGCTCCTCGGGCGATTCTAATGTGCCCCTAAGGTTGAGAACCACTACTTTAGGGAATGGTGTCCCAGATCCTGGGTACAGCCTTGCCCTCACCAGGCGTGTGACCTCAGATACTTCACATGGCTGTACCTTAGCTTGTTTATCTCTCAAAAGGCACCGGGAGGCCAGACATTGTCACTTATCTCTAGAGCATCTTCCAGTTCCAACAAGCTTGGGAGCACCAGCTGGTCACGAACCCTAAAACTTACTCCTAAGTTCCTGCCTAGTGCTGGTAACTGGGGAGTCATGCCCCAAAAGGGTGGAGTCCAGAGCAACCAAGAAGCCCTGGGAATGAAAGGGCTGACTAACTGCTGAAAATTGACAGCCCCCAGGAACTGATGTGATCTGTTCAGCCTACGGAAATGACCATCCAGAGAGCCCCCCATCTGATATCACCTGGAATGATATACCAATGGGAAGAATTTAGTTTTATTTCCCTAAAACTGTTGACAGGCCACTTAGGAAAGGCTTCAAAAACAAAGTCTTGTCATTGCTGTGGACGGCTTTGCCTTGCCACTCAAAGTGTGGTCCGTGGATGGGCAACATCAAAATTACCCAGAGCTTGCTAGAAATGCAGTCTCAGGTTCCACCCTAGACCTACTGAATCAAAGTCTATGTTTTAACAAGATCCTTGGGCGACTCATATGTACATTAAAGCTTGAGAAGTGATACTTGGAGCGTATGGGAGACTTCTTAGATTGGGGTCTGTTGTAGGCTGAACTATGCTTCCCCTCCAGAATTCATATGTGAACGTCCTAACCCCCAATATCTCAGAATGTGACTGCATTTGAAGATAGGGCCTTTATAGAGGTAATTAAGAGTAAAATGAAGTCCTAAGGGCGGGCCCTAATCCTAATCCAATGTAACTGGCGTCCTTGTAAGAAAAGGAAGAGACACCAGGGATGCAGAGGCACAGAGAAAAGGCCATGTGGGGACACGGTGAGAAGTCAGATATCTACAAGCCAAGGAGAGAGGCTTTCAGGAGAAACCAAACCTGCTGGCACCTTGATCTTGGATGTCCAGCCTCTAGCACTGTGAGAAAGAAGTTTCTGTTTAAGTCCCTCAGTCTGGTATCTTATTACAGCAGCCCTAGAAAATTAATACAGGGCTACTGCTAGAATCTAAACATTGGGAGATTTTGTTCACTGATGTATATCCCCAGGATCTAGCAAATAATAGGAATTGGGTGAAAATTTGTTGAATAAACATTAAATAGGGGCACCTGGGCGGCTCAGTCAGTTGAGTGTCTGACTCTTGATCTCAGCTCAGGTCTTGATCTCAGGTTCTTGAGTTCAAGCCTCAAAATGGGCTCTGCACTGGGTGTGGAACCTACTTAAGATAAGGTGAGATGAGATGAGATGAGATGAGATGAGATGAGATGAGATGAAATGGATTCCTACTCAGTTGACATAATTAATCCAGGGACATGTTCCCTAGAATATATCTTGAAGAGAGAATGATTATAGGGTATTCTCATCTTTTTAAAGAAATGGTATAAAATGCCAAGGCATATCCTCTTTCTAAATAAGACCTTCAAGAAATCTGAAAACTTGCACAAAATCTCTGGTACTTCTTTTCTCTACACTAACCTCTGCAACACATTTTGCTGTGTGACCAGTGTTGTTTTTGTTTTTGTTTTTGTTTTTTTAATCTCAAAAAGGGCTCTGAAGTCTCAAAATTTTTCCAGCTTTATTAAGGTATCATTTGCTAAAAAAAGGTTTGCGTATTTAAACGTACAATACGACGACTTCAAATATGTATACCTTGTGAAATGATTATCACATTCAAGCCAAGTAACATGTCCAGCACCTCACATGGTTACCGCTTTTTGTGTGATAAGAACACCTAAGATCTACTCTTGTATCAAATTTCCAGTATTGACTATGGCATTATTAACTATAATCATGATGCTACACGTAAGTTCCACAGAACTTATTCATCTCATAACTGAACATTTGTACACTTTGACCAACATCTCCCATTTTCCCTACCTCCAGCCCCTGGAAACCATCATTCTACTCTTTGCTTCTGTGAGTTTGACTGTTAGATTCCACATACAAGTGACAGCACACAGTATTTGTCTTTCTGTGTCTGGCTTTTTTCACTTGGTACAGTGTCCTCCAGGTTCATCCCATGTGGTTACAAATGTCAGGATTTCCTTTTTTTTTCTAAGATTTTTATTTTTTTTTTAAGTAATCTCTACACCCAGTGTGAGGCTCGAACCCACAACCCCAAGATCAAGAGTCACATGCTCTACTGACTGAACCAGCCAGGGGCCCCAGGATTTCCTTTTTTATGGCTGGGTAATATTCCAGTGTGTGTGTGTGTGTGTGTGTGTGTGTGTGTGTGTGTCTGTCTGTCTGTCTGTGTATATATATGCCACTCTTCTTTTTCCATTCAACCATCAACAGATGTTTAGATTGTTGTGAATAATGCTTCAATAAACATGGAGGGTGCAGATATCTCTTTGAGATACTGATTTTGCTTCCTTTGGCTATATACCCAGAAGTGAGGTTGGTAGTTTTATTTTTAATTCTTTGAGAAATCTCCTGCTGTTTCCCACAGTGGCTGCACCAATTTACATTCCTGCCAACAGTGCTCAAGTGTTTTCTTTTTCTCTAGAACTTCTCCAGCACTTGTTATTTCTTGACTTTTTGATAATAGCCATCCTAGCAGGCATGAGGTGATATCTCATTACGGTTTTGATTTGCATTTCTCTGATGATTACTGAGGGTGAGCACTTTTTCATGTACCTGGGGGCCGTTTGTATGTCTTCTTTGAAAAAATGTCTATTCAGATCCTTTGACCATTTTTAAATTGTAGTGTTCACTTTTTATGCTATTGAGTTGTATGAATTCTGTATATATTTTGGATATTAACCCCTAATCAAATATATGTGGTTCCGCCTAGATCCCTAGGCGGGTAGTGCTGGTGACAACACCAAGGCCAAATGGGACTGCAGCTAAGTCCACAGGGGAATGGGGCTGTTTCTGGGTCTGTTGTAAGGACCACCGTCTACGAACCTGCCACCAGGGTGTGGGCCTGCTTTCTCAAAATGGCCCTCCTCAGTCTTGGAGCTCCACCAGGGTTTTGCAACCTCCTACCTAGATCCCAAAGCTCCCACAAAGGCACTTTTGTCCCTGGATGGCTGCCAAATTTTTGTTGCCATGTGGGAATATGTGGGGAGGTGGGGATCTCCTATTCTGCTATCTTGCTGATATTACCCCTCATTTCTCAAAATGATTTTTACAGCTGTGGGTAATGCCTGCCCAGGGAGTAAGGTAAGCCTTAGAATTCTTTGCTCACCAAACATCAGGTTATCTGAAATTACAGAGATAGAAAACATGCGCAATACATGGGCTTATACCTGAAGTCCACCCAGCTTAAGTGTTCTCATGGTGAAAGGGCTGTAAAAGGAAGGAAGTGACCCCCAAACCCAAGGGTGACAAACTTGTTAAATAAATCACATCTCATTCTTACAATGGAATACTACGCAGCTGTGAAAAACTTGAGGCAGCTCCCCACAGTTGACCTGTGAACAGCACAGGTTTGAGCTATGCGGATGCCCTTAAACGTGGATTGTTTTCAACGCATGCAGGCCGGTACTGTAAAATGCATTGCCTCTTCCTTACCATTTTGTAACATCTTCTTTTCTCTTGCTCACTTTACTGTAAGACGGCAGCTTATAATACACACAACATACACTATGTGTTAATCTACGGTTTATGTTATCGGTAAGGCTCCTGGTCATCAGTAGGCTGTCAGTAGTTAAGTTTTGGGGGAGTCAAAAGTTATACGTGAATTTTTGACTGCGTGGGGGCCGGTGCCCCTAACCCCTGTGTTGTTCAAGGGTCAACTGTACAGCTTAGATGTGACAACTTAGTAGGCATAACAAGAGGAAAAACAGTAAGCCTTTTTGTGTGTCAAAAGGGGATACACAAACATATATGCTTGTGTATACACGAGTGGTTGCCTCTGAGGAGAGTCTAGGGTTCTAAGATAGAAGGAAGAGTTACTTTTCACTAGAGACCCTTGTGATCTGTTGTCATACGTTACTCGGCAGTTGTATTACATTTTTAATTTAAAATTTACTTATGTGAAAAAAGGAGTGCCTGGGTGGCTCAGTCGGTTAAGTGACTTCGGCTCAGGTCACGCATAATCTCCTGGTTCGTGGGTTCGAGCCTTGCGTCGGGCTCTGTGCTGCCAGCTCAGAGCCTGGAACCTGCTTCAGATTCTGTGTCTCCCTCTCTCTCTGACCCTCCCCTGCTCATGCGCTCTCTCTCTCTCTCTCTCTCTCTCTCTCTCTCTCTCCCTCTCTCTCTCTCTCTCTCTCCCTCCCTCTCTCTCAAAAATAAACATTAAAATTTTTTTTAATTTACTTATGTGAAAATAAATAAAAAATTGAAAAGGGATTCCAGAGCTTAGAGCAGGCACAGTTCCCACGCTATCCCTGGAACAGAAAGGGAAAAAAAAAAAAGATCATTTCTTTACCACCAGTGTAGCCTCAGGGGGCACCTTCCCTGCCTTATAATTACCCAACCCCGGAGGCCATGGTTAGTGCACAATGACACCTGGCCTCTGGGTCCTGTTAACCAGCAATTTGCTTCTGGCACAGTCTTGCATTCAGTCAGTCCTCTGACCATTTTTAAATGTCTGCAGAAGTTGAGGGCTCCACAATTGGAATCATTCAAAAGAAAGCTAAAATTACCTCTTCATCCATCCGGTAGCTCTCCCATCCCCCATCCCTAGCTTGAGAAACTATTATTTTTTTGTTCCTATTTCCTCCCTTCATGAAATCAGTACGTTTAAGCCCTTCCTTTTCCACAGAGTCGTTAAGAAATCCGCGTGAGGGTCCATAGGCCAGATCCTTAGCAGCCACAACCCCCTAGGACGCAGGGCCCAAAAGTTGGGAACGCGCAACAAGTGACAAACCTCCAAATGCCCAAAATAGCAGCTGTCGGCGAGCCCGCTGTCAATGCTCTGCCCTTGGTTCCTCACACTGGTGATTCTCAAACCTGAGCGTGCTTCGGGCTCATCCAGAGAGCTTGTTAAAACACAGATGACTACGCCCGGGCTCAGAGTTTGTGATTCAGTGGGTCTGGGGCAGGGCCCAAGAATTCTTATTTCTACCAAGTTCCTAGGTGAGGCTGCTGGCTTTGGTCTGGGGACCACACTGAGAATCTGGGGATTCACGGAATTGGCCTAAGGTGCTAACCTTGACTAAAAGTTTCACTCACTCTTTAAAATATGTATATTCTTACCATCTTTATCATAAATATAGCGCATATTCATTAGAGGGAATTTGATTTAAAAATGAAAAGTAGGGGTGCCTGGTGGCTCAGTCGGTGAACCGTCTGACTTCGGCTCAGGTCATGATCTCGCAGTTCTTGAGTTCGAGCTCCACGTCGGGCTCTGTGCTGACAGCTCAGAGACTGGAGCCTGCTTCAGGTTCTGTGTCTCCCTCTCTCTCTGCCCCTTCCCTGCTCATGCTCTGTCGCTCTCTGTCTCTCGAAAATGAATAAACATTAAAAAAAATGTTTTTTAAATGGAAAGTAGAAAGAAAAATAGGTCACGCATAGAGCCGACATCCAGACATAACCACTCCTGACATTTTTTTCGGACCTACAATTTCTAATGAACCTGGTTATCCAGTTCCCCAGGCTACCGCAGACCAGAAGCTGTTATCCGGAAATCAGGGGACATAGGGGGCACCTGAAAATGTGCCCAAAGATGGCCTTGATAAGTGGCTGCTGAGAGCCAGGCAGGGGCAGGAAAATGTGAGTGGACACAGAACTACACCACCACGTGATTGAACACGTGAACATGTTCTTCACCTTGACCCCCATGATACGCACGGGGCATTCTGGGACCTCTGCGGAGCGGCATCTATTTCAATCTATTACAGCTGGCAAGCATGGGCAGAAAAGAAGGAGGACTTTCTGAAGGAAGGGACTGGAGCCCCAGCTGTACCCTAAAATTAGGGAAAGCTGGAACTGAGCACGCAAAGAGAGGGGCGGAAGGTATTCCGGGTCTGGGAACAGGAGGGGCAAGGCCCAGAGGCTCCGGTGTGCAGGAGCCCAAGCGGAGCTTCGACAGAGAGGTAGGGAAGGTCCGAGAAAAAGCGTGTCACCAGGGGTGTCGTATGCTCTTTTCCCAAGCTTGGCCTTTATCCTGCAGGCAACTGGAAGCCATCGAAAGATTCTCAAGCAAAAGCATGACATGAGCAGATGCATATTTTAAATAGACCATCAGTGAATGTGCAGAGTGGAGATGTGACTTTTCCAGTAGCCCAGGCGGAGCTGGTAGTGAGCTCAGGAAATGGGGCAGAGATAGTAGAGGTAGAGATGAAGGAAGGGAACACTCGGGTGACAAAACCAGCAGAGCTTGGCGACTGACTGGGGCGGGCGAGTCGGAGAAGGAGCCGCGGAGGCTGGTTCTCGGAGGGGCTGTGTGGTTGGGGCTCGCTCCGAGGGGAAGATGTGTTCGGGCTGAGTCACGGTGAGTAGAAGTTCGAGAAGATATATACGCCCCTGGATGAAATCATTTCCCATATTTCCTATTACAGAAAACAGCCCATGGAGATCACACTTCAGAATAATTTCATTGTTTTGAAATGAAGAAATTTCATTTCTTCCAAAACGAAAGATTTGGGCACCCGAGAGCATTGGCTTCAAGTGTCCAGAAGTTGTGGGAGATGAATTTCCTCCTCCCCCGAGAAGTCAGATAAGTGAGGCGTTGCGATGATGTGCCTGTGCCTTCACACGAAGTGAACGGCGGCAGTCAGGCAGCTCGTCCGTCGCTCGTTCGTAAGAGTCCTCAGGGCTTAGAAGTTGTGTGTTTATTTTATGCATCTGAACCTCTACAAAACTGTTTTGGAGAAGCTTTGGCCTTAGCTCAGCTTTTCAGTGACTTGCTCGGGGGGCAGAGGTGAGTGTAGTCATCTTCTTAGAACACAAGTGGATTTCCTAGAAAAAGAGCAGGAGGGAACACCATGAACAGAATTGCCTCATGCTCTTGGGACAATCTATTCACCACCCCCAGGTCACTTGAGAAAAAGAAACCAAAATTCATGAGCAGACAGTGCAGAAAGTGAAGGCAGAGGGAAGGGCAGAATCATCAGAGCCTCCGAGCGTGTTGGCAGGTTGGGGCCACTTCAACATTTGCCACAAACCGTGGTGCGAAAGAAAATGGGCCTTACAGAGCTCTATTTGCAATATTATGGGCTGTAGAAGGTCTAAATGAGTTGGCTAGCCGCACTTTTTTTACGTTCGGTGACCTTCAGTGAAGTGTTCGCAAAGTCAGTCTACCTGCTAGAATTCCTTTCAAGGGGGCCTCACCCCCGGATGCACATTGGAATCACCTGGGAGCCTCAATAAGGTCAGACGCCTGGGCGCCACGCCAAGAGAATCTGGTGTTATTGATCTGGGGTGCAGCCCGGGCGGCAAGATTTTCTCAATCTCCCCAGACGATCGTAATGTGCGTTGAGAAGCAGTGCGTTCAAGTCACAGTGCAGACGGTTTTGTGTTTTTTCCTTTTCCACAGCAGACACATCTTAATGTCCGCTTGGCAGAAAGCTTGTAATTGAATCTATAAGATGTGGAAACGTTGGAGCTGGGACAAAAGTAAAATCAGAGAAAAAGAAAAACCCCCAGTTTTGCTCACAGGTTCGCGGTTACGCCAAGCTCACTAGCCAAACAGACAGTGGGCCGCTGGCTACCAGTACGAACCCCAAAGTCAACAGGACAAGATGTACACGAAGCGCCAAGCACGTGTAAACTCCCTGCTTGTGCTTTTCTTTCGTTAGTTGCGCTGAAATTGAACTGGATTTCAAAAAATAAGATTACGTGTAACTGTCACTAGGATAGATGGAGAATTTACTGAGCGCTAGGCGCTATTCTAAGTCCTTTACATTTGCAAACTCACTTAATCCCCACACAGTCCCATATCACAGATCAGGGTGTGGAGGTACAGGTCGGTAAATTGTCCAAAGCCACAACCAAGAAATGGAAGAACTGAGATTCATACCCGGTACCCTTGAGCCTGCACTTTTAACCCCCACAAGATACAGCCTCGCCCACAGAGCAGAGACCCTAGGAGAGGAGAGTGGGGAGGGAGATAACTCAATGCATTCACATTGGGGGTTCGGGCAGTCACTGGGTGGGCATAGAGGGAATACACAGATGAGCCAGATGTACAGAGTCTGAGCCAGAGTTCGCAGGTTTGTAAGAAAGGGTAAGGCAAAGACACAACGGGCACCACCAAAAAGCAGAGCAAGCAAAGTGCCATAAGAGAAATACAAATCAACGCGAACACGGAATCACAAGGGGGAGCGATTTCTTTTTAAATCAGTAAAGGCTCCCTGGAGGAGGCGGCGTTACAGAGTAATGCCTCTGACTGCAGCCTAGGTCAGAAGTAGGAAAGCAGCCAGAGAGGAGGTAAGAAGATAGGCTGGGGCCTTGTTTTGGGGGGCATAGTTAAATCCCGGAGTGGAGGCTTCTCCCCTCACTGCACTAGAACCCAGCATGCTGTTGCACAGACACTCAACTGAGCTCTGGAGGGCGAATTTCCAGGTGGGCAAGTCAGCTGGCTGGTCTCCCGGTCCTGAATCTTTCCTCTCCCTTGTACCTTTGTCACACTGATACTTATCGCTGCCCCTTACCCAACCCCACCCGTGCCCCGACCCTTCTCCCCCTTTAAAACTCTGGCTGAGCAAGGAGAAAAGCCTCTTTCTTGGTTTCTTTTGGCAAGTTGGGGCATGCTGTTACTTTCAAGACCTTTGATAATTAAGGAAGAATAAAAGGAAAAGAGCTATGTTTAAATAATGTATAGTACGGCCACAGTCAAATTTCCAACCGGGTTTCTGAACCCATATCCTAGTAGAAGGAAGCATATGGGTTATAGAATCTCATTATCCTCAGACGATAGCCCCCCTCTTATGGCTTCCTCTGAGTTACAACCAGCAACTGGCTTTTTCCTTCGTTCCTTCGTTCCTTCGTTCCTTTGTTCCTTCCTTCGTTCCTTCCTTCCTTCCATCCTTCCTCTACCTACCCACCCATTCATCCAGCATAAATTTATTGAACACTTAACATATAGCAGCCACTACGCTAAAAATTAAGTGGCCAAGGGGCACCTGGCTGGCTCAGTCGGTAGAGCACGTGACTCTTGATCTTGGGGTTGTGAGTGTGAGCCCCATGTTGGGTGTAAACAGTACTTGAAAGTGGAATCTTTAAAAAAAAATCAAGTGGTCAATATCTTTCTGTGCCCCTCACCACCAGGAATAAGTCTGATTCTACCCCAGTATGTTAGGTTGGATGATCGTTCTTGGTTCTTCACTCCTTTCTCTGCCAGTAACCTTACTGTGCCTCCCGGGAGAGTAGAAAAATGATACTTCCCTGCCCCCACTGACTTTGGGCTTGGTTGCGTGACTTGCTTTGGCTAATGAAATGTTAGCATATGTGACATAAGTAAAGGCTTCCAATGTGCTAGACATTTGGCTTGTGTGCTTGTACTTCTGTTACCCCTCAAGACAAGATTATGCCTGGGTAGCTGCTGCTCCCATAACGAGGAGACACGGGAGTAGATGTGACTTCGTCTACAATCCAGAGCCAAGCCCAGCAGAACCTTAGACAACCCACAGATGTCGGAGCCAGAAAGGATACATGTTTCATAGTGAAGCATTGAAAATTGGGGATGGCTTGTTATACAGCATTTTTCAGCAATAGTTTACTAATAGACCAGATAAGGACTAGACCAAAAATCAAAAGGACTCCTCCATGTACCCCACACCATTTTTTCAACTACTAAAATTCTAATATTTTTAGTGTGCATGTCCCAATCCCGGGGTCCTCAGAGTTGTAGTTTCATCTGTAAACGAGGGATAACATGCAAGGATTAAATGGGTATTATAGATAAAGTGCCTAGTACAGGGTCTGGCACATAGTAGGTACTCAACACATGGTAGCAGTTACTGAGATGATTTAAGAAGATAATTCTGCACCAGCATCCACGATAGTGGGGGAAAGGGAAGCTAAAAGTAACACACGTACTGGGAGCTTACTGTGTGCCATACACTACACTGTTTTGAGTAATTTCTATTTATTCCAGCAAATCTTACAACAACCCTCCAAGGTGGGTATTATCATCCCTTTGTACATGTGAGGAAAGTGAAGCACAGAAAGATTAAGTAACTTTTTTGACGCCGCACAGCTAGGAAGCTGCAGGCGAAGAATTTGAACACAGGCAGTCTGGCTCCGGAGCCTTTGCTCTTTTTGTTTTGAATTGAAGTATAATTGACAAATGACATCACGTTAGTTTCAGGTGTACAACATAGTGATTTGATATTTGTATATATTCTGAAATGACCAGCACGATAAGTCTAGTTAACATCCACCGCTATACATAGTGACCATTTTTTTCTTGTTATGATGACTCTTAGCCATTTTCTTTTTGTTTTTAAGTTTTTTTGATCTTTATTTATTTTTGAGAGCGAGAGAGAGAGACAGAGCACAAGCAAGGGAGGGGCCGAGAGAGAGGGAGACACAGAACCCGAAGCAGGCTCCAGGCTCCGAGCTGTCAGCACACAGCCCGATGCAGGGCTTGAACTCACCAACTGTGAGATCATGACCTGAGCCCAAGTCGGACGCTTAACCAACTGAGCCACCCAGGCGCCCCTCTCTTAGCAATTTTCAAATTCGCAGTATAGTGTTGTTAACTAGACTCGCCACGCTATACGTTACATCCCCATGACTTCATTATTTGGGAACTGGAAGTGTGTACATTTCGATCCCCTTCGCCCATTTTGCCTCCTCCCACACACAGAACCCTTGCTCTTAATCTCCACGTGCACCACTTCTAAGCAGGGAGACCTTTTAGAAGGTAGATGAGGAGTTCACACGAGCCAGCAGGCAGAGCTGGACTGATCCAGTGCCCGAGAGCATGCAAAGTAGGAAACGACCGCAAGGAACAGCGCAGGGAGTAGAGTCCAGCAAGCTGCCTTGGGAACCAGCGGCCAGTGGTGGGTGTTAGACAAAGAAGCGGAGCTCACACTGCTGTGTATAATTTTTGGAAATCATGAGAAGATAAATTCCCAATCGGTTGTCTGCTTGGAGAAAATATGTCATGTCCCAAGAGGTTATCATCAGACATTTATGAAACCTGAGGCGTCTGATCCGTGGATGGAAAATCAATCTGATTGTTCAACTACAAAAAGGCAGGTGAACTTCCATGTGGACTTTTTCAACCGGGGGATTCTACTTCTTCTGTAGTTATACGAAGGCAGCCTTGTCAGAAGTGTCTTCTGCACCAGGCCTCGAGTCAGTGAAAATTAGCAGCGGGCACCTCTGACTCCAGTATTGAAGGTCTGCCTGAAAGTCAATCACAACTCTTCACCCCTTCCAAAGAATGACTCCCTCGCACATCGGCCGCCAGGACCACGCATCAGCGGCTCTTCTCTTTTCCTTTGGAAACCTTCCTTAACCTTCCTGACATTATGAACACAAATTTATGTACTTCACAGTTGTTGTTACACGCAAAAAACACGTTTTCACTGTTCAACTGATGTATTTTTCCACCTGCAAAAATTGTTTCGGAATCTGCGCCTCTCATGATTTCTTCCATTGAAATTAATGGAAATATTTTTCATTCGATAACTTTTCACTTAGCAGTAGGGCTTTATTTTTTTTTAATTTTATTTTTTATTTTTTAAGATTGCCATCCAAACTAGTTAGCATATAGTGCAACAGTGATTTCAGGAGTAGATTCCTTAGTGCCCCTTCCCCGTTTAGCCCATCCCCCCTCCCACCACCCCTCCAGCAACCCTCAGTTTGTTCTCTATATTTATGAGTCCCTTCAGTTTTGTCCCCCTCCCTGTTTTTATATTATTTTTGTTTCCCTTCCCTTATGTTCATCTGTTTTGTCTCTTAAAGTCCTCATATGAGTGAAGTCATATGATTTTTGTCTTTCTCTGACTGACTAATTTCACGTAGCATAATACCCTCCAGTTCCAGCAGTAGGGCTTTTAGAAGAAAATGGAGAATGGTTTATTTTGGTCACGTGGTGGGAATTCAGTACGTGTTTGAGGAATGAACGGGTGCGTGCACCAGGGGAAGCCACAGGAGGAAGGAGGTTCGAGATGGAGAAAGAGGGCTGGTGCCGCTCCCTGTGGCGAGAATGCAGAAATGGTGCATTCTTTCCTTTCCACTGTCTCATTTCAGTCTCTTCTCAGCTATGTGGGAGATGTTTTCTTCTCTGGTCCTTTGAAATCTGGGATTATGAAGTCTAGAGATCAATAATCTTGGATATTTATAGCCTCCTTCTGAAATGTTAAAATCACTAATCCCAGGGTGCCTGGGTGGCTCAGTCTGGTTGAGCGTCTGACTCCGGCTCAGGTCATGATCTCACAGTTTGTGGGTTTGAGCCCCGCATCAGGCTTCGTGCTGACAGTGCCGAGCCTGCTTGGGATCCTCTGTCCCTCTTTCTCTCTCTCTGCCCCTGCCCCTCCCCCACTTGTGCTCTTTGTCTCTCAGAAAATAAATAAACGTTAAAAAAAATTAAAATGACTAATCCATCTCCAAGTTCTACTAGGCTACCCTCCCTCTTGAACCAGGCCAGTCCTCAAGACCGGATTATGTGCCCGGAGGCCTGTGTTCAAATGTGGACGTTGGCTTGGAAAGGCAGGAAATGAATCCCCTGGAAGCCTTATTAGTGTTGACATTCCTCAGTGCCCTGGGGGTTGGGTTCTCCTCTGCCCCACTGTCCAGCGGTTGAAACTTAGCCTGGAGAAGTGTACGTGGCTGAAAAGAAGGCCCTGAGAAGGCCGGAGAGGCCACGTGGAGGCACCAGCCATCTTGCAGCCTTGAGGGGACAAACGCACAGATTAACGCCAACATTCCGAGGATGGCGGAACAAAGAGGAAGAAAAAAAAAGCTGTGAACCAGCCTAAGAACTTCCTTCCTCTGGACTTGTCAGATGAGGTAATAAATGTTCTTACTGTTTAAGCCCCTGCTACTCAAGGTGCAATAGGATTACTAGTGGTATCAGCATGCCTGGGGGCTTGTTAGAAATACAGAGTCTGCAGCCTGCTCTGGACCTACTAGCTCAGAATCTGCAGCCCCCAGGGATTCCTAGGCACATTGAAATTTGAGAAGCGCTGGCTTAAACTCTTTGATGTTTTTTCCAAAGATTTTATTTTTAAGTGATCTCTACCCCCAACATGGGGCTCGAACTCACAACCTCAAGATCAAGAGTCGCATGCTCCGCAGACTGAGACAGTCAGGCGCCCCTGGTTTAAGCTGTTTCTAATTAGACTTTTCAGTCTTGGCAGCTAGAAAGCAAACTGATATCCTGTCTTACAAACTGATAGCAAAGATCTTGTTCTCATATCACCATTAAGAAAAGGATGCGAGAAAAAGACAAAAGTGTTTCTACCTCTGCAAGGCTTTGGGACCTGTGAGTAAAGTTCCCTGGCTCTTTACATGGCTATATTTCCAAAATGGAGAGGAAACACCGTATCACATAGTGAATGCATTGTTTTGGCTGCAAAGGGTAGAGAAAACAGTACTTAAACTCACTAAAAGTGCAGGCTGTACGTATACCTCTTGAGTGGACATGACCAAAGAAAACTAAAAGGGGCAAGACATCAAAAGAGAACAAAGCACTAATAGACAAAAAAAAGTTCAAAACCCTTTACTTGGTTTAGATCAGCAAGACATCTCAGATTTCCTCATCAATGTAGTTACTCAAGAGTCACTGTGGTACCCATCCAGATTGCAAACATGTTAATAACACAAAATGAAATAATTCTATGTTGTAAGAAAAAACAAGATACTCTCATAGCATTGTTATTCCTGAAAAGACTACTCGAGTTTCTTGAAGTTGCCCAAATCAGGCGATTTCATAAGTCATTGTGTGTTTATGCTAAGTTTAAGTAATTGTTAGAATAAAAGAGGCCACTAAGTACGATTAACCAAACCCAATTTCAACAAACAAATTCTGCAGCTTTTTTTAAAGAAACTTCGCTGTTCTGTTTTAATTGTCTTCTTTTTTGTTTTGTTTTGATTATCTTTTGACAACAAGCTATTGGGAAATCATTTAGGTGGTTGCTTATTATGAAAACATTGTTATTAAGATTATTTCATAGCCTGGGGAGCCTGGGTGGCTCAGTTAAGCATCTGACTCTTGATTTCAGCTCATGTCATGATCTCATGGTTCATGAGATCGAGCCGCTAGTAGGGATCCGTGCTGACAGCACGCAGCCTGCTTGGGATTCTCTCTGTCTGTCTGTCTGTCTGTCTCTCTCTCTCTCCCTCTCTCTCTGCCCCTCCCCCACTTGCTCTCTCTTTCAAAATACATAAATAAACTTTAAAAAAGGTTATTTCCACAGCCTGAATTTCTGCCATCTCCTTCATTATATTTGAGAAGTAAACAGCTGAGCAAAACTTATGGTGAGGATTTAAAGGTTAAACCAACGTACTGGTTAGTGATCATTCTAAAAAAAATTATGGCTTCGTGTTCACAAATGTCACTGGCATTTTACACTATAAAGTCACTATTTACATGATGGCATGGCTGGGAGAAACATGGAGATACACTGTTGGACAATGTGCATAACAGCAGTCAAGTAATATGATACAAATCCCAAAAGGACTCCCCTGCAAAAAAAACCAAGCCTCTTCAAATTCTTGCTTTGGTCACTTTAAATACCTATGGAGAATGATAGCCAAAGTGAATCAGAAATAACCCCTGAACTGGATATTTGCACATTTCCCGTTAAAGAACTAAGAGGAACAACCTAAAAAAGTCACTTGGAAGTTCATGGCTCTATTTGTACATTTGTCTCCAAGATCTTTTCCACTCTGGCTGCCCACTGTGCTTTCCTCTTTAGCATCTCCAGGCATGGAAATGTACCAGAGAAAGGAAAGGAAAAAAGTCGAGACACGTCTTTGAGTGACTTCCAGGGTTGACCATAAAGTTTGCCTCGAGAGGTGGCAGGAGATGGATGGCATTTTTGCATGGCATGTGGAGCTCTCGTATCTGTGACCTCCTGGACTCTGTTTCCATGGGAACCTGGCTCTATTTCCCCTAGGGGTGCATCTCTAACCTTCAGTATTCAGACAAAGAGGTGGCTGAAGAGTTTGATGTGGGATTATCAGATGCTCATATCAACTGTATTCCTGCCGTGAGACCCTCTAGCCTGTGGGGATGTGGGGATACAGGTACATAGGACTTGTTCCCTATCCTCAGAAACACTCTCTCTCCCTCTCTCTCTGCCTCTCCCCTCCCGTTTGTGTAAAATAAATAATCATTAAAAAAACATGAACTACTTACAACTAGGGTATGTCAGTAGCTCAGTCGGTAGAGCATGTGACTCTTGATCTTGGAGTTATGACTTCGAGTCCTGAATTGGGTGAAGAGATTACTTTAAAAAAGAAAAAGTAGGGGCGCCTGGTGGCTCAGTCGGTTAAGCGGCCGACTTCGGCTCAGGTCATGATCTCGCGGTCCGTGATTTCGAGCCCCGCGTCGGGCTCTGTGCTGACAGCTCAGAGCCTGGAGCCTGTTTCGGATTCTGTGTCTCCCTCTTTCTCTGCCCCTCCCCCGTTCGTGCTCTGTCTCTCTCTGTCTCAAAAATAAATAAAATGTTAAAAAAATTAAAAAAAAGAAAAAGTAAAGAAAAAAGTGAGAGACACTAACACTGTTTTTTAAAAAAAACCCACAGTCTAGTCAGGGAATGGAAACGAAGTCACACTGAAGTTTTTGCTTTTGTTTTTTTTTCTTCTAAAATTCTAGAGCTTGGAGAAAGCTTTTGGATCATTGAGCTTAGCTGTCCCCTTCTACAGAAAAACTCTTTGGGCCTCAATTTTTTAAATTTTTTCTTAAAAATTTATTTATTTATTTTGAGAGAGAGAGAGAGAGACCTCGCAGAGGCGCAGGGGGAGGGGCAGAGAGATGGAGAGAGGAGAGAGAATTGCAAGCAGGCTCTGTACCCCATACAGGGCTGGATCTCATGAACCTGGGAGATCATGACCTGAGCTCATATCAAGAGTCACACCCTTAACCGTCTGAGCCACCCACGTGCCCCTGGCCTCAATTTTATCAAGAAACTTACTGAAGTTCTCATGGATGGAAATAGCACCCTGGGTTTTTTGGTTCTTGGAGCAACACTCCCTTTCTGTCCCTTAGCACCTCCCAGTGACTAATCTCCTCCTCCTCCTCCTCCTCCTCCTCCTCCTCCTCCTCCTCCTCTTCCTCTTCCTTTACTTCTTCCTCTTTAAGATTTTTTTATTTTTAAGTAATCTCAACACCCAGCGTGGGGCTCGCACTCACAACCCCCAGATCAAGAGTCTCGCGCTCTACCAACGGAGTCACCCGGGCGTCCCAAATAATCTTCTTGAAATACTTTTTTCACACAGCTGCCAGGATGCCGAACTCTCTTGAATTTCCTCCTACCTCACCAAAGGCTCTTTCTCAGTCACCTCTGCTGGTTCCTTCTCAGCTCCCCAAACTGTAGATATTGCCCCAGATCTCTATCCTCATACTACTTCTCCATTCACCCTCTCTCCCCTGGCGATCTCATCCAGTGCATAGCTTTAAAGATCATCTGTGTGCTGGTGCTTCTCCCCTTTCTTTCTAGATTTACATATCCATCTGTGCCTACCTGGCATCTCTATTTGCCTGCGTAAGAAGCACCTTAAATTTAACAAACTAACTAACCTTTGCTAAACTAACCCTCACTCTTCCCCTTCAAACCTGCTCTTTACAGGATCTTCCCCAGTTCAATAAAGGGCCCCTCCTTTCTGCTACTTTTACAACCCAGAAGTGTGGGCATCATCCTTGACTCTTCCGTTTCTCTTATAGCCCACGTCTAGAAGCTGCATCAGCAGCTTCTATGGAATCTACCTTCAAAATACAACTGAGGGGTGCCTGGGTGGCTCGGTTGAGCATCCAACTCTTGATTTTGGCTCAGGTCAAGATCTGACCCCAGGGTCGTGGGATCGAGCCCCGCATCTGGCTCTGTGCTAAGCATGGAACCTGCTTAAGATTCTCTCCCCGCCCTCCCCCATTTGTGCTCTTTCTCTCTCTCAAATAAAATAAAATAAAATAAATAAAATAAAATACAGCCAAGCTCTGACGACTCCTCCTCACCACCACTGCTGCCACCCTGAACCAAGCCACCATCAATGCTCAACTAGATTATTACCATAGCTTTGTAACTGGTCTCACACTTCCCCCCTCTATCTCCTTAACGCAGAAGCTGGAAGGATCCTGTTCAAACGAAGCCGGATCATATTTCTACTCTGGCCCCAAGACCTCCAGTGGTTCCCCTTCCCACTTAGATTAAAAGGCAAAGTCCTCTGGGGCGCCTGGGCGGCTCCGTCGGTTAAGCATCTGACTTCAGCTCAGGTCACGATCTCGTGGTCTATGAGTTCTAGCTCCGCATCTGGCTCTGTACTGACCGTTGGAGCCTGGAGCCTGCTTCAGATTCTGTTTCTCCCTCTGTCTCTGCCCCTCCCCCACATTATTAATAATGTTATTAATAAATAAACGTTACAAATTAATTTAAAATAGGCAACGTCCTCTCAGGGCCCACCAAAAGCCACCCACAGTCGACTTCCGTGCCCTCCTCCTCCCTTCACCACCTCTGTGCCTCCGTCTCATGCTAGTCTCTCCGTACTCACTGTGTTTCAGCACGCTAACCTCCTTTCATTCCTCAGAAATGCCAGACATAGTCTCACCTCAGGGCTTTTGCACTTGCTATTTTTCCTGCCAGGAACGCCCTCCCCCAGATATCTGTACTGCTTGATTCTCTCAGCCCCTCACACTTTCTCTCCATTGTCACCTCAGTGAGTTCTTCCCCACTTTCCATCCTGGTGTTCTCCGTTCTCGTTACTCTCTTAGCTTTCTCCATTGCATTTCTCCCATCTCAATAATCATGTTTTCCATATTTGTTTATGGTCTCAGTTGAGGTGTTGCCAAATGGCTGTCAACAAGAAACCCCAGGATACCATGGCTTGAAGAATATAGAAGTGACCGGTCTGACCAGTGGGGTATCTCTGCTCCAGTCACTCAGAGATCTGAAGCTGGGTCACACCATACCCAGGTTCCAGCTGGCAGAGAAGGCGAAGAGAACATGAAGGAAGCACAGCCAGGGGCCGAAAGCCCAATCCAGGAAGCAGCGTAAATCGCTGCCACTCGTATTTCATCAGTGAGAACTTAGACCACATCCAACAGAGGGGAGGCTGGAAAATTGTGGTTCGGCCAAGCACCCATTTTCCAAGGAAGAGGTGGAAAATGAACTTTTGGTGGACAGCCATCAGCATGTATTATCTGTATCCCTTCTTCCCATTAGAGTAGAAGCTCCGTGAAGGTAGGGATTTTTGTCGGTCTTACTCATTTCCATACTCTGAGCACCCAGAAAGGCTCCCTGCACCTGGAGAAAGTTTGGTGAATATTTGTTGAATAAATTGAGGAAATGTGGGTGTAAAGACCTTCTCCTGGGGTTTACAACAACAAACATATCTCCCTTAGGACAACCTGACATTGACTTTCTTGATTTTAGCACGTGAGAGTCCAGTAGAATTCTCCACACAGAGAAATGGGGTCTAATATTTTTCACCAGCGGAGCAGTTGCAAGTTCTACATCCACTGGTGTCATACACAAGCAGCCCCAGAAGGGGTTCCCTGTATATTGAAAGACGATCTTGGCTATAGGAAGAAGAGTGTTTTTCCTAGTTCAGGAGGGGGTCCCAGAACTATGTCTTACAGTGACTCAGATAGCAGGGGTCAGAAGTTTTTGCACCAATAAAGGACTTTATTTGAAATCTGTACCTGTTCCATGTTTCAAACACAATTTTGTATTAGAAATACAGCTCTCTGCCCGTAACTATGGGGGATATTTGCCCTGCTAATTAACCAAAATTAAAAGGATCCAAAGAGATGGAGAGTGACCAAAGAAAGCCTCTGATGGTGTATGACCTTGAGCTCCTGTCTCTCATACTCCTCGTCGGCCCCCGGCAGACAGAAGCCTTCCTTAGCTCACTCACCTTCCCAGACAGCATATTCGCACAACAGTTTTTCTCCAAATGTTCAAAATATAGCTTTTAAAAAATCTACTGAGTAACCCAAAGCTCCTTGCAACAACCTTATAGGGCCAGTCGTATTTTACCAAAAGTTTCCTAGTGCAAACAGATGCCTGTGATGTAAGGGTTGGCTCTGTCCGGCTCCAACAGTGGAGGGGAGGAAATAACCATGAAGCCCAGGAACAGAAACAAAGTTTCCTTCCTTCAGGAGAAAACAAGATCCCAACACCATTTTCAACTGAAACTAAGCAATGGAACAAAACACGGGACTGCAAATTTGGTCTCTGACCAGTCTGTATCTATCTAAGGTTTGTATTAACATCCTCGATGGGTGCGGTTGCAAGCGATCCACACCTCAAGCCCAAAGAATTCAGCTCCAAAGGGTTAACTGGCTAAAGTCATTTAAAACAAATTATAGTGAGGTGTTTGGGGTTTTGTTTTGCTCTTCATATCTCAGAGTGCAAAGCCTGAAACTCCAAACCCTCCATGTGATTTCTAGAACTACAGCTAAGATTGAGGCATCATCCCATCTCCTTTTTGGAGAGTATGTTGCTGAATCACAGCATGTCGATGAGCTCTGGTGTGGGATCCTTCTTAGTAAGAAGACCAATTGCACATTTGGTTTTGGAAATTACTCTGAGATACTTATCTATGGTTCTAAAGCCTTCTTTTTAGGTCTTTTGGAAAATGATAAGTGCTTCAAAACTCTTTAGAGATACCGACATTTTAATTTGTATGCTTCTCTTGTAGAATATTCTGGGGCACTGAATAAAAATATTAGGAAATAGAATAAATAGAGATTCAAGACAGGGTTTTTTAAAGAAAGGGGAGAGGTGCCTGGGTGGCTCAGTCGGTTAAGCCTCCGACTTCAGCTCAGGTCGTGATCTCACGGTTGGTGGGTTCGGGCCCCACATCGGGCTCTGTGCTGACAGCTCGGAGCCTGGAGCCTGTTTTGGATTCTGTCTCCCTCTCTCTCTGCCCCTCCCCACCTCGCACTCTGTCTCTCTCTCTCTCAAAAATAAATAAACATTAAAAAAAGAAAGGGGAAATTAAACACATACACACACATCAGAAGACCCATTTTCTGTGGTTAATATTTATTTCTACCCACTTTCAAATGATTATCTTTTGGCCTGTTCTTATGTCGTGCTTGGTTATCTAATATAATTATCTATTATTTTAATCCATTTTTTCAAATGTTTAAAAAGACTCATCATATTCTTCCATGGGAATACTGCTGTTACATTTGTCTTCTATTTCTGTTTGAATTTCACAAAAGCCCTGGGTAACACTCCCCGATTTGGGGGAGCTGGAGGCAGAGCGTGTTCTGTAGACCGGGATGTATGCAGAAGCATTTTACATTGGTTTCCTATTTGGTTAGAAATTTGCTAAGACTATTCGGAAGGGAAAAAAAATCTAACAGCTTCTAGTAAACATATTATATTTCTATTTTTCCCCTGGAAACATAATTAGCATTCTCCTTTCTTAGTTTCCTTTTCACACTTCAGTTTAGATTTTGGGTGGTAAAGGCTGTATGTTAGCCATCAATGGAAAGTCTAAGTCCCCCATTTCCAAAGAGCATTTAAAAGGTGAACGATAAAAAATAAAAAAACCTCGGGGCGCCTGGTGGCTCAGTTGGTCGAGCGTCCGACTCTTGATTTCAGCTCAGGTCATGATCTCAAGGTCGTGGGATCCAGCCCTGCATCGGGCTCCACACGGACAGCATGGAGCCTGCTTGGGATTCTCTCTCCCTCTCTCTCTGCCTCTTTCTCTCTCTCTCTCAAAATAAATAAATAAACCAAAAAAAATAAAAAATTTAAAAAAGCATCAATCATGAAATGCGCAGAATGGGCAGATCTACAGAGACAAGAGATTGGTGACTGCCTAGACCATTGGATGGGGGGCAGAGGGGGTGGAGGGAAGTGGGGAGTGACCACTAACGGGTGCATAGTTTCTTTTGGAGGGGGATGAAAAAGTTCTAGAATTAGATTGTGGTGAAGCTTGCACAATTCTGTGAATATACTAAAAAACATTGAAATGTATACTTTACATGGGTGAATTGTATGGTATGTGAATTCTATCTCTATAAAGCTGGGTTTTTTTCCTACTCTTTTAATGTTT
Source organism: Felis catus (assembly GCF_018350175.1). Lineage (NCBI taxonomy): Eukaryota > Metazoa > Chordata > Mammalia > Carnivora > Felidae > Felis > Felis catus. The sequence goes on from NC_058386.1 coordinate 15,525,738, forward strand.
ATTTTTGAGAGAGAGAGAGTGCAAGCAGGGGAGGGGCAGAGAGAGAGGGATACACAGAATCTAAAACAGGCTGCAAGCTTTCAGCACAGAGCCTGACATGGGGCTCGAACAAATGAAAATGTGAGATCATGACCTGAGCCGAAGTCGGACGCTTGACCGACTGAGCCACCCAGGCGCCCCTATAAAGCTGTTTAAAAAAAAAAAAAAAAAAAAAAAAAAAAAAAAAAAAAAACCATGAACATGACAGGCTTAAAGCAAAGCTTCAGACAGTGCCCCCCCCCCCCACACACACCTTTCCAGCCTCCCTCTCTTATCAACCCCAGCCCCAGCTGGAATAAAAATCATAAACCACTCAAAATATTCCAGAGTAAGATAATTTAAAAAAATTATTTCCTTGAATAGTGACTGGACATTTGATATGAAATTAGTGCTAAACGTTTTTAAGAAGTGATAATGGCAGGGCGCCTGGGTGGCTCAGTAGGTTGAGCGTTCGACTTCGGCTCAGGTCACCATCTTGCGGTTCATGAGCTTGAGCCCCACATCGGTCTCTGTGCTGACAGCTCGGAGCCTGGAGCCTGCTTCTGATTCTGTGTCTCCCTCTCTCTCTCTGTTCCTTCCCACCTCATGCTCCGTCTCTCTTTGTCTCTCAAAAATAAGTAAATATTAAAAAAAAGAAGTGATAATGGCATCACGATTGTACTTTTAAAAAAGAGTCCTTATGTTCTGAGACACATGTTGGAATACTTGTGGATGAAACAGTATTATATTTGGGATTTGCTTCAAAAACTTGAGGTGAAGAAGAAGTGGGTGGTTGTGGAGGATGAAACAAGACTGGCCTGGGGTCCGTTGCTGAAGCAAGTGCAGTTCGTGAAGGGGGTCATCGTACTCTCCGGTGTACTTGGTAAGTGGTTGATGTTTTCCATGATAACAAGTTTGAACGGTTTTAGGAAACAGATTTGCACAAACCCTCGGGACAAAAGTTAGGATGCATGGCCAAAGATGCTAAAAGGGGGCACTTAGCAGAGACGAAACACGTGCCAAAATTATAGTCTAACATTACAGTGAAAGAGCTATTGCCAGGCAGTGTCCGCCCCTGTCACCCATTTCAGAAGGGAGCTGACCCAAATAGGAGTTGGCCCAGCTGAGGCTAATTGGGAATGGCAGGCGGACGCCGGGCGGGGGACGCTGGCCGGGCGGCCTCTTGGACTGCCCACGCTGTCGATCCGATCCGAGAGGAGTTCCCCAGCTGAGAGCAGGAAGGAGGGATTTCAGAAAAGAACGGAAAAACAACCTTTTTTTTAGGCTGGAAATAATTCTGGGTTGTTTTTTTTTTTTTTTTTTTTTCCTAAGAGGAAAGACAAGAATTCAAAACTAAATTCTTACCTAGCTCAACAACATAAATGTCCTCTCTCATAACATCTTTATTCCTTAACTTCACATTCACGCCGTTTGACTTTTCTATAGTGTGACACACATTGGAATTTCGGCTCCCTGGCACCAGCCTGCTCGGGGAATTTGTTCACTGGGAATTTGCTCTCATCTCTGTTCAAGAGAAAATTTAGACTACCAACCAGAAAAAGTATAGGAGGATTTGCTCTTTTTCTCAAAGCGGTTTGGTACATTTTTATACCTAATTTGCATCCATAGCTATCGTGTTGTATTCGTAACTGCACTCTAGATTGGGGTGTCTTTCGGTACAGAGTCAGTAAATATTTTCGGCTCTGCCGACCCAACGGTCTCAGCTGCAGCCACACAACTCTGCCATCGTAGCAGCGATGGGCAATATGTGGGCAAATGGGTGTGGCTGATTTCCAATAAAACTTCATTTGTAGCCCCAGGTGGCAGGTTACATTCGGCCTGCAGGCCATTATTTGCCACCCCTGATAAACTTTACCAATAAAGGGCCTGTATCGGTTTTCTATTGCTGCCGTAACAAATCACCGCAAACTTAGCGACTTAAAACAACACAAATATGGTTCTGGGAATTAGACCACGAATATCCATTCACTAAGCACACTCTGGTTGCTCGTTCTCGGCAGTCGGCTCCTGTCGTCGGAAGGACGAGGGTACATCGGAAGCCGGAGAATAACACGTCTGGTTTTGAGAGCAGGGCAAGTAGCTCGCTGTGACGCCGAGCACCGTACATGCCTCGGTGCGTATCCGAGCCCGGGCGGAAGCAGCATGGGCCACAAATGGGAGCGCGGGCTCTGGAGGACAGGGATTCACATTCCAGCCCCGGCACGTATGGGACCCTGAATCAATTACCTGCCTTCTTCATGGCATCGGTTTCCTCGCGCGTCAAATGCGAATTATAATTCCTACCTTGCGGGGCATTGCACATGTGATACAAGACAACGAATGGGAAGTAACCAGCGCAACGCCTACCCTATAATGAACGCTATTTCTGCAGAACTACGGGATTCTTCTTTGAGTCAAACCATGTCCCTTTGAACACAAGAGCCACGTGGAGAAAGCATACTAGGGGCCTCGTTTCCCTGCAAGGCAAATTTTGGTTTTAACCCCCACTACAGCGTTATAATTGGGTTCTAGTTATGAAGTCTAAAGCAACATTCAGAGGGCCTTAAAATGGTACTATACATAAGCACCTAGTTAATAAAAACTTTCTGAGGCTGCTAACACCTCCAAATATTTAAATATTCTCAAATTACTCGGCCACACCATTCGCTGGGGACACTGCTGAGGGCCTTGCCAAGTACGGCACTTGTCATGTGTTAAAAATAGATGTCGGGTGCACCTGGGTGGCTCAGTCTGTTAAGCACCTGACTTCGGCCTAGGTCATGATCTCACGGTTCGCAAGTTTGAGCCCCGCATCAGGCTCTGTGCTGACAGTTCAGAGCCCGGAGCCTGCTTCTGATTCTGTGTCTCCTGCTCTCTCTACCCCTCCCCCGCTCATGCTGTCTTTCTCTCTCTCAAAGATAAATAAACATTAAGAAAAAAATAGATGTCGGAAAGACATTCAATAAATGCCGCAGCTTTTATAGTCTTAAGAAATGGTGTCAAATTGCTTTAGCCAAGGTATGGGATAAAGGTCGTTCAAACTTAAAAGCAGAATTGTTTTTCTTATTTTGAGAGTCGATCATCAGATGTTTTCAATAAGCAAAGTTTCAGCTATTTGATGCATCATCCATGACCTCTGCCAGTAAGGTATTTGTAAAAATCTTGGCATAATTAATTTCTTAATTGTTTGTGTTTTAGCATGTTACAGAACCTGAAAAAGGGTCAGCTGCCCAATGCCACCAAAAAAAAAAAAAAAAAAAAAAAAAAGACGAGTGGCAAAGCAGAGAGAGGAATCCTAAATCCCTAAACACACTCATTGGTAGTGTTAAATGAAAACAAATCATCCCCTCATAGAAAACTTCCATGATCTCAGGAGAAATATTGTCATATTGCATCTGAAGCATTTTTCGATGTTCTGTCTGGATATCAAAGTCTGAAGCCCTCCGAGATGCTCCAGAAGCACACCTGGTTTGTGTTTATCCAGAGGGACATCCACAGTGAAGAGGGCGTTCTCGAATGCATCCTAATTACGACATTCCGATGATTCTCATGACAGTTTATATAGCAAGGCATTCTTTTCTTTGAAGAAAATTATTACGCCTACTGATAGTTTTCTCCTTAATCCCCAGGGCTTCCCGTGTTTTTTGAATTCTCTATTTCAGAGTAAATCCTTAAAGTGAAGCTTACTCATGTATCCCACAATTACCTGCAACTTCTTTTCCTTTCCTCCTTCAGATCTTTTCCACAATGTGAATATTTCCTGAGGCGGCTAGCCACAATTCCTGGGCCAGCCAAACTAAGCGAAAGATGACCGCTTTTTAGTGCATGAAAAGTCTTTGAGAGCCGCTTCAAGGTCTCCGGTGAACTTGGAGACGGGCCGCTGCCTAATCATATTTTTAAAAATCGAATTATAATAGCGATGAGATTAGGTAAGGGCTTTTTCTTAAGTGGATAAAGTGGTTGTTGACTACTTCACCTAGCTATTGAAATCTGTATCAATGGGTTTGATGATTTGCTTATAAAAATAGATTTATAAAACATAATCAGAAGTTATGTCTAAGGAGCTTATGTAATTCAACCAGATTCCAAAATGTAAGCCCTTGGAAGAACTGACCGCGGGCATAAAAGAATGTCATTTCAATGCTATGAATATTAAAGACTCGGTTCCTTTTTCACATTTATCACTATTGTTTCATAGCAATATCTTGTTTCTTTTAGCTGACACGTGTTTAGAAGCACGTAATTGTCAAAAACAAATTTTAAATGATACTACCCATTGATGGGAAGAACACGGAATGAGCCCCAGACTCATTGTGATGAGAGTCTGTGATGGGAGCCAGAACGGCCTTTCTGGTATTTGGCAATCGTGTATCAAAAGCCTTAAACCTATGCCTCGCCTTTAATCCAGAAATTCCATTTCTTGAAATTTATTCTAATAACACCATCAGTAAGGCGTGGGAAAATGTACACTTTCGTACAAAGAGGTTCATCACACCACTGTTTACAATATCAAAAAACTAAAACAATCCATCCCCCACAGAGAGAATCTATTAAGTACATTATAACATATGCCCATATTATGGGATATACCTACCCACTAAAAATTACCCTTTTTTTTTTTTAAAGATTTTATCTTATTTTTTAAGGAATCTCTGCACTCAACGTGGGGCTCAGACACAACCCCGAGATCAAGAATTGCATGCTCCACTGACTGAGTCAGCCAGGCACCCGTAAAAATTATGTTTTAAAAGATTTTGTCAAGGGGCGCCTGAGTGGCTCAGTCAGTTAAGCGTCAGACTTCGGCTCCGATCATGATCTCACAGTTCGTGGGTTCGGGCCCTGCGTCAGGCTCTGTGCTGACGGCTCAGAGCCTGGAGCCTGCTTCTGTTTCTGTGTCTCCCTCTCTGCCCCTCCCTTGCTTGCACTCTGTCTCTCTCTCTCTCTCTCTCTCAAAAATAAATAGGCATAAAAAGTTTTTTTAAAAATTTGTTGAAAAGCTTTAAGACATAGTATTACGTTAAAAAACAAATTACAAAGAACATGCACAGTGTGATTCAAATATACATGTGCCTTCCTATGTAATGTCTGTGGGCGTGTTTATGTGTATGAAAGAGAAGCAAACGGAAGGAAAGGATGGATCCCTAATGTACCAAAAATAGTGATAGAGGTTATCGCGAGGTGTTTCTGTGTTTTTTGACCTCTCTACAAAAAAGATGTATTACTTTTAAAGTTCATAATGCATGTTGGTGTCTTGAGTTCAGGAATAAGCTTCTGCAAGAAACAGTCTTTGTCTCCAGTCTGGTTTCTTTTGCTGGCCACTTAGTGCCTGAAGTGTTTACAGAGTGTCTGGTCCTAAGCACTTACACTTGCCAGATGCCAGGTCCCTGACAGTGTTTGAAGATGCTGGCGTATTAGCAGCCGCCAAGGGAAGGACAGAGGGGACGAGGGAGGTAGGGGTGAGGACTGAGAGACAAGCAGCAGCTGTGATGAATGGAGGGATGGCGTCTTTTCCCTGGTCCCAGTCATGCATGGCCCAGAGGATACATGGAGGCAGGACAAGGGGAGAAAGGCCAGAGTGTGAGGCCAGACCTGGCCACCGTGTCGTGACATGCACTGCCGGGTCACACCTAGTCCCGGGGACGGCCTTCCGGTGATGTGGAGGAGCGGAGGAATCTGAGCGGCAGGCGTCTGGCTGAGAGACGGGTTCACTCTCAGGACTGGAGTCAGCCATGGGCCCAGAGGTGGGCTTGCACCCTAGAATGCCCGACACACAAGATGAGGGTTCGGAAGCACGGCATCCAGGCCCCACGACGGCAGGGAATGGGGGAGTGAGTCTTAGGCACAAGCAGAGGCCCAGTTACCAGAACCAAGACCTAAAGTTGAGGTTTCAACTAGCAGCCATGGGCGCCTGGCTTGCTCAGTCTGTAAGGCAAGCAACTCTTGATCTCGGGGTCATGAGTTCCAGCCCCACGTGGGGCATAGAGCTCACTAAAAACCAAACAAAACAAAACGACCTAGCAGCCTTGGTGACTTCATGCCCAGTCCCAGAAAGCCAAGCTCCATTTCCTCAAATCTCTCCTGAAGACGTCAGGATTGGCAGGGACGGTGAGCTGGTCTAATAAAGAGGAAGGGCAACGGACCCTACTTGTGGGGGAAATCGGGCAGGACTGGAGGCAGAGCACTGGAGCACTGGAGTCCGAGAATTCTGTCAGAATTGTGCCCGAAGCAGTCTATAATGAGTAAGGCAAGTTAATGGACGCGGTCCAGGTGGCAAAAACAAGAGGCCCTTGTCAATGTGAATCTTAGCCATTCCTGCCCGAATCTCTTTATAGTGTCCCTACTAAAGATACAGACACACATCAGGGTGTCTTGATGATGTCAACAGTGTTTCAAAAATAAAAGATCAGTCCATAAACATTTTATGTTTGCTTTGCCAAATCAAGGAGAAATCTGCATAGGTTGGAAATCCTAGGGTTACTATACAAATGCCTCTAATAAAAACTCGTAAGTAGAATTTCTAACTCCATAAATTTCAACAAAAATGTCATGCTATACAAAAGATTGTAGCCAGTCTATTATTTTTACAAAGATCATTTGTGCGGCGCCTGGGTGGCTCAGTCAGTTAAGCGTCCGATCTTGGCTCAGGTCATGATCTCATGGTTTGTGACTTTGAGCCTTGTGTGATGCTCTGTGCTGACAGTGCAGAGCCTATGTGGGATTCTCTCTCTCTCCCTCGCTCTCTGCCCCTCCCCCACTCACACTCTCTATTTAGAAATAAAACTTTAAAAGAACGATTTAAAAGTTTAAAAAAAAAAGAGTATTTGCTATTTAAATAACTTTTTGGAATCTAAAGTCGAATTTTGCAGTATGTCTTGCCTTCAGATTCAAATGTCGGTAATGTTACAGAAGCAAAGAAACGCTTTTTGATGATAGCCCTCGTTTGATTGGTTTTCCCAAGAGTACAATTTCTACTCCAATAAACCCTTAGTTCCATGGCTTAGAGCCAGAGCAGTGATTCTCAACCTTGGCCTCCCCCTAGAATCACTTGAGAGCTTTGTGAGTCCCAGAATGCATGTAGCAAACAAATGAATCAGAATCTCTAGACGTGGGACTCAGGCATCAGGAGTTTGTAAAGCTCCTCGGGTGGTTTAGATCTGTGGTCAGAGCTGAGAACTGCCGAGCTAGACTGACCGTATTAGTCTACTGTCCAAAGCAAGACACTTTTAAGAGCGAAAGCCCGTGCTATTACTGATTACCTGGAGGCCAGAGAATAAACCAGTTAAGTTCTGAAGTCACTTTGGCGGTCAGCTAGTGTCACTCTATCCCTCAAGATTTATAAAGGAGTGAAAAGATAGGCTCATATGAAAGCTCCATGCCCCTTGGGAAGTCTAAAGGTTTCTGGAATTCTTTGAGAATGATTGTAATTACTTCTAGTTCTAATTTCTAATTTAAGTTGAGTTATCATTTTCTACTCAGCTACTTGGAATTTTTCCCTCATGTCTACCTTGAGAGTGGCCCAAGCACAGTCCCCAGGCCTCCTCCTGGTTCCCTGCCCCACCCCCAAAAGGAATCTTCTTAGGCACCTGACTGTGGTGAGATCTACCTAGAAGATAGCATTTAAATTTTAATATTAAGTTTCCTTGTTCCTGAAAAGTCCCTCGGCCATTTCTGCTGCCCAGGGCTCTAGTCGCTGCCGTATTTCCCAACAATTTTTCTTTTTTTCTCCTCTATGTTCTCACTACACTCCTGAATTCTTGTTCCTTTCTTCTGTAGGCCATCTCCTTAGTGCTTCCTTCCAACTTATGACTTCAGGGCTTCCCTGTCCGCCAAAATCAGCTTATCAAGGCCTTTCTCAAACAAAGACAGTTCTTTCTTTTAGAAAAACTCAGGTACCGACTGAAAAGCATGATATTTTTGTTCATCCCACTGTACATAGACTTAGATATTTTTTGTGTCGAAACCTGCTAGGAACCCACTGGAATGACTAAAATGAAAATGACTGACAACGCTAAGTGTCGGTAAGGCTGTGGAACAATTGGAACTCTCATAAGCTGCTATTGAGAGTAGAGAATGATGAAGCACTTTGGAAAACTGACGGTTTCAATAAAGGTTAATGCACATCCATCCTGTGACTCAACAATTCCTCCACCAGATATTTATTCAAGAGAAATAAAAACATATGGTCCCAGAAAGAGTTGTACAAGAATAATCATAGCAGCTTTCATCATAATAGCCCAAAACTAGAAACAGCCCTGTGTCCATCCACAGGAACATGGACAAACAAACTGAGGTACGTCTATATTGTTATACTACTCGGTGTCATAACATGGATGAAACTTACAGACGTTATCCTGAGCGAAACACCTGGACACAAGAGCACACATGGTACAATTCTATTTCTAAGAATTCCTGGAATAGACAAAACTAATCTATGGTGATAGACACAAGGAAGTGAAGTAAGAGAAACTTCCTCTATCTTGGGCTGGGTAGTGGCTACATGGGTGAATATAATAGACAAAAACCCTAATCTAAGTATGTACTTACAAACTATGCATTTTATTGTATGTAAATTATATCTCAATTTCTTTTTAATGAGAAAAATAACCACTCTGGGGTGCCTGGGTGGTTCAGTCTTTTAAGCGCCTGGACTTCAGCTCAGGTCATGATCTCGTGGTTTGGGGGTTCAAGCCCCGCATTGAGCTCTGTGCTGACAGCGTGGAGCCTGGATCTTGCTTCAGAGCTGATTCTGTGTCTCCCTCTCTCTCTCTGGCCCTCGCCTGATCACGCTGTGTGTGTCTGTCTCTCTTTCGATAAGTAAATAAATAGCTAAACATAAAAAAAAGAACCACCCCAAAATATAATCTGCCATGACACATTGGGACCTTACAGTGAGTCTTTCACACCCACAGGGGAAAAGGTAGAAATTAATATTTGGATCCTCCTGTGTACCAAGCTCTGTGTAAGATACTTTACATAGACGAACCAGACTTCCCCCTAAAATACTAGGCAATTCCAGGAACCAAATGCACTTCTGTGACATTTCTTATCAGGCCCTTGAAAGAGCAAGCACTTCAAGCATTTTAATGGCAGATGGAACTTTTAGAGAATTTTCATTTCTGGACAAACTAATAGTTTTCCCAATAATTCATCTCAAAAATGTTAATACCTACCCAATTTACTACTATAGTAAAGAAAGCATTTCTACATAAATGCCTGGTGAATTTTACTTGTCCCAACAAGATTGAAGGGCTTAAACTGGGATTGAAATGCTAAATTTACATATGACAACCGTAAGTGTTCCACAGACTCGAAAGCACACCAAACAAAATAATAAATTTTCCTTTGAACCACAACAAATCTTTTAATAGAATTTTATTTCAAGGATATAACAATCCAGGAAAATTCCAGATGTTCATTTTATAAAGCCAAAAGGAAGAAGAGAACAAGAATAATCTATAAAACAGAAGTTGCTATTTGGGGGATGAAAATGAAGTGTTCAGACAAAGAAAAATGGATTTAGGTTTTCTTAAGAGATAAACAGAAGATGAAAGGCTCTTGGTGAGTGGAATCTATTATTGCTCTACTTGTTGACTATGCAGACGTGACCCTTGGCCCCTTCATTTAGTGCAAAAGACATCCATGATTTCAAGGAATTTACTTTTTACTGTCATTCCGTATTTATACAACATCTTTTGGAAAGAAATTAAAAATTCTTTACTCTCAACTGCCAGTACTTCTCCCCTGTCCATAAAAGAAAATCCAAATGTTAAGCCTGGTATTTGAAATTTTTTTTAATGCGACCCATTTATATAAGCTTTATCTCCTACTGCTTTTCTACACTTGCCCTTTGGTCCTGCCAAGCCTATTTACTTGACTCCAGAGTGACTTAACAATTCTCACCTCCAAATTCCGTTCATGCTACTACCCTCGGTAGGATGGTAAAGTGGAAAGTACATGAATTATGTTAATTCTTACTCTCCGGTCAGTTATTAATTAGCCATGCGATTCACTCATTAGCCATGTGAGCTTGGGCAGGGGTCTCAACCTTCCTTAACATCCTTTTCTTATCGGTAAAATGAGAATGCTAGTACCTACCTCTGTTTTGATATTTTAGTACTCTATTTTGAATTTTATTTTTATTTATTTTAATGTTTATTTTTGAGAGAGAGAGAGAGAGAGAGAGAAACAGGGCGTGAGTGTGGGAGGGGCAGAGAGAGAGACACAGAATCCGAAGCAGACTTCAGGCTCGGAGCTGTCAGCACAGACCCTGATGCGGGGCTCGAACCCACGAACTGTGAGATCATGACCTGAGCCGAAGTCGGATGCTTAACCGACTGAGCCACCCAGGCGCCCCTGTATTTTGAATTTTAAATGAGATGGCTGACGCGCCTGCCACATCAGACACAACAAATACTACTTCGTTATCAGGCTTCATCCTCCCTTCTGCCTAGAATATACCACCATCTTGATGCCTTCCTAAATCCTGTCCTTCCTTTGGTCCAAACCAACTTCCATATCTTGAAACCTTGTCAAACCACCCCATTACCATTTTATTGGCCCTGAATGCCATACTGCCTCATATTGCTGAAAACTCCCCAAATGTGATGAAAGACACGAATATAAACATCCAAGAAGCTCAGCAAACTCTAAGAAAGAGGAACTCAAAGAGACCCACACTAAGATTCATTGTAACCAAACTTTTGAAAGACAAAGACAAAGGCAGAATTATGAAAGCAGCAAGAGAGAAGCAATTTGTCCCATACAACAGATTCTCCATAACAGTTAGCAGGTTTCTCATCGGAAACTTTGGAGGCCAGGAGGCAGTAGGTTGATGTATTCAAAATGCTAAAAGAAAAAAAAAAACCATCAATCAGGAATCCTGTATCCGGCAAAACCATCCTTCAAAAGTGAAGAAGAAATGAAGACATTACTAGGTAAACAACAGCTGAGGGAGTTTGTTATCACTAGACCTGCCCTGCAAGAAACACTCAACACTCAAGGGAGTCCTGCAGGGTGAAATGAAAGCACACTAGACAGTAACCTGAAGCTGCACGAAGAAATGAAATTCTCAAGAAGGGTAAATACGTGGGCAGTTATAAAAGCTAGTGTCACTGTAACAATGGTTTATAACTCCACTTTTTGTTTTCTACATGACTTAAGAGACTAACACATTTTTTTTTGATGAATCTAAAAACTAATATTATTGTAACCTTGGTTTGTAACTCCACCTTTTGTTCTCTACATAATTTAAGAAACTAATCCATTAAGAAAATTAGTAGCTTATGTTTTAGGGCACACAATGTCTAAAGATGTAATTTTGTGACATCAACAACCAGGAGAGTTGGGGACAGAGCTGTAAAGGCACAGAGTTTTTGTATGTTATTGGAGTTAAGGTGGTGTCGATTCAAATCAGTGTTATAGCTTTAGGATGTTAAACATTATCCCCATAGTAACTATAACAAATAGCTATAGAATATACACAAAAGGAAATTAGTAACGAATTTAAGCGTTTCACTGTAAAAAAAAAAAAAAGATCAACTAAATACGAAAGAAGACAGTAATACAGGAAACGAAGGATGAAAAAGCTATAAGGCACGTAGAAAACAAATAGCAAAATGACAGAAGTCCCTCCTTATCAGTAATTAATTTAAATGTAAATGGTTTAAACTTGCCAATAAAAAGAGATTATGTGAAGGGAGCAAAGAAGGAGGCTTAGGTAAGACATTCCCCCTCACCCAAAATGCACCCTCCAGACTACTCTGCAGGCACAGGTACCCACATTCGAAGTATGACACCCCAATTCCTCGGCCTTTCTCTAAACTCAGAAGCAGTGACAGCCGGGGAAGCAGCACATTCCCCGCACCTTCCCCTCATCTAAGAGGCTGCAAGGGAAAAACTGCAGTCAGAGCTTGACCCACATGCCAGCCTCCCCTCTCCACCCTCAAAGCTGTTGAAATGACAGGAAAAAATACACACACACACACACAGTTTTACAAATGATTAATACATGTCAGTGCTAGAAAATAGGAATCTTTGAAAGACAGGGCAAATGAGATTGACTAGAAAGTGGGAAGCAAGAATAAATTAGAGATCTCAGAAACAAAATGTACGATTGTTAAATTTTTCTGCCCTGCAGCTCCTAGCTATTCATAAGAAGTTTGGATAGAAGAGATAAAGGGCCCTAAGCCCTATGTGTCAAGCAATGGGCACCTTATAGTTAAAAAATCACAGACACCAGCTCTTTAAAGAGGAAGAGAAAGAGAAAGATTAGGATAGAATTGTTACCAAGGTTTTGGACTTGGAAGGGATTTTGGCAATTCTGAAAGAATGAGGCAAGTCTGACCAATTTGCTAGCCCAGCACAAAAGAAGATGTTACCTATATAGTGCTGGAGTGATTTTTTAGCAAATCACTCCTTCCTAGGGGTGAAAAACCACCATGACATTTCATATAGTCCAAACAAAGACTTCGATTGTTAGACGAATGCCAAAACTATACTGGAAGCCTTGAGAGAACCACCTGACTTTTTCGTACAGTTTCCAGCCCCTAGGCTTTTCAAGTCTTAGCAGGAAATACTAGAAGCAATTTCTCCTGGTGTTTTGAAGTTTACCTACCTAAATCACAGTGTGATTCTGGTGATTAAAAGAGAGAGAGAGAGAGAGAGAGAGAGTTTGAATGTGATCCTATAAAACAAATTAGTGTATAAGGAACTGATTTGAAATAATCTAGGAAATTCATTATCTGCTCATGATATTTGGCATGATTACAATAAAATTGCATTAAAGTACAGGATCTCTAAGAGAAATATGGAACGGTCAGGATTCAGAATTATCTGATTTCCTAATGAAGAACAATAGGGCATTTAGTCGGTTGAGAAACAACGGTTCCTTTGAGTTACAAATGAACTCGATATTAGCTTATTGTGGTTTTGGTGTATTTAATATTTCATCTGAGTAGGAAGTCTACCAGGCTTGAGACGGGAAATCTGAATTCTAATTTCAGATCTGTTGCTACATACCTCTTAACTCTGGACAAATCAGTTCCTCTCTCTGAGCCTCAGTTTCCTCATTTGTAGTATGAAGGGATTGGACTTAAACATTCTCAAAGGTTTCTTCAGCTCTCAAATTCTGTGGCTCTGGTTCTTTTCTCTCCTCCAGGGCCCTTGTCGGTTCTCACCCCTCCTTCCTCTACCCCAGGCTCCTAGGCTACCTGCTGCCCCCACCTGCCCCACTGCTCACGGTTGTTCACCGCGACATTCACCCATTCTAGACGGCAGCACCTGGCCCAGGCTTCTTCCGCTGGGACCCAAAACAAAACTTACTCTCGTGTGTCCCAGGGCCGTACTACTCGTGGCCTTGAGTGAAATGAGGCTGAGGAGTTGAGCTACTGTGGCCACGTCAGGATGGGGGCGGGGGAGAGGGGTGTGGGGGAGGGGGGCAGAGCAAGTCCTGCGGCCTATCCCACACTGCCAGAAGCTGTTCTCTGAGAACCGAGGTTCATGCTCAGAACTGGGTCTGTCTGTAACGAGGGTCCTGGTGGGTTGAGAGGCTGGGGGAGGGAGATGCTTGCCTTGCTTTGAATAAAACCGAAGGGAAAACCTTTTCCCAACGTACATAAAAACCAGTCCATCCAGCCACTTGAAAGTTGAATTTACATTTACGTGGATGAGACAAATCACATGCGATTGCCTGTGTGTACATGATGATCCATTATGTATGGTTTTGTAATATAATTTTATCCATCTATACTTACACCAAAAGCAACTCAGCATACAACCTAAGTGGCTTCTTTTTGATTTTTGCCTACGGGGGTCTCATCCCAAATCCGTGTGTGTTGGTCTGATTCCCTCTCTCAGCTTGTGACCCTGACACAAGGTTGCAACGTGCGTGCGTGACATTCGTAAGCTCTCCTGAACCCCAAATCTTCTTCCTCCAAAAACCTGTTACCCTGAGCGTCTCTCTCCTGGCTGCCTTGACACGGAAGTAGCTCTTGAAAACCTAAATGTCCGTGTGCATTTGTGAGCCTGCGTGTGTTCACCCCACAGCCCAGGGGATTGCATCTTTTCTCCTAACACAGTGAGGTGAGAAATGTCTCCAGCCTAAACTTGATTTTTCATTTTAACTGAAACAATGAGCTCTCACCTATCAATATCTTGGCCACGTGTGGTTGTGCTAAGGCAGAAATACCGAGTCTGAGAAAAACCACAGTCAAGGAAATTCTGTGTCGTCTCCCTCGGTGCCCCACCTCCCAACCCCCACCCTCATGTCTAGACATTCCCCCAGGCCTTGCGGTTACCACCCTTTCTTTTCCACATTTCATTAATAATTGTACAAGTCAAACAATAGCTAATCTGGCAATTATGCGCAAGTTAAAACATTGGAACGCGTTACCCGGCATCGCCTGCCAAATCACACTAAAATTTGGATCGATGAAGGTGCCGAAAGATTTTTCAAAAGTTTGTCCTGCCTTTCGGGCAGACTTCTAAAATGCACCAGAGTGAGTGGTTCTAAAACCAAATCAACAACAACAGCAGGAAACCTGTCTCCTAGCGTCTCTGTTTTTCACAGTGACGCCGCAGTTTGAAACTCAGTGTTTGGGGGGGGGGGGGCGGGGAAGAGAAAAGGGGCGTGAGGCGGAGAGTACCCACACCCTGAGCTAGCTGCGTCAGGGTGAAAGAATGAGCACCGCACCCCAGGCGGTCGCATTTCTGGGGTCACTTAATCATGCTCTGTACACCTGTGCTATGAGGGCAGCCCAGCTGCGAGACAAACGCTCTTCGGCTCCGGGGCCAACATGCCTGTTCCCCTCTAGACTTAGCTACTTCCAACTGTCCAAGATCAGCCGCAGAATTTTTGAGGAGTGAAGTAAAGCAGAAAGCAAGACTGGGTCGGCAGCGTGCTCTTCCAGAATCAGTCTCGGGGCCAAAGCTTCTCTTCCACGCTTCTCCAAGCTGCGCTCGGGCTTCCAAATGCCCACAGGACTTCAGTTCCCTTCAGAGGCTCTGCGCACTGGGCAACCTGCACAGACGAGGGTCTCCAGCGGCCTCCAGAATCACCTTCAGAACTCAAGTTCAGCCCCTAAAAATAGCATCAGCTCTGCCCACACCTCCTCCTCCTGGGTTTCCTCGCTACTCGTACTCCCAGTGGATATTACTAAGAGGTGAGAACACGAACGCTTGCAGGAAGCAGAACATCAATCATTCCTTCATTACTGATTTCCATGGAAACCCAGGAAAAGAAAAAGAAAGGAAGTCAATTGGAGGACTGCTTTAGGCTTGAAGTCTGGTTCTCATGAAAGGTCAGTGAGGGGACCTCCGTAGTCCATCTCAAAGGCACCTTCAGACCTGAAATGCTTTAATTCCTTGCCTGCACACCTGGCTGGGATTTGGATCTGGACTGGGAACAGGATACCAAGGTCATGCTGAGCCCCACCTGCAGGCAGTGGAGCCTCGCTGCTGAACTTCCTGGGTTCAAAGGACATACTTGGTAGCCGGGATGGTTTTGAAAGTGCCCTTAATGATCTCAAACCTACCTTGAAAGTCTCCAAAGGACCCATCTATCCCTTCTCTCTAGGGCACTTAGAAGAGGACCTGGGGTTGGCTGGAGCCTCTGGAAGCAGAGCCCCGTTCCCACAGGAATTGACTTCAATCTTTACACTTCTCTCTCACATCCAATACATCGCCTGTTCACTCAGTGACTCTCTCTCTCTGCAAAGGAAAAGCGTCACGTTAGTCGGTAAAGATACAAGGATGAAGAAAACATGACCTGTGTCCCTAAAGATCTCAAAGTCTAGACGGAAACAACCGCTCCAAAGTGTGAGGAGTCTCTCATACGGGCAGGAAGAAAAGGTGGAAGCAGAGAAGGAAAACTATTGACCTGACTTGGAAGCTGGAAGGACATCACATCAGATCCTTCTCTTCCTCAAGCTTCTACGTATCCCCTGGGATGAGCTCACCTGTTACCTCCTCCTTATCTTCCCCTCCCTATCCCTTTCTGAAGCCCCCTCAGCTCTACACAGAATAAATCCAACCATGGTCCCACAGCACACTTCCCTCATTGAACACCTGTCGCGTTCTTTGAGTCTGAGGAAATGTCTACAAAGGCAGGTAAAGCGGGAGTCTGGCCCACCAGATGCCTGATGTGTGCAGGCAAAGGAGCCCTCTGAGACAGGACTCTATCTTGGGCACAAAAAGGTTGAGCCAGTGGGAAACCTTGGTAATCAGGCAGGAGAGGCACTCCAAGAGCCAGAGGATAAGAAGCAATTCTGAGCACAGCATGATGTCTGTTACTCAGATTTTCTTACCTCTAAAGTCCCGGTGAAAACACAGCTTCTCGAGCTGGAGAGCTATAAATGGAAGCCAAAAGAGATGTTTCGGTGAGAAGCTTTTTTAAAGGACTCAGAGATCAGCTGCATGCTTTGGAAGCCTTCTAACATGCGGAAGTACAGAGGGGAGACAGGCATTCTCCCCTTCGTTGCTGCAGACCACGGCTCCGTACACAGGAGGTTCTGAAGAGCCTGGTCAAGCAGCGGTGGCACCCAGCAAAGACTTCAGTGCCTAAAGTAGAATGATAAGCACTCCATGGCACAAGACAGCTCTGTAGGGGTAGTAGCGATTGCCAAATTATGGTGCCTGATGCATTAGTGGGTCATGGCCAGCAGTTGTTTGTTTTTGATAGACTAGAATAGTATAAAAAAGCATCAGAGTTTCTCATAAGTAGTAAGAAGACATATATGTGTACGTGAGTGTGTGTACATGGGAGTGAGTAAATGTGTATATATACTGGGTCATTGTGTAAAATATATCTCTTCCTGTGGGCCATGGTCTAAATCACAAAGAGATTGCCAGTGGAGCAGAAGTAGTAGCTGATGTACGTAGTAGTTGTCTTGTATTTAAGTTCATAAAGATTCCCGGATGTAATCAAGTAGGGATTGCAAGGGCTAGCTGCACCGTCCATTACAGTAGCCACTAGCACGTGTGACTATTTAAATGCATTAAAATTAACTAACAGTAAAAATTGTGTTCCTTTTTAATACCAGCCACATTTCAAGTGTTCAATAGACCCATGTGGCTAATGGCTACTGTATTGGCCAGTGCAGATGTAAATTATTTCCAATGTCTCAGAAAGTTCTAGTGGATATCACTGGCCTTGATCTAAATCTGGTGGACCAAAATTGTCAAGGATGGGCATGGACACCATACATTTTTAAAGGTCTACGGTAATTGTGAAGTGCAGTCGAGATTGATTTCATTATTGATCCCAAACAGCAGAAAATATAGATATGGAGCTTGAGAAAGAGGGTGAACTGGAAATTCAGACCTGGAAGCCAGTCGACATTGTAAACTGTAGTTGAAGCAAAGGAAGTGGATGAGCTGACTCATAGAGATTGGTGAGCAAAAGAAGAGGACCAAGTACAAAACCCTAAGATCGAAAGAAGCAAAATCAATGAAAGGAGCCTGGGAAGTGGAGGTGAAAGGACTAAAAAGGAACATCGGCAAGTGTGTTTTTATTTTATTTTTTCTTTAAAAAAATTTTTTTTACGTTTATTTATCTTGAGGGGGAGAGAGAGCATGAGCAGGGGACGGGCAGAGAGAGAGGGAGAGAGAGAATTCCAAGCAGGCTTCACGCTGTCAGCACAGAGCCTGATGTGGGGCTCAGTCTCACGAACTGTGAGATCCTGACCTGAGCCGAAATCAAGAGTTGGACGCTTAACCAGCTGAGCCACCCAGGTGCCCCAAAATTTATTTTTGAATTATTTTTTAAAAATGTATTTTAGAGACAGAAAGCACGAGCAGGGGAGAGGGGAAGAGAGAAGAGAGAGAGAGAATCTTAAGCAGGCTCCATGGAGCCTGATGCAGGGCTCAATCCCTTGACCCTGGGATTGTGACCTGAGCTGAAATCAAGAGTGAGACGTCAACCGAATGAGCCACCCAGGCACCCCTATTTTATATATATATATATATATATTTTTTTTTTTTTTTGCGTAGGCCTCACGCCCAGTGCAGGGCCCAACACGGGGCTTGAACTCACAACCTGGAGATCAAGACCGGGGCTGAGATCAAGAGTCGGACACTTCACCAACTGAGTCACCCAGTAAGTGTGTTTTTAGATGCAAGCAGCAGAATATCCTAGCTCACATCAGCTTAAACAATAAGAAAACTAATTATGTCATGTAACAGGAAGTTCAGAACTAGCATGGGCTCCAGGCACACTACATCAGAGCTCCAACTTCATTTCTTTGTAACCTGTCCAGAATAGTGTTGGCTTCCTCCTCAAGCTGGAGGAAAAATGGCTGCAGAAGTTCTTAAAGCAATCATTCATTGTCAAAAACAATAGAACCACTACGATTGGCTCAGACTAGTCATATTTGGGTTTGAATGAATATTGAGGTGTCAATCACTGGGGCCGTGACAAAAGAGAAGCAAGAGAGATGGGTGTCAGAGAAGCCAAAGAAGAAAGTAGGGTGACCAACAAGAGTCAAAATGCTACTTTGAGATCAGAGTGTATACCTCGCACATAGTAGAATTGAATTGTTTTCAGTAACGTATTGTTTGGTGGTTGATCATGATGAACTCGCCAAATCCATTTGGAGCCATGTATATATAAGAGCTCAAAATTCTAGCAGGTCACTCAAAGGAAAGATCAAGAGACAAAGAGGATTTTAGTAAAAGAGGACAAGGAAAGAAGAAGAGAAGGTCAAGAGCAAGGAGAATCAAAAGGTGTTTTGAGTTGCCATTTACAACATGGAAGGCATGCCCTCACCACATCCAGCCAAGACAAAAAAGTTAAATCAACCAGAGAACACATATTCCCAAGATCTGGAATTAAGAGCAAGTGTAACTTGTGACTTATGGTAAATTTAAAGAACTTCAGTGTCTTGTTTTACTCAGTGTTGTCAAGGCAATATCATAGCCTTAAGAACTTTGGCAAAGCGCTCCTTGGCCAATGGAGAAACCATCTCTCAGAGGCCTCAGTTGGCCACTGCCCACTATGTAGATCAGCTCCTTGATGCTATTCTCAGAATAAATTTTCCAACAGATGCTAAGGCAATGAAAACACACCGAGAATTGTAAGATGATTTAGTTTCCATCTGTTTTCACCTGTACTCAATTGAGGATACCAGCTCATAGCCCAAGCAATATATAACAGAGGCCAGGGGCTACTCCACCCATATTTTATAAAGTGCCTATGGTGCCACTTTTAGCACTGCAGCTGTAAATAACAAGACCCTCGAGTCACAGGGAGTGATCTCATCTCTTACATACATCCAGAGCTTACAGAGGCCAATATGTCCTTATGGATCATTGCGTTACTGGTGTCGCTGAGCTCACCGAAGCTCATGTGGCCCAGCTTAATTTCCTCGGGGCTCCTCTGTACACTCTCCCCTCCCTTCTCCATCTGGGAATTGTGTACGCTGTTTCCCAGGGACCAAAATATGAGAACCATGGCCTAGGAAATTTGGTAGTGGGGGAGCCACATCACCTCCACTGACATAATCAGGTAGTTTTATTTTTGTGTTACGCAGGGGGAGACTTAACAGGAAAACATACTAGAGACATAAATGGAACACTCTCCTTAAAATCTGTCAACAGCTTGCCATGGCCTTTGAAATAAAGATCAATTTCCTAATGTGGCTTATGAAGCCCTCGGGGTCTGCCAGCCTCTCCAGCACCCACCATGCTGCCCCCCCCCCCCACTTCTCACTGCCCTTTGGCCCCTGGTTCCTTGTCAGAGGAGGCCCAGGCCCCTCTGTCTGGAATCCTCTCTACCTCACACCCAGTCTTCATCTAGTGTATTCTTGATAATCCTCAAGAGCTCAACTCAAACATCACTTCTTCAAAGAAGCCCCCCTTCCTTCCCAGATTAGATTGGGACCCTCCAGTGACCTTTTCCTACTATCTGGATTTTTCTCCTAGGGCATTTATTCAGTTGTGTAATTTGTAATTTAATGTATGTCTTTGAAGTACACTCTGACTACTGTCAGTATGACAACCATGCTTGTCTTGTTCACTGTCCTCAGCCCCCAGCCCAGTGCCTGGCACATAGTAACTCAGTAAACATCTTGCTGAGCAATTGACTGCCAGAGTGAATTGCCATTCCTTGTGTCCATTAGCGCTGAGGTGGGGTGATTCTAAATTCTGATCTGTTAAACAACCAAAATAGCACAAAAGTTTTTTCTTATGCTAGTTCAATCCCATTCTATGTCTTTCCCCTTTGTTCAAATCTTTTTTAATGACAGTTTTACTGAAATATAATTCACATTCCATACAATTTACCCATTGAAAGCCTACAATTCAATGGTTTTTAGTATATTCACAGTTGAACAACTATCACCACAGTCAATTTTAGAACATTTTCACCATCGCCCCCAAAAGGAAACCCTGTACCCATTATTTAAATGTGTATTTATTTTTGAGACAAAGAGAGAGAGACAGAGACAGAGAGAGAATCCCAAGCAGGCACTACACCATCAGCACAGACACAAACCACGAGATCATGACCTGAGCTGAAATCAAGAGTTGGACGCTTAACCAACTGAGCCATCCGGGCGCCCCTGCTCATTTTTTAATTGGGTTGTTTTTATTATTGAGTTGTAAGCGTTCTTTATATATGGTAGATGCAAATCTCTTATCAGATACATGACGTACAAAAATTTTCTTCCATTTTGTGGGCTGTCTCTTCACTGTCTTGCTGCTATTCTTTGAAACATAAAATGTTGATGGGACCAAAATTATCTACTTTTTCTTTTGTTGCATGTAGCTTCACGTGATGGAAGGGGTGAGCTGGCTCTCTGGGGCTGCTCTTATAAGACACTGATCTCGTTCATGCGAGTTCTGTCTTCATGAACAAACTGTCTCCCGACGGCCTCACCTCCTAACACCATCATCTTGGGCGTTAGGCTTTCAACGTATGAATATTGGGGGCACACAAACATTCAGGCAAGAACACTGGTCATCCTCTTCAGTCCCCTTAGGTATGGATCAATTCTTCAGCATTTGTCTTTTATGACACTGACATCTTAAAAGAATACAGACCTTTTTCTCTTTTTAATAGAATGCTTCTTAGATTCCAGTTTTACACTCCCAGCCAGAATTCCATATAAATGTTGTGTCCTTCTCAGGGTATCACACCCATCTGATGTCTATCTGCCCCTCATTTGTGATGTTAATTCTGATCCCCTAGTTGAGGTGTTACCAAATTCTATTTAGTTACTAATAGTCTAAAATTTGACATTTGTCTTTACCTCTGTTCTAACTGTATAACCCCAAACCTTTTCTGTCAATAATGTGATATTTCACCTGGTGTCCATTCTTCTTGCTGTTTCCAATCAATTCATTCAACCTATAATTGTATTGTGCTGGTCTTCAACTTGTTTTCTTAACTCTGACTTCGCCCTTTTTAGCCCCATCTGCTGTTTTAGCATTTCATCTTGGTTTTTTATCTTATTTTTACTTTCTCATTCTCGATGTTGGCAGCTGACTGGACGTTTTTGTTTTCCCTGACATGTGTGAGCGAAATCTTGACCCCATTCTAACCTACCTAAAACTCATTTGTCTTCCTCTAAGAGCTCCAATTTGAGTCCTAAATGAAGTGTTTTATATACTTTTCTCTACACTGATGATATGGCCAGAGGGGCAGAGATAGAGTTCAACTGGGGTTGTGTGCCCCCTTTGTTGGTGGACACGAGCTCTCTTTAAAGAATATTTTCTGTGTTCTGCACTAGGAATTCAGACCTCATACTTGGAGACAAATCCTATTCTTAATAGGTTAGGCTTGGAATTATGCCCTCAATTCCGTATGAATCCCTAGTAAATGGCATACACTGAGGATGTTTTCTTCTGTCCCTGATGAAATACTCAGTTCTTTTCCTTGATTTTTTCCCTAGGGTTTCTGATTCTCCTCATCAATTCACTTCTCTCTAAATTGAGAGTGAGTGGTGAGAATATGGGTTTTTGTCAACTGGCTTTTTTTTCTCCCCCCGGTACCATATCAGGTGATGGTCAGTGGAACATGGGGGTGAGGTTAAGAGCAGTAGTGTGGTGGTAAATGTTTAAAGACTGGCTCTCAAAAATAAAAATCCCTAATGTAGAGTGTATGCCAGTTTCCACAGCATAAGTATTCCCCCCGTAGCCAATTTCAAGCCACCAATGTGACATGACTAAGTGTGGAATTGGAACACACATCGCTATATAGCGTAGCACATCATTAAACAGTATTTCCACCTTGCGGATACATAGATAACCTCAAAAGCATAAATAAGAGTAAAATGAAGTGAAATAATTAGAAAGCGGTGTTTTTGAGCATTTACTATCTTTGTTGTAAATAAAATTTGTTTAATTGTAAGTGTAATTTTTAAGAACTGCTCTATTTAATCCCTGGCTTGAAAAATCTCTGAGAACTGGACTATCAGTAGGCTCTCCTGAGCCAGTGGGAACCTGCTCCAGCACACCAGTGAGCCAGAATAAGCGCCCGAATTATCCAGTCCTTCCTCCGGCCACCGTTTCTTATTTTCGCAAGGTCATGCCACTTTTCTTCCATGGTGGCTATTGGTCACTTTTTGCTATTTTTAAAAATCCTTTTTGCTCATATTAAAGGAAAGAGATTCTGTGATTGGCTTCATCCTGTCACCTTTACCTCAAGATCTTACTCTTTCTCGCATGCTCTGCAAGTTTCTCTGGGTCATTTGAGGTTTTATGTACTATTCCGAACCAAAAAGATAGTATCCCCTGAGACGGTAATCACGAGTCTTGCTCTAAGTCTAAGCGCCACGAGCTGGAGTTGGGGGAATAGTAAGTGAGCTCTGTCTTCGGGCAAGTTAACCAAGGATCAGTTGCAGAACTATGCAATTTCAAACAGACAATATTCGAGGATAATAACGGATATAATTCACCTTGAAGAAAGGAAGAATGATGTTCCAACACATGGAAGGTAGTCGGCCTCTTACATATTTCTTTGAAAGGTAACTTTGAAGGGTCAGGTTTGGTGAGAGGTGCCTCCATAGACCCAAGAGCATAAGTGAGTTCTCAAACACATACAATGTATTTCCTGTGTGTGTGAGTGTGTGTATGTGCATAATTTTTTAAACTCTGTTTTGAGAAATTAAGGGTGTTTCCAAAGTATTCCTTATTAAACGATTCCTTGCTGAAACAAATCATAGATTGTAGTCAATATTTCCAATAATACAGTTGTTCTCAGCTCTGGCTGGACATTAAAATCACCTGGGGAGCTTTTAAAAAACACCAGTGCCAGAACCCTACTCCAAAAAGTTCTAATTCAATTAGTCTAGGGTGGGGCCATGCCATTAATATTTTTGAAAAGCTCCCCAGGTGATTCCCCGAGGCAGCCAGAGTTGAGAATCCTTGTCATAATGTAACATTTAGGATTTTATTAATAGTCCAGGAAATCTACTAAAGTAAATATACTAACCCCCTAAGATGCATGACAATGAATAGGAAAATTTGTAAAGTTCTTGAAGATGTTTAAAGAAAAACAAGATAATAATTATATGTTGTTAAAGTCTTTTTTTGGCTGGGACTCCAAATGTTTTATACTTTTAAAAAAGCAACTGTGCAGTGCCTAACGGAGCAAAAGCTAATTAAGTGTAACAATGCCTTGAAGCTGAAGACTAAAAAAACAGTATGTTTTCAGTTTTTCTTTAGGAAGTTCAGGATTGTCTGTGATCAGGATGTCCACACGTCCAGTGCCCGCTACAATAAAATCCCGCTGATGGGTTCCAGTTAACATGGGAGCTAAAATGTAGCCTTTCTGAGAAACCTATTTTTCAGGAGCACAAATTAAAATCATAAATAAGATTGTAAGGGGAGATCTCTAAAATGTTTAAGCAAATAAAGTTCCCCCAAGGGACTGATTTCTGGGGAATTCATTAGGCTTATTAGATGACATAATTATCTAATCACTGAAACAGGGTCCCTGGAGATCTCTTCTACTTTTTAGCTTAGATTTAATCATTGCATTTAAGATAATGCAGATCTTGGCACAGCGGAGTGGTCGCCAGAGATGCCCGACCGTCTGTTCCGAGGGGCGGCTAGCAGCGCGGCGGAGCGAGCCAGGGACGGCTTACACCTGAGACGGACTGCGGCACCGCACGTGCCCGAGGTGCAAGTCCAAGTCAAATGTCGAAGGAGAGCCTCCCTGAGCAACCAAGAGTGTCAGCTGTACCCAAGGCGGTCTCGGCAGCAGCAAGTACCTGTGGTGGATTTCCAGGCCGAACTGGGACGGCGATTCTTCGCTGGGACACCAAGCAGTGGTGAAAGCAGCACTGGAACATCCAGCTTAGCCGATTGCCAGGGGAAGAAGCAGCCTCCGTCTACTGTTTGAAACTTCTGCCCCAAGCTTGCACTGTGTGTGGGAGAGCCGCCGTCACACCTTTATCTGTAGCCTTCCCCCAGGTCTTAAGGATCCTGAAACCTTACCGCGGACGGTGGATTGGGTGCAACAGCAGCCGCGACTGTGGGAAAGAGCAGCAAGATGCCACGGCACACGGACTATAGACCCACGCGTATCCTGCAAGATGACCGAACATTCATTGGCACCTCTAAGGCTTTTGACAAACGTAGGAACGTGATCCTCCGGAATTATGATGAATCCAGCAAGATCTGGCCAAAGAATGCGAAGCGCCCAGAGCGTGAAGAAAAGCGGGTTGGGGGTCTGGTGTTGCTACGTAGGGAGAACTTGGGTTTCCATGCCTGTCAAGGACCACCCCCCAGAGACCCTGGCATTGCTCGGGGTACCACTTGCTGGAGCGGCAGGAGGTCCTGGGGTCGGCAGGGCAGCGGGCAGAGGAGTGCCAGCCGGTGTTCCAATCCCCCCGGCTCCTGCTGGATCTGCAGGCCCCGTGCGAGGGGTTGGGGGACCATCCCAACAGGAAATGGCTCCACAGGGAAGAGGTACTGTAGCCGCTGCCGCAGTTGCTGCTATTGCCATAATTGCTGCAGCCCCCACCCGGTGCCCACCGGGACGGGGGACCCCACCCACTCCCGTGGGCGGAGCTACACCACCTCCAGGCATCAGGGCTCCTCCACGTGGTATGAGACCACCCATGGGCCCACCAATTGGGCTTCCCCCTGCCGGAGGGACGCCAATAGGCATTCCCCCTCCAGGAATGAGACCCCCTCCGCCAGGTATTAGAGGTCCCCCTCCCCCAGGAGTGTGTCCACCAGAACACAATACTGTCAGTCCTTCTCAAGTCACTCCTTTCTCTGCGATGTGTCCTGTGAAACTACAGACAGTGTTTGTGAGCTTTTGTGCCTTCTTTGCTGCATTAATAATATTAGCAAATAAATGCACAGAGCAATTCAACAAAAAAATAAAATAAAATAATATAATATACATCTTTTTTCTCTATTGATCAGGACTTTTTTGGTTGTAAATAACAAATCCAACTGAACTAAAGTTAAGGAGAAAAGGAATCTATCGGTCAAATAGCCAAAAAGTCCAGAGACGAACTTCAGGCAAGGCTTGATTCAGGGGCTCAAACAATGTCATTGGAAATTGGGTCTTACTCTTTCCATCTGTCTTCTGTTTTCCCTCTAAGTAGATTCCGTTCTCAGGTTACTGTTTCCTCTTGGTAGCAAGATCGTTGCCAGTGGCTCTAGGCTTTCATACACCTGTTCAGCAACCCCAAAGATCATCCCTCTGTCCCAAGAACTCCAACAAAAATTGTGGAATTCGGGCACCTGGTTGGCTCAGTCGGTGGAGCGAGAGACTCTTGATCTCTGGGTTGTGAGTTCGAGCCCCACATGGGGTATCGAGATTACTTAAAAACAAAATCTTAAAAACAAAACAAAATAAAATTGTGGGATTGAATCGTATTGGCTTAGATCAGCCTGACTTTGGTCACGTGCCTTTCCTTGAACTAATCTCCATATTCAATGGGACACATTACTCCGATCGCCCAGGCTTGTGTTACATGTGCATTCCTGGAACTGGGGTGGGGTCAACTGTACCTGAATTACATGTCTGAAGTTGGGGTAGAGGGTGGCTCCCCAAAGAGAGTCAGAGTGTTGTCAGAAGATTTGGGGATGACCACTGAGCAAAGAAAAACAGGTTCACTACAATTCAGAAAAACTATTTCAAATTAAACTTCCCCACCTCTCTTTCCTCCGATTTCCCATTTAGCTATAACCAACGAGGTTTTATGGTGTCTTAGAAATTATCTTCTTCTTTGCGGTGCCTGAGTTCCAGCCCCACATCGGGCTCCCTGCTGACAGTGCGGAGTCTGCTTCAGATTCTCTCTCTTTCTGCCCCTCCCCTGCTCTTGCTCTCTCTCTTTCTCAAAATAAATAAATAAATTTTTAAAAATTGTCTTGTTTTCCAGAATTCAAACATATCATCTTATAGGCTTTTGGTATGGTGAATAAACATCTTCTGATAGGAGCTGGGTGCTTAAGTAATAAATGCTATAGGGGTTTTGCTATACCAAGCCATTACTAATCTTCAGTGTATTAATTTTTTTGCCTCAACCTGAGGCAAAGCCTTTATTTGGTATGAGAAATGCAAGTTTTTAAAAAATAAAATATCATGGCTGAAGACACTGCTCTCCAAACACCTTTCACCACAGAGACAAAAAAAGAAAAACCTTATGTCCAAGTTATCTTTGAACCCAAAGCAGATGTCTCGAGATTCTGTTCAAATGTGAAAGAGGAACCCTCTGGAATGAATGGAGATATGAATATATACTCCCTCGGAAGCACCATCAGCTTCCACTGTTCTGAGGTGGACTGTTAGAAGTGAGTTAGTGACCAGGATTGAAAAAGTTCATGGTTTGTATTTTGTTAATACTGGTCGTCATGGCAACCAACGGGTTCTACATAAAGCCTGAAGCCAGCGGACTTGTAATGGAATACATTCCTCTGAGTGAGTCAAAGCCTTGTTGAAAAGGAAGCAATCACGCTGCTGTGGAAATAAATTATGAACCGCTCAGGGTTGAAATAAGCAACTTTTTTGGAATCCCATTTCCCCCTCCTCCCACATACTTTTGATGATAAGTAACTTGGCAATGCTTCATTTCTGATGGGACTGCCTATCATAACTTGGAGAAGAGGCCTGGTAATATGTGGCTTGCCTACCTCACAAGGTGTCAGTGAGCATCAGATGAGAAAGTGTGTGTGAAAGTGCAATGGGCTACACTAATATGGCCAGTGCTGTGGATTAAGAGTTCTTAACATTCAGAAATGGAAGTTGCAGATATTATTTTAATCCACCCTGAGCCATTAGAGATTACTTCCTATGACACACATACTAATATTTTGTTCAGTCTGAAAACCCAAGTGATGAAACTTCCGCTGTTCCCCTGGGGCATCCTACTCCACCACAGAGCCAGAAAGTTTATGCTAGTAGAATATAGTGTTTAATAGCTCGGATTTTGGAGTCAGGCAGACATGGATTCAAATCCCGGCTCTACGGCTTTGTAGTTAAGGAAACTTGGGCACATCACTTAAAGTCTTTGCATCTCAGAATCTCATCTACAAAAGGGGGGTAATGGTACCTACTCTATAGAGCTGTGAGAAAGATTTCATACAATAATGTTAATAGAAGCACCTAACAACGTCTCGTGCAGAGTAAGGGGCAAATGAGTGTTAGGTGTTATTGTCATTAGTATTGTTCCGGTTGGGGCATGACCATCTTTGCTTTCTTGCTAATCCTTGTTGGAATTGTTTCTACCACATTAAATTCTTTTTTCTTCTTGATTTACTCTGGTGCTTTCAAATACTAAGTCAATACTTTCTGCTATTTTGATCCCCACCTTTTGTGATCATCTCGTTGATTACGATAAGCCACTGATTGGTTTACCTTCAAAAAGTGGATTCGATAACAAAGATTGTCAGCACTTTTAGTTACTTATTGTTCAGTATTATTATTGGCTTTGCTGGAGTGTGTTGACCCCAACTCACCACCATAGTTTCACGGGCCCTCTTGACTTGGAAATGAGAATGTTCTTAAAGTATTGGTGGAATAGCCTGCTTCTGGCACGCTGCACAGTAGGGAGCCAGCCACGACAGCCGCGCACACTCCCCCGTACCCTCACCTGGCAGGGAGCTGGCCTTGGATGATCGACAAAGTCAAGTTGCACAACTTTGGCCGGGAGCTTCATCCACTACGTATCCATCACTTGGACAACCTTGTTAAATTCCTGCAGCTTGGGCCTATCTGAGCTCTTCATCATTTTAGTATTGTCAGCCTAAGCAGACCAATTTCTGCTTCTAGGAACATTCCTTTGGAGAAGAGCAGAAATTTCAACAAACTCTCAAGTGCTCTTCAAACTCCTGGATCGGCGAGGCCCTTGAGCCCATTCTTGTAATAGACTCAGAAGAATGGTATTTGGAGCTGCAAGTTTGCATAGGGTCAGTTTTTCCAAGAAATGTAGTCCTTCTTTGGATAGTTAATTTGGAGGGGTTGGCATTTCCTTCTACCTGGCCTCATGTGTTTTCCCCATCTTCTTGGAGACTGACCTTAAAATAGTTTCTCTATCTTCATCCTTCCAGCACTTTTGTCTCTGCTCTTCCAGCATCTTCATTAATTTTAACACCAGGCTGATTTTTCTTTGCCACGAAAGGCTTTTAGCTTCTTTGATAGCTCTTTGATTCCTCCTGAGCCTGCTTCTCCAGCACAGGGTAAAGTTTAACAAAAGGGTTTTTGGATTGTTTTTTGTTTTGTTTTGTTTTGTTTTTAACCGGCAGGCCATGTCCCTCAGTGACAAACATTATTTAAGTAAGACACTCTTGGCCTCTTCTTTGACCAGCAAACCTCAATGGTTGGTAATTGTCAATGCCCAGAACAGATTTTTTCCTCCTTACTCGAAGATACCTTGAGGACCTCATGTTCAGGCCAGAACTATTTTGGGTGGAAGGGAGACAGGACATTTGATACCTTTGTGTCTGGTAAAATCTTTCCCACAGAGCCCTGGATTCTCATCTCTTCTTTACAGTGGCTAATGGTTAAGATGCTAATGCCACTATCTTCGCCTTGGGTACTCTGAACCTCAGACCACTTCCTTTCGGGCTGGGCATCTCTTTAGTTAGAACCACAATCTGAAGGGGAAATGCTTTTGATTAGCGAGGCAATTAAAAATAAAATTCTGTGTCTTCCGAAACGATTTTCTTCCATCTGACCAATTAGCCTGGTTTCTATTTTGGAAAACATCGATTACACACCGAAAAAATGCAATAAACTTGCCATTTTCAAAACTCCACAAACTCCAAGCAAATGATATTTAATGAGTGATTTATAGTGATATCAGTACAGTAGGGGCCCCTAACTTTAAAAACAGTGGCTTTTAAATTGCAAAGCTATGAAGATTATTGAACACCAACTTCCTTGCTAATAGAGCTGTAATTTTAAGGCAGAGAAGGTTCTCTCGGCCTCAGCACTCTGGACATTTGGGGCTAGATCATTCTCCCTTGTGGAAGCTGTCTTGTGCACTGTGGGATGTCGAGCAGCATCTCTGGTCTCTACCCATTAGATGCCAGTAGAATCCTCACTCCAGGGGTGATCGCCAGAACTGTCTCCAGACAAATTCCAAGTGTCCCCTGGGGGGCACAATTGCCCCTGGGTGAGAACCTCTGATGTAGAAGACATGGTGAAGCAGTTTTTCCCTTGTTTGCTTTTCTGGACTATGAAAGTGGGAGAGGCCAATGAAAAATAAGAACACAGTAGGTCTTAGAATGTACTATTTTCACTCTATTATCAAATCCTCAACTTTTCTCAACTGAGATTTTTAGAAAAACAATTAAATTTCCAAACATAGCTCGGATATACAAACATTGGTCCCCGGCGTGTCTCACCTCTCTGCTAATGGGTCAACAAGAACAGGACTTTTCACGAGGTGTTCCAAGAGTTTGCAGGGCCCCTCTCTGGCCTACTTCACGGAGAGCCAGGGTAAAACTACTCATTAGCAAAGTGACTAATGCATAGGCCTATTAGTTGAAATAGTCAGCGAGGGGAAAAGGAGAGTAATGTTTCCTGTGTACCGTTTCCTCTTTTAAAGCAGAATATGCTGTAGACTAATGAGTGGCCACATCCAAGTTGCTCTTACAAATTGGTAAGTTTCGTCTTTGCCGTCCAGTACTTGCTTCCAGACTAGTCGGGATTTTCAAAGACCCTGATGTGAAAAGAAAATGGTGATATCCCAGGCATTCTTGCTTTAATAACTGCTCCTCTCTTGGCCTCAGCCTCTCCTTTCCTTCCACCCCCCTCCTTCTTCCACCTTCCCTGCTTCCTGCTACTTTGAAGAGGGCCTGGGAAGAGTGGCCCCTGAAGGCAGGGAAGTGAATGGGAATTAGAATCACCTGGGGGCACCTGGGCGACTCAGCTGGTTGAGGATCCTTCCAGGTCCCCATCTCACAGTTCTTGAGTCGGGCTCTCTGCTGACAGCGCAGAGCCTGAAGCCTGCGTCAGATTCTGTGTCTCCCTCGCTGTCCGCCCCTCCCCGCCTTGCGCTCTCTTTCTCCAAAATAAATTTAAAAACACATTCAAAAAATTTAAAATCACTTGGAGAGCTTTTCACCCCGCACAGTTATGAAGGCCAGCCGACTATCCCATCCACTCCCTACCCAGCGCCCACCAGCAGCGTACTGGCTGGAAACAAAAGCCACACACAATTAGGAGGCATTGAGGAGATTAAGGAAGGGATGCTTTGCAGAGACGCGGTCAGGGTTTAGGGAAATCCCTGGGAGGGTGCAGTACGGTAGAGTAACAGCAGGGAGCTGGTACCCCCCTCTGCTGGAAGGGCAAGGAAGAGCGCGGTAGCTGGAACTCAGACGGCAGCAGTGGGAGCAGTCGTCTTGTGGGAGCTGTTTCTGGCGCCACACAAACCAGCAAGCCAGGCTGACCCGGCAAGGGGAGTGATATTTGACTTAATACCGGAGTCGCATGTGGAACCGGTTTCCGGGCAGAGGCAGCGGCAAGTGCAAAGGCCCAGAGGTGAGAATCGCCGCTTTGTTCTTAAGAGGATTTTTTGTAAGTAGACTTCGGGATCTGTCAGGGTCTGCACTGTCTCACCTCTCATTGAACTCGAAACAGAATTTGGGGGCTATTTTGAAACACTGAACACTGTGTAGTTCTTTAGGAGGTGTCTCCTCGGGCACCTCATCCTATCCCCTGAAGCCCCCAGCTTCTGTGGCTGGGAGACACGGAAGTTCACCCTAAAAACAGCTCTGAAGCATAAACCGCTGCTTCTCAAACTTCAGCAGGTTTGTGGTTCTGGTTTAGCAGGTCTGGGATGCAGCCCGAGAGTCTGCATTTCTATCAGATTGCCAGAAAGGCCATTGCTGCCTGGCCATACTTTGGAGAGCGAGGACCTCAAGAACTCGGAACAGGGCAGAGTGGGAAACAGAAACCACCCACCAGAAGTTAGAAGACCTGGGTCCAATCTAAACTGTGACCTTAACCAGTCACATGACCTCAGGCAAGCCACTTAGCCATTCCTTCATCTGTAAAAATGGAGGTGTTAGGCAAGGCTCCTCCTGCTGTCCCTTACGTGTCTGCAGGTGATGACTAGGCCTTTCAGACCAAATGCTGTGACATTTGCAGTCGCTCTAAGTTTGGGAGTTCTGACATCAGCCCTACGGCCATTTTATTTCTTCTGTGCTATTGTGAGGACACAGAAAACAGTAATGTCTGAGCCCAGAGGTGGAATCCCTCAGACTCGGACAATAGAAGTTGGGAGAGGGAGTCATCACACACTTCAGTCAATGGAGGATTTTCTCTCAAAATTAGTAGAGGAGATACCTAGCAATCACTACTTTAAGCTGATTAGAATTGTCGTTAAATGGAAGTAAGCTAAATATCAACCAACAAGTGACTGGTGAAATTAAACATTCTAGGCAACCATTAAAAATGATTATGTTTGGACAATTTTACTGATATGGGAAGTTGACACGATGTATCATGGAGTGAAAAAAAATGAGAGGTTACGTTACAGCGTGTGTATAGCAAAGAGTACATGAGCTTAGGTATTCACCAAGAAACGTCTAATTTTCTTTAAATGGAAACAATCTAAACAACTAAATGCAATGCCTGATCCTAAAGTAGATCCTTATGAGAGGTGAAAAATGCTGTAAAAGACACTATTGGGTCAACTGACAAAATTGAAACTCAAATGGTAAATTAAATTAAAATATTGTATCAATATTAAATTTCCTGATGTTGATAACTGTACTGTGATTACTTAAGAAGATCCTTTTTCTACAAATAATCCAGTGAAGAAATGGGCAAAAGGCATGGATAGACACTTCTCCAAAGAAGACATCCAGATGGCCAACCGACACATGAAAAACTGCTCAACATCACTCATCATCAGGGAAATACAAGTCAAAACCACAGTGAGATACCACCTTACACCTGTCAGAATGGCTAGCATGAACAACTCAGGCAACAACAGATGTTGGCAAGGATGCGGAGAAAGAGGATCTCTTTTGCATTGTTGGTGGGAATGCAAGCTGGTGCAGCCTCTCTGGAAAACAGCATGGAGGTTCCTCAAAAAACTAAAAATAGAACTAGCCTATGACCCAGGAATTGCACTATAGGCATTTATCCAAGGGATACAGGTGTGCTCTTTCGAAGGGACACATACGCCCCCATGCTTATAGCAGCACCATCAACAATAGCCAAAGTATGGAAAGAGTCCAAATGTCCATCGATGGATGAATGGATAAAGAAGATGTGGTATATATATATACAACAGAGCATTACTCGGCAATCAAAAAGAATGAAATCTTGCCATTTGCAACTACGTGGATGGAACTGGAGGGTATTATGCTAAGGGAAATTAGTCCAAGAAAGACAAATATATGACTTCACTCATATGAGGACTTTAAGAGACAAAACAGATGAACGTAAGGGAAGGGAAACAAAAATAATATAAAAACAGGGAGGGGGACACAACAGAAGAGACTCATAAATATGGAGAACAAACAGGGCTGCTGGAGGGGTTGTGGGGGGGGGATGGGCTAAATGGGGAAGGGGAACTAAGGAATCTACTCCTGAAATCATTGTTGCACTATATGCTAACTAATTTGGATGTAAATTAAAGAAAATAAAAAACAAAACAAGTTAATAAAAAGAATTTTTAAAATAAATCCAAATATTAAATATTCAAAAAAAAGAAGATCCTTTTTCTTAGAAAATGTGCACTGAACTTTTTCCTAAGCATAAAATTATTTCCAAATAAAGAAAGTTTTCTTAAAAAGAATGTTTAGGAAGCTCACAGAACCTGGGGGTGGGGATAGGGTGTGGCACAGAGAGTCAGGCTCAAACACAAGGCAGCCAGAAACATTCCCCGAACCATCACTGGTCTGCTCCAGCCAAGAGTAGATTACTTCTGGGGGCACCTGGGTTGGTTAAGTGACTGACTTTAGCTTGAGTTGTGATCTCACAGTTTGTGAGTTCGAGCCCCACACTGGTCTCTGCCCTGGCAGCACGGAGCCTGCTGTGATTCTCTCTCTCTCTCTCTCTCTCTCTCTCTCTCTCTCTCTCTCTCTCTCTCCCCCTTCCCCACTTGCTCTCTCTCAAAAATAAATAAACATTTTTTTTTTTAAGTTTAAAGAGTGACTACTTCTCAAACAGACACTGCAGCTCTCACAGATGATAGCAGGGACCAGATGCCTGAAACTCATTCACTGCTGCCTCTAAAGAAAAGAGAGCTTCCTACTTCCCTCAGCAGGAAACAGTTCCTCATAGCACTTGTTCCCATGCATAACTGGCTTTCAAATCCATGTCTTCCCGAGGTGCATCTGATCAGTGGGAATTAGCTGCAGGGGTTGCTGGGAAAGCAAATTTATGATTTCAATCTTTAAAAAGTCAGCATCCGTGTACGAAGTGCTCCAAACACAAGATGGGTGTTCAAAAGATGTCAGGTGGCCACAGATGGGACAAATGCTACCACCATCACACTCACAAAAAGTTACCCCTAATGATGACTTCTGTGGAGTCACCCCAGCTTGGGTCTGGGAAGCCTTCCTTGTGCACTTCTAGTCACTTCCTTGTGAAAGCAGCTGCCTAACGTTGGCTCTGATAGAGCAGACATGACCTAGTTACTGTGCACTTCAAATATGTCAGACATGCAAACAGAACCCAATGAGACATCACTACATACCCACCAAAACAGCTAACGCGTAAAAGGAAGACTGACACACCAAGTGACAGTTAAGATGTGCAAAACTAGGACTCTCACTCATCGTCAGTGGGAGCGTAAACAGGTACAAGCACTTTGGAAAAGCTGAATATATGTACACTCTATGACTGAGCAATTCCGCTCCTGGTATCTAACCGACAACAATGAGCCCTTATGTCGATCAGAGGATGTGCACAAAAGTATTCATGGCATCATTATTCATAATAGCTCCAAACTAGAAACGACACAAGTGTCCATCAACAGTAAAATGAGTAAATAAATATCGCAATACGTACAATATGGAATACTACACAACAATCGAGAAAATAATGAACTAGCCTTACACACAGTATTATGGAGGAATTTCACCAACAGTGCTGAAAAAGACACCAGATACAAAAAAGCACATCCTGTATGATTCCATTTACATGCAGCTCAAGAGCAAAGAAACAAATCTATGACAACATGTCAGAATAGCAGTTTCTGTTAGTGTGAAATTGAGGGGTACCAAGAAGGGGCATGAGGGGGCCTTTTAGGATAATGAAAATGTTCTGTATCCTGATCTGTGTGCAGGTGTCACAGGTGTTTACCCATACAATTCAAACTATGCCCTAAGATACACACTTTACTGTGTGAAACTTATACCTCAATTTTTGGGAGAAAGAATAAAGACTACGGAAATAGGATCACAGATTCTTAGAGCATTAAGGGAACTTTTCTAGAAGGAAGGAAGGAAGGGAGGGAGGAAGGAAAGAGGAAGGAAGGAAGGAAGGAAGGAAGGAAGGAAGGAAGGAAGGAAGGAAGGAAAGAACTGTCATCAGAGGAATACGAAGTCTCCTAAAGTTCTGAAATGACTGGTGGCATGCTACGATCTCCACCAGGTTTAGCTGTTGACAGCATTTTCCTGACTCCGCCTCACACTTTCCCATGTCTTCAGAAAGTAACTTTTTGCAATTAAGCACTAAGAAACTAGCTGGAAATGTGTGTATGGAGCAGTTCTACATAACTGCACAGTGCTTTGCCATTCACAGAGAATAGGGTACCTCATTTGACCCTTGCAACAACCCTGGGAAGTGGGCAGGGTGAATGTTCATTTCCATTACCATTGCATTTCAAAGAGGCTAAATGGTCATATGGAGTCACTGCTTCTGACTTTCAATCTAATGCTTTTCTAGTGTTTGTAAGTGCTGATTTCTATACGACAACTAAATACAGCAAATAATTCTGGATTGGATCCTGGAAAGGAAAAAAATGCTATAAAGGACATTATTGAGAAAAATTGGTGAAATTTGAACACAGACCACATGTAGAGGATAATATTGTATCCACCATTTCTAAATTTCTTGACTTTGATCATTATACTGTAGTTTCATAAAAGTGTCCCGGTTCACAAGAAATGCATGCAGGAAGTATGCAGAGTGAAAGGTCACCATGCCCATAACTGACTCTCAAATAGTTCTTTAAAAATTAGAGAGAAAGAGGGGGCGCCTGGGTGGCTCAGTCGGTTAAGCGGCCGACTTCAGCTCAGGTCACGATCTCGCGGTCCGTGAGTTCGAGCCCCGCGTCGGGCTCTGGGCTGATGGCTCAGAGCCTGGAGCCTGCTTCCGATTCTGTGTCTCCCTCTCTCTCTGCCCGTCCCCCGTTCATGCTCTGTCTCTCTCTGTCTCAAAAATAAATACAACGTTAAAAAAAATTTAAAAAAAATTAGAGAGTAAGAGAGGGGCAGCAAATGTGGCAAAATGTCAATAACATGTGAATCTCGGTGAGTGGCGTTCAAGTATTTGTTGTATTGTTCTTGCAACTTCCATGGAGGGATTAAATTTTTCTCAAAAAAATCTAAAACATTCAAGAAAAAACTACTTTCGGATAAAATCAAGTTATGCCTTCTGTTGTGCATATCACATGAAACCATAGTCATCTTGGGCACTGCAGAAGAAAAATGACAGCACTATAATTTCTAACAGATTTATTAATTGCTTCATTTCATCATCACACAGGCAAAACATCCTTTCTCTTATTTAGTTAACATAATCTATGAACTTAATAGAAAGACTTGCTCTGCGGGGAACAGTTGTAGCTTTTATAGAATACCTTAGAATGTTCTTTTTAAATGTTTATTTCTTTATTTTGAGGGGAGGAGGGGCAGAGAGAGAAGGAGAGAGAGAACTCCGAGCAGACTCCGTGCTATTAACGTGAAACCTGACACGAGGTTCAATCCCATGCCCGCGAGATCACAACCTGAGCTGATATCAAGAGTCGGATGCTCAGCTGACTGAGCTACCCAGGCACCCCTAGACTACCTTAGAATGTTCTGTTATGAAGCCCTGAGAGAGGGAAAGAATCTGCAGCCTCATGGTCCCTGCTGCTTTGGTGATGCCTCATGAAGATGGCAAGACTTTGCAAGGCAGAGACTTGTGGCACACTCAGGGATACTGGGTCCCAGGGGCAGGGGCTCCAGCTTTGCCTGAGTCCTATCACCCAAGTGTATTTTGGAAGCAGCAGAACTGCTGGACTGAAAAAGGAACTAGGACCCTGTCCATCATGAGGAAAATGGGCGATGACGTAAACAACTGCAGAGCGCTGGCCTGGAAAAGACTCACTAATTGAGTTCAAATTTCCCTCCACCTCATGGGTGTCCCAAATGGAACTTAAGTTAAAATAAATAATAAGACAATGTTTCTATACTTGAATGTTTGGACTGAGATTCATTCCTATTACGTTAAGTAACATGTATTGAAATGTATGATATGCTGGCCATGTTATAATGGTTGTTTTATTTCGTTCTCACAACAACTCTATGACTTAGGTAAAATAGTCCCCATTTTACAAATGGGGAAACCGAAGCTTAGAGGGGTTATTAACTACTTGCCTGAAGTCACGCAGCAGGTAACTGGTGGAGATAGGTGAGCTCGGACAGGCTGACTCCAGAGTCTCGGTGCTTAGCCCCTCCACCATGCTTACAGGTGGCTACCCGCCTATCCATAAGGCCAGTCCTCCCCCTAGCAATACCCGCTACAGACTAGGGCCTGTGATCTATTAAGGGAAGATGCTACTCTGCGGTGTAACAGAAATGTAAGAAATCTATCCCAGCTCAACAGAACACAAGAAAATCATTAATTCCATCCCTTTCAATAGGCAGCCAAATTTTCCACACTGCGGATGACTAAAAGATGGAGCTGATTGTGCCCAGGAGGGTGTGACAGTACTGGTACTGCCAAACGTCCTGGCTGGTGATGCCCTCCTCCCCTGCAAAGAGTGGGGTTCTTCCAAACGACATTGGTGTTCTCCACTCCCCCCATGGACGTGTAACTTAGGTAGGTAAACCTGCCCAAGTCGCACACTATGCCTCACCCAGGGCCTGAAGAAAGCTGGTCCCACACTAAAGGCAATTTGTGAAACATAATTACTTGCAGATTCCTTCTGGAGCCGCTTAAGCTCCTTGAGGTCTCAGATGTGTGGCCAGGCTAGAACTCTTCTTGGCAGCTAAGGATCCTTCTGCCTCCAGCTGGAGAGGAGGTCCAAATGACAGAAACCAAGGGCATCACTCAGATGGAGTTTGGCCTTCCCAAGACTTGGTGGGGCAGGCTCAGATGCATGAATGGGGCTTTGGGGAGCCTACCCTTTCAGCAGATCCAAACCACACAGATCACAGAGATCTGCGGAAAATAATGTCTTTTTCATGAGCGGACTGAGCATTAGTGATAGTCTCCATTTGGCTTGATGGCACTCTGAGTGGGGAAATGAAAGTCTTTTCTCTCAGTAAAAGGGGTAGCATGGTCAACGAAACTCATGCCCAGTAACCTACTGGAAAGGCTTGCCCCAGATAACGTTTGTTTTCTGTTGAGAGAAGCACAGCAGGCTTTGATTCTGCTACTGTAGTGTTTGCAATTATATTTATTATCTATTATGGGTCAAATCACAAAACTATAATGGATACAGCTACATACAAATTTGATTACCCCCCAAACCCTGAGACATAGCTGTCATGTATCTCATTTTACAAATAAGTAACCAAGTTAATATAAGCCTGACATGATTTTAATTTTAATCCAGTTCAAATCAAAGTTAGAAGCAGAGGACATTCGACAACATGGACAACTCTCATAGACATCGAACAAAAGGAAAGAAGGCAGATAGGAAAGAGTGCATACTATATGATTCTATTGGTATGACATACAAGAACAGGAAAAACTAATCTATGGCGACAGAAATCAGAAGAGTGGTTACTTCTGGGAGTGTGGTATTGACTGGAAAGGGGCATGAGGGAGCCCCTAGGGATGCTGGAAGCTTTCTAGATCTTGATTTCAGTGGTAGTTCCACAGGTGTATTCAAATGTACAAAATCATTGAGCTGTGCTTTTAAGATTTGTGCACTTTATTAAGTTGTCTCAAAAAAGAGGTCACAATTAATTTATGAGAAAAGAGCCAAGAATGCACAAGGGGAAAGGATAGTCTCTTCAATAAAGAGTACTGGGGAAAACGGATAACCACATGCAAAAGAAAGACAATTCCCATTTCACATATATGCAAAAATGTACTTGAAATGGGTTACAAACTTGGATTCCCCAGCTTCTTGGAATTTTTTTTTTTTTTGCCTCTTGGATTTTTTTAAATTCCTATTTTATATTTAAAATGGATATGTGCATTGAAAAAGATCCATTTCAGTGTGATAAAATTAGACCTTAGCAAGAAAAGCATGTCCCTCCCAAAATAAATTTCTCTTCTGGAAGTTTCAAAACACACTTCTCATTAATTTTGGGGGTATCCTACTCTGCTCCTGCTCCCACCTGTGACTCCTGCCCTGCAGCTACTGAGGGCTATTCTTTGAACACTCCATGCCTTGTCTATCTTCAGTATGCCTTTGCCCATGCTGGTCCTTCTTCCCGGAACAGTCTTATCCCTTCTCCCTACATGATGGATATCTATGGCTTCTTTAATACCTAGCACAATTATCACTTCCTCAACAAGCCTTCCCCCTAAATGCCTCAGGTGAAATTTACTCCCTCAACTGTTGTACCCTCGTAACTCTGCGTAATTATTTACTTATACTTGTTTCTTCACCTAACTGTGAGCAGTTTGTCAAAGACAGAGCCTGTGTCATGTTCACTGTTCTGTCCCTAGTGTCTACCATATTGTAAGTGATCAATAAATGTTTGTTGAATGAATAAAATAATTTCTTGATCTGCAACGTGGATTAAGAACACATAACCCTAAGTATGCTCACTGTGGAGAAGCAATTATGAACTCTATACATCTGGGGCTGCCAGAGCCATCTGGAGAAGCACCATCAGATTCTCAAGGTCCAAAAACTCCTGTACACTCCATCCTGCCCTGTGATGGTAGGTCATGGAAGGAGGCTTTCATATTTCTTAGAATTGAGCTTCCATAAACCAAATCAACCTTTTATTTTTCTAATATTCTCTCAATGCCTACTTTGTATAAGTTGCAATACCATATTTCGTCAAAAACTACTATTCTTACAGGTGGCAGATAGGAATAAAGGAGACACGCTGGAAGGAGAGAATCCCATCCTCCCACACAGAACCCTTTCCCCATACCTGACAGCCTCAGAGATTAACAAACTGTCACCTAAAGGTCATTGCCGGTTTTTTGTTTGTTTGTTTTTTAATTAAGAGCTACTGATGTTTCACAACTGCAGTTTCTCTGAAGATTAGCAAATGATCTCCCGTGTCTGCCTTTCCGTTGTTCATTCCAATTCCCTGTGGCCCAGAGAGCAGAGGGCGGGGAAGTGTTCTGATAGGTGATTTCAATGCCAGACCCCTCTGGAGTCAGGAGCCACATTCAACAGATCAACCTAGACGGAGTTTTTTAAAGGTCACAAAGATGAAAAAGGGTAGAGAAAACATGACCTTCAAGAAAGGAAGAAGAGAACCAAACAGGAGTCTTTGCATAACATCATTCCAAATAACTGTGCAAAAGCCTCTGAAGTAAACAGGTGCTGAGTCGGATGTCTGAGTCTTAAGTTTACTAAATCATTCTATCAGTCAAGGTTCCAGCGGGACACAAATGGAACACACACACTGGGTAAGTGAAGACAAGTTTAATAAGGGATTGGGCAAACACCACAGAATGCCCCAAGAAGGAATTCCACAGGTGATACTTACACTGACCCTATTTGGCTCCCATCTCTTGCTTGTGTTGCCCAGTGGTTGAACCCAGTAGGAAGCCAGAGAGCAGGGGGCCCTGTGGACACAACTCATGCAGGTCAGCCTCCTGGGTTACAGGATGGAGAAGGGTGGAGAAGGTGGAGAGTGAGCTTTGGAGAGTGGAAACAGAAGATGTTCGGCACCCAAACGATTCAGACCACTCTCAGCACCCCCCTTTGCTGAACACCCATTGACTTAGACTCTCCCTTCTTCATTTCCTTCCACACAAAGCACCTGCACATTTCCCATATATTTTATGGCCCTTTATTTGTGTTTGATGTCCATACAGTCTCTAAATGTCTGTGCCTTGACCATCTGATGACGTCTCCCTAAACTTAGCTGTTTAGTTAACCATAGGTCAATGTGACCTCAACGAATAAGTGACATCGGAGCCAAGAAATGAATGATAAGAAGGAGGTATCCACGCAAAGATCTAAGGGAGACCATTCTCTGCAGAAGGAAACACCAAGTTCAAAGCTCTGAGACAGAATGGCGTTTGGAGAGCTTGAGGGACAGGCAATGCATCCCAATGCATCCCGAATGCTTCGTTCCTTGTCAATTATTGTAATGATCAGACTCCCACGCATAACACAGGGAGTCCTTCATCTTAGATGAGGAAAGGAAGCCTCGCTTTGACAATCTTGGACCTGTTTCCTCATTCGTGAAGTGGGAAGCTTGACTGAGATTGTGCCTGAGCTCGCCTCCTACTCTAAAAAGATATGACTCTTTCATCCTATAAGGAAAAAAGACCCAAAGTGCCATCCGTTTGTTTGAAAAAGACTGCGTGGGCATCGACTGTGTCTTTACTATGGGGCCAGCGTAGCTGACGCCATCAGTGCACCAACGGCGATACCCTCGGCACTCACCTGCAAGCACCCGCCGCCCTCCACCCAGAAGCTTCCACCTAGCCTGCGTGCAAGGAAGGCCAGAGTGGCAAGGATCGCCCCCGGAGCAGCCCTTGGCTGTGATGAATGGGAGGGAGAGTGTCAATACCCTGGCTTCTTCCCCTTCAGGTGGAACAGCTCTGAGGTGCGCTCCGTATGTTCTCCTACAGCTTCTCGGGGGTGTGAAGCCGCAATTGCCCACAGAGGTAGGCTGCTCTTTAACACATGCCTAGCACTGGCCTCTTTCCCTTCCGTCTTCTATCCTCACTCCTTGACTGGTGCTTTTCCCCAATAAACAACTCGTGCTCGAATCTTATTCTTAGATCTGCTTCTGAGGGAGCCCCACCTAAGCAAGCTAGTTATAATGAGGGATACCAAGGAGCATAAAATACATCTCCACCCTCTAGTTACTAGTTTTTAAAAGTAGACATTAAAGAGGAGCCTGGGTGGCGCAGTAGGTTAAGCACCCAACTCTTGGTTTCAGCTCAGGTCATGATCCCATGGCTCATGGGATCAAGCCCTGCATCAGGCTCCAAGCTGACAGTGCAGAGCCTGCTTGGGAGTCTCTCTCTCTCTCTCTCTCTCTCTCTCTCTCTCTCTCTCCATCTCTCTCTGCCCCTCCCCTGCTCACACACACACACACTCTCTCTCTCTCTCTCTTTCTTTAAAATAAACTTTAAAAAAAAATAAATAAAAGTAGACATTAAAGCCTTGAAATATAACTTTTGACCCAGCAGTTCAACGTCTAAGAATACATCTTTCAAAAGTAATATTTGTGCACAAAACTTAGATACCAAAATGTTCATTTCTCATCAAAGCATTGAGAATAAGAGATACAAGTAGCAAATGTCAATGTAAATGTTCAGTGGTGGGGAAATAAATACTGGTACGCCCATGCAACAGAACACTATGCAGTCATTAAAACCCATGTTGTAGAATAATACTTAATGACACGGGCACGGTTCGTAAGCACAATTAAATAAACAAGGGTTACACAACAATATCTTTGGTACCTATCGTTTTCACTAACAATAATATATATGTGCGTAGAAGAAAAATACTAGAAAGCTAACACACCGAAGGATTAACACTCGCCAGCTCTGGGTCTGTCTATATTTTCCAATATTTCTAGAAATAACATGTATTTTTTACCTTTAAGGTGATGCGTTATTAGTTTACATAGTCTAAGATAGCATTTCTCAATCTCAGCGTGACTGATATTTTGGAATGGATCATTCTTTGTGGCGGGGCCGTCCTGTGCCCTGTGGGATGTTTAACAGCAGCACCGGTACCT
The DNA here is from genome assembly GCF_018350175.1 of Felis catus. Taxonomy (NCBI): domain Eukaryota; kingdom Metazoa; phylum Chordata; class Mammalia; order Carnivora; family Felidae; genus Felis; species Felis catus. The sequence continues at coordinate 15,568,230 of NC_058386.1, forward strand.
GTCTTCTAGATGCCAGTGACGCCTTTCCCTTCAAACTGTGACAATCAGAAATATCTCTAGACACTGCCAAGTGTCCCCTGGGAGCATAATCACACCCAGTTGAGAACCATCAGCCTAAGAGAACCTCAAGTGGTAAACCCATGATAGCAGTTAGTGGCCACGGAATAAAGTAAGATTATTCAAAATCTGTCAGACATGCATGATTTTTTTTCATGTTGAAGAAATCAATGTCACGTTCAACCTATAACCTAAAGTAACATTTGTTCCAGAAGAGGCCACTTCCTCAGATGTGTGATAGAAGAACCGATAACAGGTTCCGAGATACCATCGTTCAGTTTCTAGGAGGTTCAGACTTTCAAAAGTTGAAGTCACGCCAGCCTAATGGGTCACTTGCTTCCCATCTGGCCTCACACTGGACGACGGACGGGAGGTAAAAGAACACCCTGAAATGTTTGCTGTCAAAACTTCCTCAGTACCATTACTTTCAGTGATTTAACGGTGGTTACACAGTCGTTCGTAAATGCAACGGACACAAGAAAATTCCCCAAGGGGTTGGTGAGAGTTATGATATGAGCCTGAGTGGATGAGTCTGAGTCCATCAGGAAGTGTTGACTGAGCCCCCTGTGTGCGCTTAGTGCTGTTCTAGACTCTGAGGACACAGAGGTGGACACGATGTTCCAGAGGCCTACCCTGGAGAGATCCCCGTTTCTAGTGAGCAGGGGTGGGGTCACATTTATGCGAACAGGATAATTGGATGGCGAGGATAATTAGATCACGCGCAAGAGGGCGGCTCAGCAGGAGGGAGTGTTTTTGGCCGCCGCAGCCTCTCCGAGCACCACGTGCACAGGTGACGGCATCTCTGCAAAGGCCGGAGCCAGAGAAGCAGCTGAAGCCGAGCAACCCCAAGCTAGTGAAGGAGGAGGAAGTTGGGGTCAGGTCAGGTGATCTTCGCCGGTTTGGCAGGAAGTTGGGGTTGCACTCAATTGCAGTGCGGGAAGGTGCGGGAGGATCGCAAGCAGGGAGGACAAGAGCTAGTTTACGCTTTTGCCAGGTCACCTCGACCCCATGCAGGGAGCGGACCGGAGCAGGACGAGAGTGTGCAGGGAGATCTGTCATTTGACCTCCACATGAGTCCAGGTGAGAGATGCACCGGGGTGGCCCAACCAGGTTGGAAGGGTGAAGGCGAAGCAGTGAGATTCGGAAGAAGATTCGGGAAATGGATGGGAAGCCTGCGTGGGCCCTGCAGCCCGGGTAAGCCGAGCCAGCTGCCGGAGAGGCGAGAGGCGAGCGCTTGGGCCGCCTGAAGCTGGAGGTCCGGGGAGCGAAGCGGTGACTAATGACAGACAGCGTGAACGCCAGGGCCTTGTAAACCCGTTTTTATTTTTAAATAGGCTAACGGCCAGGAAGTAGGGCATTTTGTAACTTCCTTGGGAGTCAGAGCCAAATGGCGCCAGGAGGTCCCAGCTGTGTAAGCGGCACAGAGCACAGGCCAAAGCTGGGCCGCCTCTGGGGGGAGAGCCTCATATTCCTTCTGTAAAAAATTCCTACTTGGGGGCTGATGCCTAAAACGCCACCATTTGACGCTCTTTTTAGCTTAGATTTTTAGTTCAGCGTGAAACACCAATTCCTTTCCCCAAGACGAAACAGAAAGCAGTGATGGAGACTGGGCCATGAGGAGCAGGGCAGGGCAATGAGAAATCAGATGGGACAGAAGGCTGGAAGTTCTGGTTCGGAAAGCCCTTGAGGCACTGAGGGCGTATGTAGAGTGGACGGGCGCTGGGTGGGCTGCCAGTGGGTGGGCAGGCTGGAGCGGGGTGAGGGTTGCTCAGAGAGGCGGGGGAGGCCGTCCATGAGGACCCGAAAGAGCTTGCAGGAGGCCAGGAGGGCGAGCGCGGCTTCTTCCCACGTTTCCTGACGTGAGCTCCAGCCTCCTCGGTCTGGTCTGCAGACTGACAGGCCCTTACCTCCTCCTGAACGGATCTCGGATCTCGGCTGGCCCAGCTTAGCCTTAGAGCAGGAAGGGCCCCAGGGGAAGGAATCCCGAGGGGATCCTAACAGGCAGCTTTCCCAGGCTACTCTGGGGGAGGAAGGCCAACATTCAATTCGAAAACCAAGTTCCAAAACGATTATAGGACTGAGATCGTTTTGACGGCTATTGAAAACACAATCAAAGCTAATTTTCTCACTGAATTTAATCCTTTCTAATTCACTTTGCTAAAATTTTAAAAATGTATTATTATTTTTTTGAGAGAGAGAGAGCATGAACAGGGGGGGCAGAGGAAGAGAGAGACGGAGAATCCCAAGCAAGAGCCCGAGGAGCCTCTCCATCCCAGACCCTGGGGTCATGACCTGAGCTGAAATCAAGAGTCAACTGACTGAGACACCCAGGTACCCCTACGCTTCGCCAATTTAAAACAAAAATCTTATAATTTGCTGATTCCCCCCCCTCAAATTTGGAAGCCATTTAGATGAACATCATTGTTTTTTGGGTCTCAAGCACATTTTCCTCTACATTTCACCCTACCTGTCCAACTGCTGGGCGCGGAAGCCCTGGGAATACAGCCCAACAACTCTAGATTCGTGATGTCTTTCCTCCATTTATTTGACCTTCACTGGCTTCTCACACTTTCATTCATTCTTCCTCTCACTTTTTAAATAAATACTTACAGAATTCCTGTTATGCATCAGTTACTGTAATAGAGTCTGTGGAGGTAGAAAAATGAGGTAGTCTCTGCCCTAGAGGACCCACCAATGGTGGGAAGAATGTACAAACAAGTCATTAAAATGTAAAGGATAAGGGACGCCTGGGTGGTTCATTCGGCTCAGGTCATGATCTAATGGCTGGTGAGTTGGAGCCCTGCGTAGGGCTCTGTGCTGACAGCTCAGAGCCTGGACCCTGCTTAGATTCTGTGTTTTCCTCTCTCTCTGCCCCTCCCCCACTTGGTCTCTCTCTCTCTCTCTCTCTCTCTCTCTCTCCCTCTCCCCACCCCCCAAATAAAAACAAGGAGGAGGATAAAACTTAATAGACTTTTAAATACAGAGAACAAACTGAGGGTTGCTGGAAGGGTTGTGGATGGGGGGGATGAGCTAAACGGGTAAGGGCCATTAAGGAAGACACTTGTCCAGATGAGTGCTGGGTGTTATGCATAGGGGATGAATCACTGGAATCTAATCCTGAAATCATTATTGTACTATATGCTAACTAACTTGGATGTAAATTAAAAAATAAATTAAAAAAATATTCTTTAAATGCAAAGAATAAGCCCTGTAATTAAGATATGTCCAAAGCACTGAAAGCATATTACTACATTTTAATTTACACTTGAATTAATAAATAAATAATTCCTATAAATTTGCTACCACGTATTTTGTAAAAAGTTTACTTAAATGCCAAAGTTTCCCAAGACAGGTGAATTTTTCCTATTTCTTATGTTAGAGTGCCATCTACTGGAAATTCTGGAGAACAGCAATCAGTGATTTGTTATGTTAGAGTGCCATCGTGTGGAATTTTCTATAATTGCACAATTGTATTTTCCCGATTTCTTGTGTTAGAGTGCCATCTCGTGGAATTTTTATGTTATTGCAGCACCAATTATTTATTTATTTTCTTTTTGTGTTGCAGTGCCGCCTGGTGGAGTTAGCGTGTAATTGCAAAACAATTTTATTTATTTATTTATTTATTTATTTATTTATTTATTTATTTATTTATTTATTTATTTATTTATTTATATTTATTTATTTATTATCGAACTATCTGTTTGATTGTTTCTTATCATTCATTTATTTATTTACCTATCTCTTTAGCTGTCCATTCTTTTATTTAACTGGCTAGTTGGCTAGTTAGCTAGTTGGCTAGTTAGTTGGTTAGTTGGTTAGTTGGCTAGTTAGCTAATTAGTTACAGTGTCACCCAGTGGATATATTGTGCAATTGCGGATCAGAGAAGTTTTTTCCTATATCCTTAGGGTGCCGCCCAGTGGAATTTTCAAGTAATTCCAAATCAGATGTTTTCCTATTACTCAAGTTAGAATGCCACCTAGTGGAATTATCTTGCAATTGCATGATATGTTTTTCTCCTACTCAGGTTAGAGTGCCACCCAGTGGAATTATCTTGCAATCACATAACATGTTTTTCTTACAGGTTTCCCTTGCTATCCAAAAGTTGAAGGTTCCCATTAAACCATTCCTAAGCCGAAATGGCATAAAGCAAAGAGTGTCCCCTCCCTTCCAGAAGTTCCAGTTACACCGCTTGCTCTTAGGAAGGACCTACATTACTACATTATTACAAAAGTGAAAATCCTCTTCGGATTTCTTTCACCTAGGGAAAACAGGTACTAATGCAGTCCTCTCCAAAGAGGGAAGTGGCATAACTCTCTTGTGGTTAGTTCGGGGAAAGCTGTATTCAGGTTAGAGTGCCACCTGGTGGAATTATCATGTAATTTCAGAGCACATATGTTTTTCCTAGTACTCAAGTTAGAATGCCACCTAGTGGAAGTATGTAATTGCAAAACCACTGTTTTTTTCTGCTACTCGGGTTAGGGTGCCACCTGGTGGAATTTTCCTACAATTACAGAACAGGTATGTTTTTAATTTCTCAGGTAAGAGTCACCTGGCAGAATCATCCAGCAATTACAGAAAAAAAAATGTCTTTTTGTTACTTGTGAAAGAGTCCCACCTGGTGGAATTGCTCTTTGTTAAGAAGTAGACCAGTGATCCTCAAACTTGGCATCTGGATCACCTGGAGAGCTCTTTAAAAGAAAGACTGCAGGCCCCCAACCTGAGTTTCCTATTTGGGGGGTTTGGGTTGGGGTCTGGGAATTTGCATCTCTAATGAGGTGTTGGTTGATGTTGATGCTACTTGTCTGGGACTGCACTTTGAGAAGCACTGAAATACTCCTTAAATTTTAGTTTCACACGTAAATGGCTTTCTTTTCTCATGTAATTTCTGCAACTGTTTCATTTTTGGAAAACTGTAGAGTTTAGGAAGCTCTGCCCTCCTGAGTCTCTCTAAAGAACTCAGGATACCTTTTGATTAAACCTACCAGTTACTTTGGATATGTTTTCGCAAACTTATCTACACAACTTTACAATGTGGGATTTTGTCTGTTTTTGTATCATAAAATCCTAGTATGGGTGCTCCCTAAATATCCATTGGATGAATGAATGAACCAGGACTTCAACTTTGTCAGGTTGTTTGGATAAATACGACAGCTTCCTGAAACTGAAGTAGGCAGAAACTCTGTCTCCTTCCCTCCCTATCACTTCGCTGGCATGTTACAAGCAAAGAAGCCACAGAAATCTGTCAAAATCATTTATTCGTATGCAGGCCCAGAACCTGCCACACGGCCTGTTCCCATATGCAGTTGAGGGTTCTGCTTACTCCTTTTCGGCACTGTCACAAGCTTCTTCCCAAAATGTTGATCCGTGACAGATAGAGATGACAAAGTCCTCAGTAAGCAGCAAGCACAAGCCACTACCTCACAGGCGTTGGAGCTCTGACTTGTCAGACTCTTTCTTATACTGTGTTCATGCAAAGGCTCAGGTCCCTTGTCATCTTTTTAGCCAATAGCATGTCTTGAACACCACTCAATTCACCAACTGAAAATCATTTCTAACACTTCTTACGTGAATTGGTAACCTTTCCGGTGGAAACTTAGGGTATTTGCAGGTCCCCTAAAATATGGACTTCTGGCTAGGGTCCTTCCAATGTTAATAACCTACCCCTGAAGTGTGGCTCCCTGATTAGGGTACTTTACAGGTTAACTGACTGCCCCTAAAGTAGAGAAGATTAAAGTGAATTCCCAGACACATTTATAGCACTCCATTTACACTGGATTACGTTAAAGTAAATTGCAGGCATTATAAAGCCAAGAAATAAAAGTTTTGCTCATGCATTTATTCCCTCACTCTCCATTAAAAGTCTTACAGAGTGGGAATTTAGGCTAAAGGTCGAGAATTCTGAGTTCTATTCTCATCCCAGAGAACTTTAGCTGTGTGATCTCAGACAAATTACTTAACCTCTCTGGGCCTTAATCTGTCCATTAGTGAACGAGAGACCTGAACTAGCCATTGCTAAAGCTACCCCAGCTCTAAATTGGCAAGGTTGCATTCTTTCAGAAAGACACCATGACTCACTGGCAAAGTTCTATTACCTTTCAGGCCTTCTTAGCCCGGGAGAGGATTACACCCGGAGCATCCATTGTAGGTAAGGAATGAACCTCTCTTCGGCACCTAGAATAGGAAGGGTTATGTGCTCTCCGCGAGAATTGGAAAGAGGGTCACGTCATTTTCGGTGTTCTGAGGTTCAGCTAAGAACCCCGGGGTGAGAATGACCGCAGAACCACAAAGATCATCTCACAGAGAACTTCGCAGTCGGGGTGCAACAGATGAGCCATAGGGATGTCAGCATACTACTCCCCTACATTCACCGGGGCCAGAACCCCTGTGGGGCCTCCGCATTGGGGTGAGGGCAGCTCGGCAGGTTCACGCCACTGCGCCGCACAAAGAGCACCGTTCTCGCCACGCGCTGCGGCAGGAAGAAGTGTGGCGAGCACTCCTGCGCCCCACGGTGATCCTGGAAATGTGCGACTTAGACCAGGGGGTCCTGGTCCTCACCCGAAAATGATGCCCCAGGGAGATCTAAAACACAGGGCGCTGGGCAGCTGAGAGGGAGGGCAGGGCAATCGGTCTGGAACTCTCCTTGTTTCTTTTGGGACTCCGCGTTCCCGGGCCTCCCCCACTTCAGCAGACTTGTCTTGTTCCGGTACAAACGCGAGTGGCTCGACGCAGCAAACCTTTATTGTCGCACGGTTTCGGTGGGGGTCGGGGATCCAGAAGCGGCCGAGCCAGGTGGGTGGGGGTCAGGGTGTCTCTGGAGGCGGCGGCCAGGACGCGGGCCGTCCGAAGGCCCGAGGGGGCCTGAAGGAGTCTGCGCGGCTCACCGGCCCCGGGGGCCTGTCCGCTCGGCAACTCCGACCGGGCGGCCGCCTCCGCCCACAGCCCGAGAGCCGGCGCGCACGCACAGCCCCGCGTCAGCTCCTGCCGGATGCCGTGGGTCACGCGGACCACCCCGGCGACAACGTGCTCGGGGGACCCCGCGGGGACGCCACAGGCCGGACTGGGGTCAGCAGACCGGTCCCGCGTGAGCCGTGCGCACACCGCGCTTGCGAAGCGCGCCCAGGGCGCGGACACCACGGCCCCGGCGGGGGCGACGGGGATCTTGTTGGCCTTCTGTTTTGTCTCCAGTTCCTCTGCCGTCTCCCTCTTTCGACTTTTTTCTTTCCAGAAAAATCACCGCTCTTCCCCTTTCCAGCCAGTCCTCCCAACCTAGGTTTCTCCGCCTTCCCCCTTACATCTTTCCTTCTCTTCGTTCCCTATGTCTTTTGCTTTCATATTTATTCAGTTATGAGAAAGCCCGGCAAGATTTTGGTTTTCAGTGACTGCAAAGAACAAGTCCACGAGAAATGACAAATACATAAGGACTCTGGCCACTTGAGGTTCTAGTTCTCCCTGAAAAGACACTCATGCGCCGGAAGACGGGATCCTCTCAAAGGTCCCAGAGTTACCAGGAGGAGGGAAATCGTTTTTCTCGATTGGGCATTGTGTTGGGTGCACGCGGCCCCACTGGGGTAGAGGCTGTGGTGCAGGAAACCCTGCTCCCCCTGGGCGAGGCGGGGGGGGGGGGGGCTTGGTAATCACCCCTGATTCCGCCCACCCTCGCCAGGAGAGGGTTCCCGGAGCCCCTTTCTTTTTTTTTTTTTTTTTAATTTTTTTTTTCCAACGTTTATTTATTTTTGGGACAGAGAAAGACAGAGCATGAACGGGGGAGGGGCAGAGAGAGAGGGAGACACAGAATCGGAAACAGGCTCCAGGCTCCGAGCCATCAGCCCAGAGCCTGACGCGGGGCTCGAACTCACGGACCGCGAGATCGTGACCTGGCTGAAGTCGGACGCTTAACCGACTGCGCCACCCAGGCGCCCCCCCGGAGCCCCTTTCTATGAGGCGGCCTTGCGGTCCTGCGCTGGCTTGCCTTCAGAAAACCGCAAATTCCCTAAAATCCGGGCACTTAGGATATGGAGCAAAGTATTGTGGTCTCAGGAAATGAGAATGGTAAACATGGCTCACTACTGACCAGGAGTTGAGGCCGCCTGAGCTCCTCCCCAAACAGGCTGCACCTGCCCCACCTGCGAGCTCGCGGGCAATGCGAAGTCCTTCTCCCAGCTCCCGAAAGCCGGGGCGGCCCCGACAGGCCGCGCTCGGACTAGTGAGGCTCATGCGTGCTAAGATGGAGAATCACTGGTGTAAGGAAAGCTTGTGCTGAAAGTACACGCCGGGACCTTGCTATGCATGGAGGGGAAAAAGCCGGGAGGCCCCAGCAGGTAAGACAGAAAAAATAATGGGATGTGACATAAGCTGCCTCTTTGCTTACATTTTCTAGTTCTGAACAGAGACTTGGGGTTGGCGTTACTTCCCTCGGCTCCTGACTTTCCCTCCATTTCCCCAGCTGGGTCTCCAGCACATCAACAAGGAGGAGCCCTGTGCAGCGGCATCCTTTCCCGGAAAGGACCAGGCTTCACTTTAGGGAATGGTGGCTGTGTGGCCCGGGGTGGGGGTGGATCCAAATGACGACAGATGAGATAGACGGCCAAGAACAACTCAGGGAATTTTTTGCTTTGAGTTTTGCCAAAAAGGTCATTTTTTTTATCACATTTTGGAGCCAACAAGCTTTTAAGCCCAAGAACCACTAGCTGAGTGAAGCAATGCTCGAGTGTGCCACCAGAGGTCGCCAGCAACTGCTCTCAATGCTACCACAGCCCAATGGTCCCTTTTCATAGCAAATGTTTTTAAACATCCTCTTTACTATTCTGAAATGCAACTCGTGGATAATATTACCTACCAACACACCCAGTTTTTATATATTTTAAAGACTTTAATATAAAGAAGAAAGGAAAGCAAAGTAATGTGTTACGAACTCATACCTTGGCTTGCCTGTGAATACCTAGAGCTGCAACGGAGTGGTTGGATGTTTGCCCCCGAACGCGGAATCTCTCCCTCTCTGTAACAGCTGCGGGTGTAGATGGAAGTGGGGTGTTAAGTCAGTGAGTCGAATACCACTAGCAGCTTTACCATTGGTGATAGGAGTTTTCTGCAATGGTAAACAAGTCTTGGAAGATAGCAGAACAAAACAAATTATTGACACAATCTTTCTTCAGTTTACTTGTAAATACATTTGTCTTCCTGGCCCTGCAGCCCCCCAGATCCAGCCCCCCGGGGGCACACACGGGCCAGGGTAGGTATGTGCCATATTCTCCTCATGGTGTTGGGGAAGCAAGTGAACCTAGGACACCACTTTTTCTCCAAGTCCCACTTGTTAGCCCCTTTACCACCACCCTTTGTTGTGGGTATAATGTTTTCTATGGGCCTCACTTACTGAAAAGGGTTTAACCCTTCCTAGAAGGCATAGTAGCCATATGAATCACATCCCTAAAGTGTTTGCATGCTGTCGGACCCAGCAACTTCACCTCTAGGAATGTACCCTAAAAAAAAAAATCTAGACGAGATGATCGCTACAAATATGCTCACCAAGCATGGTTTATGACTGTAAAAGTGGAAAGCCATCTAATTGTGCAACAATAAGGGAGTGGTTGAATTGTAGCTACAATCTAATATTAGGAGTTAAAAATTAGGTTGTTAAAAAGATTTAATCACCTGTGGGGAAAGGATTACAAAATATGAGGTATCTTCTGATCTCATTTCTATACATTTTAAAAATGTGTAAATGTGTCGTGACAGTGTATCACTGGGAGGTGACACACAGACTTCTTTTTAGTTTCCAGATTTTCTTCGTTGAACATGCTTTTATACAATAAGAAAAGCACTAGTTCTAAAATGATGAGGAAATGTTTCATAAAAGAATCCTATTGTAGCTGTTTGGTGAATTCCATAACTACCCCTACCTTGTGTTTGGTAAATCCCCGCTTTAGCTTTCTTTAAGATTGGCAAGATCGGGGCACCGGCTGGCTCTGTCGGTGGAGCATGCGATTCTTGATCTTGGGGTTGTGAGTTGGAGCTCCACGCTGGGTGTAGAGATTACTTAAAAATAAAAATCTTTAATTAAAAATAGATCTACCCTATGACCCAGCAATAGCACTGCTAGGAATTTGCCCAAGGGATACAGGAGTGCTGATGCATAGGGGCACTTGTACCCCAATGTTTATAGCAGCACTTTCAACAATAGCCAAATTAGGGAAAGAGCCTAAATGTCCATCAAGTGATGAATGGATAAAGGAATTGTGGTTTATATACACAATGGAATACTACGTGGCAATGAGAAAAGAATGAAATCTGGCCTTTTGTAGCAACGTGGATGGAACTGGAGAGTGTTAGGCTAAGTGAAATAAGTCACACAGAGAAAGACAGATACCATATGTTTTCACTCTTATGTGGATCCTCAGAAACTTGACAGAAGACCATGGGAGGGGAAGGGAAAAAAAAGCTAGAGAGGGAGGGAGCCAAACCATAAGAGACTCTTAAAAACTGATGGGGCGCCTGGGTGGCGCAGTCGGTTAAGCGTCTGACTTCAGCCAGGTCACGATCTCGCGGTCCGTGAGTTCGAGCCCCGCGTCAGGCTCTGGGCTGATGGCTCGGAGCCTGGAGCCTGTTTCCGATTCTGTGTCTCCCTCTCTCTCTGCCCCTCCCCTGTTCATGCTCTGTCTCTCTCTGTCCCCAAAATAAATAAAAAACGTTGAAAAAAAAATTAAAAAAAAAAAAACTGAGAATAAACTGAGGGTTGATGGGGGTGGGAGGGAGGGGAAAGTGGGTGATGGGCATTGAGGAGGGCACCTGTTGGGATGAGCACTGGGTGTTCTATGGAAACCAATTTGACAATAAATTTCATATTAAAAATAAATAAATAAATAATCTTAGACGCTTAACCGACTGAACCACCCAGGTACCTCTATATACATCATTTTTTTTTTCAACGTTTATTTTTTTTGGGACAGAGAGAGACAGAGCATGAACGGGGGAGGGGCAGAGAGAGAGGGAGACACAGAATCGGAAACAGGCTCCAGGCTCTGAGCCATCAGCCCAGAGCCTGACGCGGGGCTCGAACTCACGGACCGCGAGATCGTGACCTGGCTGAAGTCGGACGCTTAACCGACTGCGCCACCCAGGCGCCCCTATATACATCATTTTTAACGGTAAATACATATATGTGTAAATATATGCACTGAAATAATATTATACAACCACTAAGAATGAGGCCCCAAAATACAATGTACTTAAGCATTTTTCTAATGTTGGGGACTTAGCTATTCTCCCTCTCCCCTTTTATTTGGTATAAAGTTGCTATGAACCTCTTGGAACAAAACCTTCGTTGATAGATCCAAATATTTCCTAGGGGATTCTAAAAGAGGAATTACCAGATGCAGGGCCGCCTCGGTGGCTCAGTCGGTTCAGCAGCCTAAACTTCTGGCCCTTGATCTTTGCTTGGGTCTTGATCTCAGGGTCGTGAGTTTGAGCCCTGCTTTGGGGCTCCATGCTGGGCGTGAAGCCCACTTAAAAAAAAAAAAGAGAAGTACCAGGTACAAATGAGTATCATAACTAAAACTAATGAGACACCCATTCACATGGGTTTTCAGAAAGAGGGTTTCGGTTACCCCAGTCCCTGCAGGGTATAAACGCTGTTGGAACCAGGTATCTGTTTGATCTCACTTTTGCCAGTACCAAGTAGCAGCACCATTTAAAACAGAAAATTAATCAGATGAACAAACAGAAAATCTCCTTCAAGTTACTAAGTGAAAAGTGGCATCATTTTTACTCTAATCTGCGTTTCTTGGATTGCTAATAAAGTTTACTTCAAAAAATAAAAATAAATAAGTAAAAGCGATTTTTTATCAAAAAATCAAAATCAAAAGATCAAAAATCTAAAAAAAAAAAAAAAAAAAAGATTGGCAAGATTTGTCAACGGTGAAGCCAGTTGTGCAATTGACAAGGCCCTGTGTGTTTTCGCGAGGGGAGAACCTGACGCGGTAAGAAGCCGTGAGCTGTCCCATCAGGTGCAGAGCTCACTGAGCACCCCACATCTGCCATTGGACGGTCTGCCGTTGTTCGGCCTGGCTGCTTCCTGACCTTTGGCCAGGTACTACAGTGACACAGATTCTTTCCCTTTGTTTAATAGCACTTGGTGGTAGTCCCCAAACAGTAGTTAAACTTGACTGTAAAGGTAATAGTCACCCCTTAAATCAACCAGGTACCAAACTGATTCATTTTCAAAGAATATCTGGAAGATAGAAGTTTCTAAAAGTTGCTTTTCTTTTCTTTTTAAGTTTATTTATTTATTTTGAGAAAGAGAGACAGAGCAAGTGCGGGAGGGGCAGAGAGAGAGAGGGAGTGAGAGAATCCCAAGCAGGCTTCGGGTTGTGTCGCCCTGAGCCTGATGCGGAGCTTTGAACTCACAAACCGCGAGATCACAACCTGAGCTGAAATCAAGAGGCTTAACCTCTTGGTTAACCTCTTAACCTCTTAACCTCTTGGGAGGCTTAACCAACTGAGCCACCCAGGCGCCCCTAAAAGTTGCTTTTGTCATGAGGACAGCAAGGCACCAAGAGGTTTAAAGATTTTCATATTTACCAAATTCCAGGTGCTGTTCTAAGTGCTTGACAAATACTAATCTGTATAAGCCTCGTATCAGCCCTGTGACATGAATATTGTCATTATTCTCCTTTTAAAGATGAGGAAACCGAGGCACTGAGGGGCTAGACAACATGCCCTTGGTCACACAGCTAGTAAGGGCTTGAGCCAAGATAGGAGCCCAGGGGGACTGGTTCCGGAGCCCAGGTGTAATGCTGCCTCTCCCTCAGCCTGGTCTTAGGTTTCCAAAGGCTGCTTCTGGTTGGGGAATCAGCCCCTGAAAATGATTGACAGTAACTTAAGGCCAGACTGGTCAGCAAAGGTCTGCGTGGTGGGAGAATGAGGCCAGAGTTGGAAGGATGTGCGAGGTGATGCAATCTGTGGTCTGATGAAAGCCGGCCCAGGCTGATGCAACCACAGATGGAAAGGAAATCCTCACCCTGCTCTTGTTGGACCACACAGAATAGGTCAAAGGCCTGAAATACAGACCCGGGGGTCCCAGCTTTTCATGCTTACGTTCTCTCCAGCTTGAGTGCACCCACAATAGGGACGATTTTGGAATCCATCTGTCCACATCACTGTGTTGGCTAATAGAGCGGACCTAAATAAAAACATTAAAAAAAAAAAATAGGGGCGCCTGGGTGGCTCAGTCGGTTGAGCGTCTGACTTCGGCTCAGGTCACGATCTCACGGTGTGTGGGTTCCAGCCCCGTGTCAGGCTCTGTGCTGACAGCTCGGAGCCTGGAGCCTGCTTCGGATTCTGTGTCTCCCTCTCTCTCTCTCTGCCCCTCCCCTGTTGATGCTCTGTCTCTCTGTCTCAAAAATAAATAAAAACATTAAAAAAAGAAAGAAAGAAAGAAAGAAAGAGAGAAAGAAAGAAAGAGAGAGAAGAAAGAAAGAAAGAAAGAAAGAAAGAAAGAAAGAAAGAAAGAACCATGCCCACCATTATTCATACATCTTACCATGGATTCAGGAAACCCACGCTTCTGTGAAAACCCTGTGGCACCTGTTCCAATTGATTTCCCTTGGGGTCTTGTGATATGCGGGTACATCTTATCTTGCAAAGCTAATGTTGAAATCCTTCTTCGGCATCTCCTTGCACTTAGGACAAATGTCTAGATCCTTGATGAGGTCTGAACAGACCAGGAGGATCTACTGCCAAGCTTCTTTCCACACTTGGCTGTGTGCCTGCCTCGCCTTAACCAGTCAGCCTCCAGCCGGCAGACTGTACCTAAAAAGATTTCCCTCAGCATTTCCTGACCACCCCCAGCCCCTCTGCCCTTAATGACACTCATTACAGGGGAAATGTGTTAATTTTACGTGTAATTATGTGCGTAATGTATCTGCTTAATGTCTGCCCCCTCCCTGCCCCTCGGACCACGAGCTCCAAGACAGCCATCGCGCCCCTGACGTTCGTAATGCCAGTGCCTGGTTTACAGGTGTGCAGCGTGTACTGTGAACCGGATGTTTATAAATGTCTACACTTGCCTGACATGAGCAAGTCCTCCATAGCTTCCGGGCCCTATAGTAAATACCAAAAAGTGGGAATGGGGATTTTCTTAAATCAACTAAACATAACTGTCTAATATGTAATCGCCGGTGTCTGGCATCTATAATGCTTTTTCCACAAGGAGAAATCGTCAAAGATCCGCAGGAGTAGAGAGAAGAGTACGGTGACCTCCGACGTAGGCACCACTCGGCTGTGATGGTTATCGGCTCATCGGCCCACCCGGTTTCCTGTGACCGTCTTACAAGGTACCCCAGCGAGGCCACCACTGTTGCTGGATAATTTTAAAGCCGCTCTCAGATATCAAATTATCTCAACCATGAAAACCTCATCATGTATCTGTTACAGATAAGAAGTCTTTTTAAAATGACTTTGATAGTGTCTGGACACCTAAACAATTCTTCGATATCATCAAACATCTAGTCAGTGTTTAAATTGTCCAAATTACCTACTAAATGTCTTTGGTTTTTTTTTTTTGTTTGTTTGTTTGTTTGTTTGTTTTTTACATTTGGTTTGAGACAGCCAGATTTCATTTGGCTAACAAGTCTCTTAAATCTCTTAACATATGACACTTCCCTTGTCCTGTTGTTTTTAAATCCTGCCATTTGGCTTTTTTTTTTTTAATGTTTATTTTTGAGCGAGAGAGCGCGAGCGGGGGAGGTGCAGACAGAGAGAGGGGGACAGAGGATCCAAAGCAGGCTCTGCGCTGACAGCAATGAGCCTGATGCGGGGCTGGAACTCACCAACCGTGAGATCACGACCTGAGCTGAAGTTGAACGCTCAACCGACTGAGCCACCCAGGCGCCCCCGGCCACTTGGTTTTTAAAGAGACTAGTTCATCTCTCCTATAATGTTTTCCCCATCTTTTGATTTTACAGATTGCATCCTGTTAGCTGGTAGGATGTCTAAGGCTTGCTGGAATTCTAGTTTGATTTAGAGGCAGGAACAGTCTGCAGACGAGTGAGGCGCCTGGGCTGGTCTCTGGCAGAAGGTGCAGGCTGCTGCTTGATCAGGCGCTATTTGGTCATGCATTATAAAGTTCCTGGTGGCTAGATCTGTTATTTAACGTCAGGGATATGAAAACTCCAGGATTCCTTCTGTATTTATTGGCAGAAACTGTCCCATAAAGAACTTTCCCTCACTAACTATTGGTTTACAAGAGGCCAGATAAAACCTTGATTCTTTCTTTTTACCAGTTTTTTTTTTGTTTTTTTTGTTTTTTTTTTACCAGTTTTCAGAATAATTACTATTGGACAGCTCTTTGTTTCTCAGTATTTCCAGTGGGGACAGTTAGGATGTACAATAAAACCTTGGATTGCGAGTAACTTGTTTTGCGAGTGTTCCAAAAGACAAGCAAACATTTCTAATAAATTAAAAAAAAATTTTTAACGTTTATTTATTTTTGAGACAGAGAGAGACAGGGCATGAACGAGGGAGGGTCAGAGAGAGGGAGACACAGAATCTGAAACAGGCTCCAGGCTCTGAGCTGTCAGCACAGAGCCCGATGCGGGGCTCGAACTCACGGACCGTGAGATCATGACCTGAGCCGAAGTCAGCCGCTCAACCGACTGAGCCACCCAGGTGCCCCAAATTTTAACTTGATAAATGAGTGATGTTTTGCAATACAAGTAGTACATGACGCTGAACATCACATGATCACAACTGAGCCAATGGTTCTCTCTCTCTCTCTCTCTCTTTCTGTGGGATTGTGGGTGATCATCTCCCATGCTCGCATGCTTGGTCTCAGGCCGTGGTGTCTGGCGGGAATCAGTGATTTTTCAGAATGTTGGAAGGTGCCCACAACTGGCACTAGTGTATTTTTTGTCCCTTCAGAGCACCTGTGGACAGTTCTTTGCTTTTCCAGACAAGAGTAAGCTTAGGAATGTTCTGCTTCATTCTAGATCAGGCTGCCTGCAGATAGAGACCCTTTCCTCTGCTGCCTTATTGCCAGTTACATTAAATACAGTCTGTGAGAAGAGTTGATTAATACTGTACTGTAGTCAACATCCTTGCGAGCGTATACGATGGCCCCCATGCAGAAAAAGGTTGAAAAGAAAGGCAGTAAGAAGAAGGATATGATTGTGGTGGAAGTTAAGAAGGAAATCATCGAGAAGTATGAACGAGGTGTAAGAGTGGCTGAAATTGCAAGATTTTATAAGAAGTCTAAGTCAGCCATTTGCAAAATATTAAAGAAGAAAGAAGAGAGAAGGGATCTAGAGGCAGCAAAAGGAGTCACTAGAATATCAAAACAATGGCCACGTGTTCTGAAAAATGTAGAAAAGTTGTTTCTCGTTCGGATAAATGAGAAACAACTAGGAGGTGACTGTGAGAACTCTATGTGCGAGAAGGCAAAGGCCTTGTACGCCAACCTCGTAAGTAAACTGCCGGGTACGTCAAGAGAAAACAAAGAAGGCTTCAAGGCAAGCAGGGGATGGTTTGAAAACTTTAAGAGGGGAAGTATCATAGTGCTGTGAGGCACGGAGAGGCCGTGAGTTCGGACGCTAAGGCAGCTGAGGCATTCGCTATGGAGTTCCAGAAGCTCATGGCTTCCGAGTGTTACCTGCTGGAGCAAGTTTTTAACTGCGATGAGACGGGGCTTTTTTGGAAAAAGATGCCAAAGAGGACCTACATTACAAAGAAGAGAAAGCAGTGCCCGGTTGCAAGCCCATGAAAGACCATCTCACCCTCTTGTTTTGTGCTAAGGCAAGCGGGGATTTTAAAGTAAAGCCCCAGCTCATGTATCATTCCAAGAATCCACGGGCCTTCAAGAAATGTAAGGTGCAGAAGAGCCACTTAAACGTTATGTGGAGTCCAACAGCAAGCTTGGGTCACTCCTATCTTGTTCATTGAGTGGATCAATGAGGCCTTCAGTCCTGCAGTGAAGAAATAGACCTTTTAGGAAAGAATCTGCTTCTCAAACCCTTGCTGGTTATGCATAATGCTCCTGCTTATCCTCCAGGCTTTGAGGATGACTTCCTGGAGAAATTCGAGTTTTTAAGGTCAAGTTCCTTCCTCCCAACACTCCAGTCCTTCAGCCCATGGATTAGCAGGTCATTTCAAAGTTTAAAAAGCTTTACACTTTAAAAAGTGCTATTTCAGCAATGCTTCAAGGTGACTGAAGGAACAAACCTTACCTTCCGAGAATTTTGGAAAAGTCATTTCCACATCGTGAATTACCTCCAGATCGTCGATAAAGCCTGGAATGGGGTTGCCAAGAGAACCCTCAATTCTGCTTAGAGAAAACTGTGGCCTGAATGCATTCTTGGGCATGACGCAGAGGGGCTTGCTCGTGAACAGGAGCCGCCAGTTGTCACTAAAATTGTGTCCTTGGGGAAGACCACGGGACTGGAGGTGAATGAGGATGACATTCAGGAGCTGGTGGAGGAACGTGGCCAGGAGCTGACCACCGAGGAAATGACGGATCTGCATCGAGAGCTACAGCAAGAGGTTACAGAGGAGATCTCGTCTGCAAAGGAGGAGGTGAAAAAGGCGGTGGAATCCCTCCCTTCAAGTGAGATTAGGGAGATGTGTGAAATGTGGGAAGAAGTGCGAAACTGTGTAGAAAAGCACCACCCGAATAAGGCTGCAGCAGTGTGAGTGAGGAATCTCTTTAATGACAATGCATTGTCACATTCCGAGAAATCCTCAAAAGGAGGCAAAAGCAAGTGTCATTGGATAAGTTCCTTGTTAAAGTTGCACAAAAAGAAAAAGATTCCACTGAGCCCATAGATAGCAATGATTCCGTTAGTGAGAGTGAAAGTCGCCCTACACAATAACCCTCCTCTCTTGTCTCCCTCACACCAGCCCTGAAGGTTTTCAAAGGTTAGTGCAGGTTAATTTTTTTAATTTTTCTATTTTGATTTTCTTATTTTGTATTACAGTATTGTAATGATTTTTATATGAATAGTTTTGGGTTGTGGAACGAATCACCTAAGTTTCCAATATTTCTTAAAAAATTTTTTTAATGTTTATTTATTTTTGAGAGAGAGAGAGAGAGAGAGAGACAGAGCATGAGCAGGGGAGGGGCAGAGAGAGAGGGAGACACAGAATCTGAAGCAGGCTCCAGGCTCTGAGCTGTCAGCACAGAGCCTGACGCGGGGCTCAAACTCACGGACCGCGAGATCATGACCTGAGCTGAAGTCAGGACGCTCAACCGACTGAGCCACCTAGGCGCCCGAGTTTGCAATATTTCTTATGGGCAAATTCACTCTGATATACAAGTGCTTTGCGTTACAACCATGTTTGCAGAACGAATTATGCTCACAAAGCAAGGTTTTACTGTGTATCTTTTAAGGGAAGATAGTTTTATACTGCTATTTCCAGTTCAAATTCGGGACCACCAGGCTTTGACTTCTTTGATTTGTGTCCATTTTATGCAGAAAATCTTGATTCCTAATGACATTAACATAATTATATATTCACTTTGTGTGTGTGTGTGTAATCTAGAAATAACAATAACACAGATAAACTGGAAAGAATTTAAGATGTCTTTAGCAGCTGTTTTTGTTCTGGTTTTACTACTGCATTAGTCAATAGCTCCAGGCCATTCTCTGTGCCATTATGTCAGCAACTTGGTATATGGTTAAATTCATTGGTTACCCCTCATTTCTGTTTTTATTCCATTTTGTTTTATGGTTACGTAAAACATTTATATGGTTCCAAAGTCAAAATAGCCCTTAGCCATAATCCTTCCACCAGCTTGGGGCCTAGCACACCAAACACTCAAGTAGCCACTGACTTTTTCACCTGGGTATATGATCCATGATCCTTCTATGCCAAGTCATTCACGGGTGGGGACAACTCCCACCAAGAAAGCCAAAGGTGTGTAAGGACCATGATTTGCCCTAAAGTTCAGCTCGATTGTAGTTTTGGGGAGCTTTGCAAAAGAAAGGTCAAAAAGCATATTTCTCCCAATCCTCCGGCTTCACCTAGAGAGTGGAGAGCAGAGAGCAGTGGACGACAGGAGCACTGGAGAGAGAAGGAGTCCCTCATCTCCAGTTCCCCCCAAGCTCTGAAGTCCTCCCCGCCCCCCTTTTTTACATTATTATAGAACCCGTCAGTGTTTATTTTCCTTTACGAAATGAAGGGATTCTTTTTCTGGCTTAAAATGGAGATAATTGGCATATAACATCATATTAGTTTCAGGTGCACAACATGATTCAAAATTTGTACATATTGTGAAATGATCACCACAGGAAGTCTAGGTAACATTCACCACCACACAGTGCCTTTGGTCCCCTTGTGATGAGCATTTTAAAGATCTAATCGCCTAGCAGCTTTCAAATATACAATACAATATTATCAGCTAAGGTCGCCATTCCACCCCCAGGGCTTACTTATTTTATAGCTGAAAGTTTCTGCGTTTTGACTCCCTTCACCCATTTCCCCCACCGCCCATTCCTACCTCTGGTAACCACCAATCTGTTCTGTGTCTATAAGCCCAGGTTTTGTTTTTGTTCTTATCTTTATTTAAATTCTACATGTGAGATTATATGGTATTTGTCTTTCTGTGTCTGACTTAATTCACTTAGGATCGTGCTTTCAAGTTCCATCCATGTTGTTGCAAATAGCACCATTTCCTTCTTTTTATGGCTGAGTAATATTCCATTTTGCATACAGACTGCATCTTCTTTATCCATTCATCCATTGATGGACACTTAGGTTGTTTCCATATCTTGGCTATTGTACACAATGCTGCGGTGAACATATTAGTTTACTATATGGGGTTTTAGAATTTTCATTTTCTTCACATAGATACCCAGAAGTGGGATTGCTGAATCGTATGGTGTATTTTTAATTTTTTTTAATATTATTTTTTAAAAAAATGTTTACTTATTTTTGAGGGACACAGCGGGGAGGGGCAGAGAGAGAGGGAGACAGAGGATCCAAAGCAGGCTCCACGCTGACAGCAGACAGCCCAATGTGAGGCTCAAACTCATGAACCGTGAGATCATGACCTGAGCTGAAGACACATGCTTAGCCGACTGAGCCACCCAGGCGCCCCCTATTTTTAATTTTTTTGAGGAACCTCCATGCTGTCTTCCATAGTGGCCACAACAATTTACATCACTACCAACAGTGCATGAGGGTTTCCTTTTCTCCACACCTTCCCCAACACTTGTTATTTTTTATTCTCCTCTTTCTTAAGATTTTCTCTTCCTCAGGTCCCTGCCTTTTATAATTATTTCTCCATCTCCCTGGCCTTTCCTCCTCCAGGTGCAAGAGTCCTTTGTTAACGTTCTAGCACAGATGAGATCACCATGGCCCATAGCCAATGACTATTAACTGCAACCTTAGCTTGTCACCACTCATATAACACCTGAAGTGTCCCTTACCTTCGGGTTCACTTCCAACTCTAGTTTTGACATTTCTGGCAGAAAAAAAAGTGAGAAAATATCCTACTCATTACAAATTGGGAGGGGCACCTGGGTGGCTTAGTAGGCTAAGTATCTGACGCTTGATTTTGGCTCAGGTCATGATCTCACTATGGTGACATGGAGCTCTACATCAGGCTCCACGCTTGAGATTCTCTCTCTCTCCCTCTCTCTCTCTCTCTCTCTCTCTCTCTCCCTCTCTCTCTCTCCCCCTCGGCTCCTCCCCCGGCTCGTGCTTTCTCCCCTTATGAAATCCCTTATGGGTGTCCTCACCCCCATTATCCAGGGCATAAGGGGGAATCTAAATGAGATAGACAATCTAACCCTAAAACAACAGATGCAGGCCCTTGGCCTTACCCTAACCACCTTACACCACTGGGTCAGGGAACGATTACCTGTGAATCTGACCACAGACGTTCACCCCTTTAAACCAGGAGATGCAATATGGATAAAGGAATGAAATATCCAACCCCTAAAACCATTCTGGAGGGGCCTGTTCACTGTCATTTTGTCCACCCCACCTGCACTACAAGTAGCCGAAGTGGGTCCCTGGATTCACTACAGCAGAGTGAGGCCAGCATCTCGAAACTGGGAGTGCATTCCTGATCCACCAACACTGTGCAAGCTGACCATATGGAAGAAGCAATCTGCAACCCCACAGGCTCTGGGAGACTGCAGGCCTGCTTTAGCCACTCCGGAAGCTAACTAATCTATGCACGGCAGAAGTTTGAGGGATCGACAGTCCGATGAAACAAAAGACTGTCCTTATTTTCTATATGTTTCCTTACTGTGATGCACTGTCACTCCCCGTTTCTCACTATTATTGTGATTCTTGCTCTACTGTTTGCCATAGGATTGGCCGAGGCCCTCCCCGGCCGGCTAAAAATATGAAGCGAGGTTTCTGTTAACACTCACCTTCTTTTTGTGGATAGAATACTTCGTTGGTACCAACATGGGGAAACAATGGACATAAGAGACTAAAAAATTAGATCCCCACAAGCCTTATAGTAGGACAAAACACCCCAGTCCTACTATCCAGGCTTGTCTTCTTAAAAGCTCAATTATTGGGAAAAAAAACTGTCCTGCCTAGTGCAGAAAAAGTTCACCGTCGTCTCTGTTCAAAACTTAACGTGCCTAGGCCAAAGATTTTATAACGCAACTACCCAAAAAAACCCAATGATGGGGGGCCCCAGATAACCTTGAGCCAGATCCCCACCCCTTGTCTAACTTGTCTCATCTCTGAGAAGCCTGGGACAATGTCAATGTGGCTATCAAATGGCAGGCCTCAGATGGACTATACTAGATATGTGGGAGAACAGCCTATATAAATAAACCTCTAAACCAAGGTGATGCTCTTTGACCCTAAATAAAGGGGTCTGAGCATCCAAGGGGGGGGGGGGATGTCATAGGGTGTCCTTCCTAAGGAAAGAAAAAAAACCCCTCAACCTTGCTATGTACTTGACAACATCCTTTGCGATCTTGTAACATGAGACCACTTAATCAGACTATGTGTTATCATATATGAGAAACAAAGAAGTAAAAAATATATAAAAAAACTACCCCACGTGGCGTTCGGGGCTCAGTTGTTTGGATACGAACCCAACTGAGCGGTGCCACTGGCAGGAATATAAATTGCTTCCAGGAAAGAAAAGCCTCGGTGTCGGTGTCACGACTATCAGTGCGAGAATCCTGCTACACTCTCACTGATCTCTCAGTATTTACTTGGGGAACCGATTTTTTGATCCTGTCTCAGGTAGAAAGGACAGCATTCTACAATTGTTATATGACCTCTTAAACTCAAGTTAGCAGCATAACCATTTACAGAAACCAAATATTCTCTCTTTTGGCTCCAACCGTGCCATTAATCTGAATCATCCCGTGTACTGACCGAAGGCTATAGAAGTGCAGCACCGGCAGGACTGGGCTCACTGTAGGTGACCTGCACGATTTCCAATCGTGCACGCCGAATCAGAGTTGCAAAATCCAAGGAAAAGGCCATTTTCCCGCAGGGCCCCGGAAGCCGGGCGCCACTTTCCCAGGCAGGCGTCCTCAAGTTCCCGGATCCTCACCCGCCGGTGGCGCCGTGACGGGAGTTTCCCCAACCCCGCCCGCCCTGGCTCCCACACCCAATGAGCGGCCGCGGGCCTTTTTGGTGGGCGGGGCGCTCCTTAGGAGCCTTCCCGGTAGGCCTGCGGCCGGCGCGGCGCCTGACGTCTTTCCGTTCTGTCACGTAGCGGTTAGGGCGTGGCTTCCGCTCCGGGCGCCTGAAGGAGACTTGGAGGGTCCGGGGCCACGGCGCTTGAGTTGTTGGGAGTAGTCGTCGCCGCTTCTGCCGGCAACCCATGAGGAAAATGCTCGCAGCTGTCTCCCGCGTGTTGTCGGGCGTCGCCCAGAAGCCGGTGAGGCGGCGTGGGCGACCCGGGGTAGGGCACCGGCGGGGCCGAGGCGGGGCCCGGGTCCAAGGCGGGCCGGACGCTGGAGAACGCGGGAGGACGGCCCGGGCCTCGGGGCGCGCGGTTTGGTGCCGCCTAGGGCGCTGCGGGGCGTCCGGGGAGCCGCGGGTCTTTTGTTTTTGCTTTCGCACCGTGCATTCCGCTCCGACTCCGGGACAAGGGGCTGCTGGGCCCTTCGGCGGTTAATGGGGACGGGAGCTCTGCAAAGTCCGCGTGGAGGTCAGCCGCGGCTCCTTGCGCCTGCTAAAGCTGGTGTGCTCCAGAAATGCCCGTTCATTTACTGCAGAGGGAAAAGGGGGCCTTGGGCTTCCTCGAGTCTCCAGTTGATCCTGCCCATTCATTTTAAATCTTCCTAATTTTATTCCTCTTGACTGAGAGGCCATATAGTACGTTAAGAGTGTGAAATCCGGAAACTGGTCGTGTTCAAACACCTGCCTCACCATTCACTAACCCTGTGACCTTGGGCAAGTTTTTTTAAACCTCTGGTACTCAGTTCCCCTATCTCTAAAGGGAAGATAATACGTACGAGTACTTACCCCATGAGGTTGCCGTGAGGCTTAAACGCGTGACACGTATGTAAACCTTTCCAAATAGTGCCTGGTACATGGTAGGTGCCATCTGTGTTCAATGTTACTTCAGTGCCCAGTAGGTATACATTTATGGAACACCTGCATTCAGCTTTGGAGGGTTAAGACCGGGTCATGCTCACCAGAAAGCACCCCACTCCCCCCCCCGCAAACCTTCCCCTTAAACGTTGAGGTTTTATTTGGCAGCCGCTTCCAAGGCAGTCAAGCAGAACCCAGAGGAAACCGCCCTCCCCCTTACGTAGGCTTAGGGTAAAAGTAGCTAAAGAAAACAGCAGTGGTGATTGGAGGCTGCGGCTCCAGCTCTTAGATGTGCCTAAGACCTTGAACCATTTTGACCTCTTAGGTAGTGGAAGGTAGTGTTACTGGGTATAACTGTAGCCAAACTTGCCTTGCAATTCAGCTTCTAGTAACTCTCCCAGGACTTTGTGGCACTTCTGCTTAGTATGGGCAGATATCATCGAAAGGTAGGAAGTATATAGCCTTCTGGGAATCCCATTGACTGAAATGACTACAAAACACAATTTGGTTCATCAGTTATTAGCGTGTAATTGTAACCAGATCTACCTGAAGGATAAGCACATTTAAGTGTTATTTCTGTATATCACATGATACGACCAACACTGAGCTCTTAACAAGTGCCAGGCACTAGGCTATTTAATCTCCACAACTGCAGTTTTAAGTTGAATGTAAGTAATAGAAACGTATTTTCAACATTATATAAAGGTCTTAGTTCGGTATTATGTTACATTTAAAGGGTTGCATTAGAAAAGAAAAACTTTGATAGAATTGGTGATATTCTACAGAAAGAAGAAAATTGGTATGTGAGTTTTCAAATTACTGTCACCTGTGTTTCTCTGTGAATACAGAGAAGTCATTTAATATCAGACTCTCATTCACTCAACTGTCCAAAATACTCCTGGTTGTGTTTTGCAGTCTTCCGGCAAGTCGTTGGCCTGAAATGCAAATTGCACTTCATCTCAATAAAACTTTGGCCTCCTCAAAAATCAAATAGAAATGAATTTTGGGTTACAGTGATTTGTTAACTGGATAAAACCAGAGCGGAATATAACTTCATTTAGTCACAAATTTTTATTGAGAGAAAAGATTATTACAGCAGAAATAGATTCTTGAGGATGAGAGACAGTGAAAGAGTTAATGCTCCTTACTTTGAACCCCCCCCCCCCCCTTTTTGGCTATTTTGCATGTTTCTCCTGATGCCTGTATATGTGGCATTAATTATACTAAGGCACAGAAAAATATTTTGAAGAATTGTGTATTCAGCATGGATTATGTGTGTCTGTGGGCTGAAACCCTGTTTAATAGCTCCTCCCTGCGACAGAGCGAATCAGGTAATTAGTGTTTCCATAAACTGTAATAATTGATGAGATGTCCTCAAAGTGCTCAGTGTACTTTAAGGTCTTGGGTCTAGTGTGCTTATTTATCAGGTTTCAGTTGTGTTAATACAGGTTGCTTAGAGTGTTCCAAGTGTTTTAGAATCATCATAGATGTATACGTTCTTCTTTGAACCTATACTTCTTAACACTGAAAAGATCATTGTTAGATGAACTGGACAAGTTTCTCGTTGCACAGTTTGCCACACATTCCCAGTGATTCTGGGTTTGACACTTTGATTTCCAACAGTGTCGTTAAAATGAAGCATATCTGATGTTACTGCCATCAAGACAGAAACAACCTGTTTCCAAGCATAGGTGATACAAACAAGTGTAAGGAATTTGTCCTTTAACAAACTCATTGTGTGAAGTAGATGTAGTATTAATATCTTAAAGAATTAATCTTGTAGAATTAATACCTTAAATGTTGCTGTAATTTATTACAATGTTCACTTCTCAGGGGTTACTGGGGCCGGCCTAGGTGGAAGCCTTAGGATGTTGTTCCACTCTTCTCTCTCGGCTTGCCACCTTTCAACCAACCCACAAAACCTTTAGAAATTGGATGCTAGCACCTTCTACAAAATGAGAGTCTCTAAAATGAAAGCAGAGAGCCCAGGGTAACCTAAGTTACTTAAGTACCTGTGATTTCATCTTTGAATGAGGTTGAGTGTCTTCAGTTATTTCACAGATTAAATTGCATTTAAAATTTTTATTCTTTGTCTTACTGTTTGTATTTCCAATATGATCCCTTATTTTGTGAGAATTTCACTACCAGTAATCTTTTGGCTTTTTAGGTAATAGGTAAGATTTTTAATTTACACTTGTAGAATCTGAAATTTTTGAACCATTTTCCCCTTTCACTTGAATGGTTCCCATGTATTTAAGAACTTCAGAGTTTTTATTTTTAATGTGAATGGGTTTGTCCATGGTCTCTCAAAGAGGAATCCCATTTAACAGAGAAGCTTTTTATGGCTCTCCAGAGAAAATGAAAGGTAATTTTTTCAGCAATCTCAATAGTTACAAATTATTATATACTCAGACTTCTGATAGGACTTTCAGCTTCTTTAACTTCAGCTTCTTCAACTCAGCTCCTTTTACCCATTATATGAGTGATTCCTCTAATTTTTGAGATTCATAATAATGAAACGATGAGAAAAGATATGAGTAGCTTTCTGGCAGTCATAATCTTTGGCCTTTCCTTCCTGCTCTTTATTATATAGAATTTTCTGTCATTCTTGGTTTCAACTTTAAGATGGAGAAAGAACAATTTACCTTTTCACCGGTATGGTTGGTTACTGGCTGGTTTGGTCTCTAGTTTTATTTGCTTTTATTAGTTAAGTTTTTATTTGAATTCCAGCCTAACATACAGTTAACATACAAACATCAGGAAGGGAAAACTGTTGCAGAGAACAGTAATACTAGTTTCAGGTGTACAATAAAGTATTTCCACAAGGTCTCTAGTTTTATATATTTTTAAAAATACTTATTTATTTTGAGAGAAGGAGCATGCACGTGTGCACGTGCAAGTGGAGGAGGGATAGAGAGAGAAACCCCAAGCAAGCACTGTGCTGTCAAGCACAGAGCCCGACATGGGGCTCAAACTCCTGAACTGAATCGTGGGTTCAGGGTTGAAATCAAGAGTTGGATGCTTAACCTACTGAGTTACCCAGCTGCCCCAAGGTCTCTAGTTTTAAATATTTCTGAAGACTACAGTTTCTGTAGCTGTATCTGGAAATTTATTTTGCACTACAAGAAATATTTCTGGCCCCACAACAGTATTTGTGAACCGGCAAAAATAATAGGTCCGTTTCATGATTGCCAGAAATTAGTTTGTCACCTCACCCCTCTTAGCTTCTGTCCAAATTCCTCAGTTTTCTTCACGTATTCTAGGTATACTAATGGACTCTCTCTACCTGTAACTGAAGCATTTATTTCTAGTGTTGAGGCATTTTTCCTACAGCAGTGTCATTGTTTTGTTGGCTTTATTAAATAAGGGTATATTGATAGGTGAAAAGATAAGTAAATAAGAGATTTTTGTATACTTGGAGGTGCATTTAGCAGGTCAGTCTTTACCCTTCTCAACAAGATCAAGTCCAGTGCTAGAAGCTGGATGGTAAGGTGACACACTGTGGGAACACATCACAGGTACTTTCTGTGGGATGTCAAGAATGTGCTTCAAGTCTCCATGAAGAGAAGTCATGTAACTTTACATATCAGCGTGTGAAAACATGGCAGAATGTGGCTAAACTAATATAATAATAGTAATTGGTTAAATGTTTGTGGTCCAGTCTGGACCTTGGTCATCACTTAGCAGTATTTTTGCTGTGAGCAGGTATGTTCAGTCGAAAGTGAAAAGGAAACATTTCCCCCATCTTTTTACCACCCAAGCAGTGACAGCCACCCATAACATCAAGAAGGGAACATTGTGGCAGAGAACATCTCTCCCTTCTGAGGCTTCAGGAGGAGCCTACTGAAGACCTAAGCTGTTCAGATTATAAAATGTCTGTCAAGTCCATTGTTTTTAAGTCAGGGAGTGCTAAGTATCTTTTCTTTTGTCTTGTACATGTCTCACAAACATATTTATCTCATACTTTGAATAGTTTGAAATATTTTTTTTTTTATGGAACCATTTCATAGAATGGTGGTTTGCCTGAAGTAGGAATGGAATCACAGTTTTATTTGAAGAAGAATTCTGAAAGTAAAGCTTTAGCTTGTTCAGTGTGTAACTATAAACAAAGCCCAGAGATTGTCTAGTCTTTTCTGTTGGCCAGTAACTTCATTATATTTTCAATGTAATTTTTTTGGAAACAAAATGGCTAAGTGGATGGGTTTGACTTTTTTTCCTCCTTTCTGTTTCTGCTGTTTGCCTTCAGGAAGGGTGTATAATCATGTTTCATTGGCCAAAGCATGGAATCATTTTGAAGACAAGATCCCAACACAGTGAAGAGAAAGGAAGATAAACCCATGAATGTGTTGGGGCTTATGAAAATTCCAGGACTGCATCCTGATAATTGGTTAATAATAATAATAATGACTTTCAAAAATACCTAAAAATAAAAAGTACTGATATGTTTGTATATTTTGGTCTTTCAAGGCAAGCAGAGTGCTGGTGGCATCCCGTAATTTTGCAAATGATGCTACATTTGAAATTAAGGTAAGAGGTGTTTTGCTTTGTGTTAATAATATTTCCACAGGTATACTTTGTTACAGAGTTTTACCTTTGAAATCGAACATTTTGATATTCATGCTCTTTTACCATTTTCTTCCAAATGTTCTAGAGTCAGAGGTTCAGAGAAGTTTAGCAAAAGTTAGAATTCACTTTTCTTGCTCAGCAGCTTGCTGGTGTTTTGGGGAGGGGGAAGGGGGGAGACCTAAAAAAATTGAAAACTTAATCCAAAATTTAGAATGTTGTTTCAGTAAAATATTTCAATAGGAATAGAGTGCTTCTTTAAAAGTTTGTCTTTCAACCTGTAACTCCTTTGACTTCGAGGGGTTCTCAGTGAAAGTCGTCTTAGAAATATTTCTTTTCTACTCCACCCCATTGCACAGTGAACTTTATGATTTAAGGAGTCAGAAGCAATATGTAGCATTTCCAGTGTGCTCTTCTGCAGCTTTTTGAATTAAATATTGTTGCGATATTAGATCTTAGAATGGGTTGGCAGTGTTTTTGTTGTAGTAACTGGAAGTTAACTGTCTGATTCCATTTCAGAAATGTGATCTTCACCGACTGGAAGAGGGCCCTCCTGTCACCACGGTACTCACCAGGGAGGATGGGCTCAAATACTATAGGATGATGCAGACTGTTCGCCGAATGGAATTAAAGGCAGATCAGCTGTATAAACAGAAAATTATTCGTGGTTTTTGTCACTTGTGTGATGGTCAGGTAAGTGGTGGTTTTGTAATAAAACCATGTTAGAGTTAGGAATTTAAGTATGGTTGTTTTGGGTTTTTTAATTAGAGAGCATGGGGGTAGGGGCAGAGAGAGAGAGAATCCCAAGCAGACTCCACATTCAGCACAGAGCCCATTGCTGGGCTCGGTCCCATGACCCTGGGATCAAGACCTGAGCCTAAATCAAGAGACGCTCAACCAACTGAGCCACCCAGGTGCCTCAGTATGGTTTGTATTTACTGGTTTTTACCTTGCCTTTTGCATCAGAAGGACTCGAGACTGGCTTGTCAGAGTAAAGATGAGAATGCCGAGACCTGCTATGAAGCTTACACTGGAGAATTTTTTCACATGCCCCTGTGCCTTACATGGCACTGTGATCACCTGTACTGGATATACTTTTGGGGGGAAGGGTTTTCATTTTGATTTTTGTCTTGTGGATTTAGGCCAAGGGTTACAAATTCAAATGCCTGTGGGGACTAGCTAGGTGCAATAAAGGAGTGAAGAAGGCCAGCTGTACAAAACTAGAGAACGGTGACTAGGACTGGTAGTGACCTTGAGCAGGCAGCCCCCCTGCCCACCAGGGGCATCATAACTTGGTTCTAGCCGGTTGATGCCATGTGGACATATGAGATTAGTGCTTCCTGTTGTTTGTTTCTTCTAGAGAAGACAGAAGTCTGGATTTTCACATGAAATTCCCCCAATATTAATGTTGATGTCTAATTCGGGATTTTTTCCATATCACTATATGGGCTTGAAACTGTGCATCTGTGGATTGCCGGTTTGCAGCTTCTGGCTTGTGCTTTACCCTCTACTCTGTTTGTGATGAAAAATAGAGCTCTTTTTGTGGTTATTAAAGAGTTCCGCTAGGCCAAATGTTTCCTAATATTCTAGGGATTCTTTTATCTAGAAATGTGAATTGTATTGACTCATTGCTGCTGCTTCTTTTAATGCAGGAAGCTTGTTGTGTGGGCCTGGAGGCCGGCATAAATCCCACAGACCATCTTATCACAGCCTATCGGGCTCATGGCTTCACCTTTACTCGTGGACTTTCTGTCCGAGAAATTCTTGCAGAGCTTACAGGTTTGCTGTTGATTTTCAAAAAAGAAAAATTACTGAAATAACTTTGCAGATCTCTCATATTAAGATGCTATTACAACTTAATATTAAAACGTTTTTGAGTTAAAAAAAAAAAAAAGAAAGCCTCTCCTTTTGGTGCTCTGGTACCTCTCTTGTGCTTTTGAGTAAGCTGACCGTTTTTGAGGTCATCTGGTCCTTCAGGTAGAAGTTTAAAAATGTTAGCTCCGTAAAATCAGAATACTGTTGATCACTCAAGCATGCCAGTAGAAATCTAGCAGTCATAGAAAGTAAATGGGGTAGGAGCATTTCATTGTATGCAATTTAAATTCTAGGAATCTTTTTCATGTCCCCTTTGACTTTTGAACTGTTCATTGTACCAGTGTAGGGGAAATCAGAAGATGTTTATAACTGGAAAAAAAGTCCAGGGTATCATGATAACGTCTAAAGGATAAAGGTCAAGGACATGCGACTGGATTGGTGTTCATGAAAGGATGTAGTGGAACATGTATTTGCATAGAGGGATGGGTGCTTATACAGTTGAATTAGCCTGTGAGTCCCTGTGGTTGACCCTCTCAGTAAATACTTGGCGTGCGATTTTCTTTTGTATATTTGGTTTTTGATGTGTATATTCTGCCATTTCTAGGACGAAGAGGAGGTTGCGCTAAAGGGAAAGGCGGATCGATGCATATGTATGCCAAAAACTTCTACGGGGGCAACGGCATCGTTGGAGCTCAGGTGACCCGAGATGAGGATGAGGATTGCATGCTTGCCTTGATTTGGCCTTAGACCATGTCTTAAAGATCTTCACACCCCAGAGAATGTTCCTCTTGAAGTATTTTAGGACTGTGGGGGCTTGGTGTACTTTTTTTTAAAATTTTTATGTTTTTAGGTTATATTTTATATTTGAGAGAGAGAGAGAGAGAGACAGAATCTGAAGGCGGCTCCAGGCTCTGAGCTGTCAGCACAGAGTCTCAAACCCACGAGCAGTGAGTTCATGACCTGAGCCGAAGTCGGATGCTTAACCGACTGAGCTACCCAGGCACCCCAGGGAGCCTGGTGTTTTTTAAAAGACCTGTTGCTTCATAGCCTACCATTTGATCAGTTAATAAACAGGTTTGGACAGTGATTTAAAATTCTTCCTTTTAGGTATTTGTCAGGTTTTATAAGGAAGCAAGAGTCTGTAGTAACAGCTGTACCTTCACCTTTTCCATTTAAGTACATTGATTGCTTTGTCACATCCACTTTGGCCTACCTCCCCCTGCTGTAGACTGCTGATGCTAGTGTCTGACAAGGAAAGGCAGGTGATCAGGATCTTAGGGGCCTAGTTAGAAATAAATCCAGCTTTCTTGCTTATGTAGTTCTCTTCGTTCTCATCAGTTAGTGAATAGTGAAGAAGTAACAGTGTAAAAATGTAACTAGATTGTTTGGTTTGTTTTCTAATGAAATTCTATTATATGTCAAAAAAAATTAGGTTTCATGTTTTGGCTCTTTAGTAGTGGAATCTTTGCAGAAATGTTGTTTCATGGTTAAAAGAGAATGAGAATTATTCATGCTGTTTTACCAGTTTGTAATTATGGGGGTGGAGTAGTTAGAGATAGCAGTGGAAGAGGGAGTTTGCAGTGACACTGTAATTTTTATCTTAAATTCTGGCCAGGAGTTAAAATGCGGAGCATTAATTTCCCTCCTCATGGAGGGAAGTTGGCTAACAGACAGTCTATACAGTGTCCTCTTGGTTTTGGGGGTAGATTCCCTTGATTCATTGCTTATATACAACACCCAGTGCTCATCCCAACCAATGCCCTCTTCAATGCCCATCACCCATTTTCCCCCACCCCCCCCATCAACCTTATGGTTTGCCTCCCTCCCTTTCTGTTTGTAACTATTTTTTTCCCCTTCCCCTCCCCCATGGTCTTCTGTTAAGTTTCTCAAGTTCCACATATGAGTGAAAACATATGGTATCTGTTTTTCTCTGACTTACTTAGCATAATACCCTCTAGTTCCATCCACGTTGCTGCAAATGGCAGGATTTCCTTCTTTCTCCTTGCCAAGTAGTATTCCATTGTATATATAAACCTCAGTGGTTCTTTTCTTGGTTGTCCTTAATATTAGGTGCCCCTGGGAGCAGGGATTGCTCTGGCCTGTAAGTATAACGGAAAGGATGAGGTCTGTTTGACTTTATATGGCGATGGTGCTGCTAACCAAGTGAGTATATGCCTCTTAAGTTTTTAATAACCATTGCAGTTTTATTCCTAAAGCGTTGAACGTTCATAGTTCATTTATAGAGAAAAAATATATTGCTTATTAGTTGAAGTAGCCATTCGTGGAAAGCTAAAACTTGGTTTTATGGCCAGATTAAAGGTTTACTTCATGGCCTGTTCACCAAGCGCTTTGTACGGGCACACCCGTGAGGGAACTCTCCTTTGCCTCTACCTCAGTGCTTCACAAACGCTCGGCGGCTGAAAGACCTTTTCACATCTTACCCCGTTGCAAACCAATTCTTCAATCAGTACCGTAACGTACAGACTGATTCTCTTGGATGCCCTGGCATCGTCAGACTCCTCTCACGGTCTGTGAGCCGCGACTCTTTCTGTACTTCTGTCATGGCCCGAGTCATCACCAGCCCGTGCACAATACTCTGAGGCACTGCTCTGGATGCTGATTCTCAGGCACTGGTTCACTCTGGTTATCCATCGGGTCTCCTAGCATTTACAATAAAGCATAAAACCAGGTAGCCACAGAGCCAGTGTGTTTCGTACTACTGCCTTGACCCCACTTAACAAGTGGTGGTATTTGGTTTGTGCCTGCCTTGGGTTGCAAAAAGAGATGTTTGCTGCTGCTTGTCCCTAACACACACTCGTTGGTTTCAAAAGCTGGTTTGTGGAAGGTGAGGCATTTCGTGTTTTGTGAAAACTTCTGTGTCAGGGGGCAGCTGCGGGGGATGATGAAGAAGTCTAGAGAAAAATGGCAAAATGAAACCATTTGAACTTCTACATACTTCCAGGGTCAGATATTCGAAGCTTACAATATGGCAGCTTTGTGGAAATTGCCATGTATTTTCATCTGTGAAAATAACCGCTATGGAATGGGAACATCCGTTGAGAGAGCAGCGGCCAGCACGGATTACTACAAGAGAGGTGACTTCATTCCTGGGCTGAGGGTAAGGACATCTGGTGTGAAGCCAGGGCTACCCCCTTGATGCCTCTGTGCGTGACCTTGACAATCTCACACACGTTGAAGAGTTCTCGGTTTTTAGTGCACACATAGGTCCTGTAAAAATAAAATGGTTTTAGGTTGATTTATGTTCTGCCCCTTTCCTGTGTATCAACAGGTAGATGGAATGGATATCCTGTGTGTCCGGGAGGCGACGAGGTTTGCAGCCGCCTACTGTAGATCTGGAAAGGTAAGGCTTTCTCTTAGGCCTGTGGGCTAGAGGTTTCTATTGATGTTTGTCTTAAAGTTAAAAGAATGTCTCCCGTGTGTCTATCGTAGCTCTTCAGGGGTAGCTGGTAGTTGAGGTTATGTATAAAGTAGAAGCAGAGTCAAGTGAATCGGGGCCCTTTGTAAATAGTGTGGTCTTGGTAGCTCACCTTTTGGGAAACGAAAGATCCCACGTTGCCTCCATTTAGGGCAAATCTTTTGAGTGCTTCCTCAGCATTTTGCCTTGTGGTTTGCCTCCAACCTCTACCCACCCACCCCCTCCATAAGCCCCTCGAATGAACACTGGAGACCCTCACAATGCTCAGCACAGAACTTTGCTTGGATAACAGGTGTTCAGTGTAAGCTTGTCTTCTCTAAGTTAAATATTATGGTTCAAGTGTGTAATCCTAGTCTTCCTGTTCCAGTTGAGAATCTTGACCTTTCAGGGAGAGCAGTAGAGGAAGAGGGCAACAGTGAGGTTGGCGAAGGTGCCATCAGAGCTGGTGGAAAGAACGATGTTCTCCCTAAGTTGGTGTTGCACAGCCCAGAAAGCATGTCCTTAGGGTTGACCTTTCAGTGACCTCCCCTGTGTGGTAAGATTCGGACAGCAGTGATGCTAGTGGGGCAGGGGGTGGAGCAGAGGGGGAAATGTAGAGTATGACTGAGGTGGCAGTGAGCTCAGCGGTCTGTATTCAGACTCCCAAGACTAGAAGAGGTCCAGGCTTGGGAGGTGGGTATCATTCCCCTCTTCCCCAGTTCCTGAAAGAATATGTGGGGTACAAACATATGTAGAAACGTTATCACCGGTTTGTGGTATGTGTTGACTTTCCCAGCCTGATCTTGGAACTAGAGGAATCTAGAAACCCTTAGCCCAACTCACTGCGCTTCTCAGTAGCTCCTGGATGACACAGAACAGAAAGAATAGGTGACAGTTCCTGAGGAATTGACGTAGGTCGGGTGATGCAGTAAATACTTCTCATGTGTTCATTGGCACAACTCTTGAGTCCGGTCCCTCATCTGTGAGACCGGAACCTAAGGCGCAGAGCAGTCAAGGGTACATAGCTGCTGTACGCCACAGCCCAGATCGGACCCCAGGCACTTGAACTACCGCACCCAAACTGCCCGGGGATCCTAGATCCACCCTCTCCCCCTCAGTGTTCAACCTCGTCTTCTGGAAGGGGGCTGGCGTAGCAGGAGGAAGGTGTCCTAGGGGTGGTCAGGCTGGCCGGCAGAGTCGCAGGGTTAAACAGCAGATGTTGTCCATGACTGCCGTCTTCGTCACACACTCGCCAGATCCGTGTGCAGCAGGATTGGTCGCCAGCCCCTCTGAAACACTGCGTGAAATGGGGGGAGGAGATTCACCTACCCAGCCTAGCTTTAGTTCTTCTGCCTTCTGTACTTTCCAGCACATACAGGTTTGCTTTTAGTCTTATTCTGTGAGATCTTATGTTCGTGTTTTTCTCTAGCTTTCTAAAAGGATCCAAATGTTTGTAGATCATGTCCTCTGTGACTGAGGGGGAAAACTAGATGAGATAAACTGACACCCTCCTCCTTGGTGTCATAACTGCTAATAGGTTTTTCTTCATTAAATCTCAGCTGTTTCATAGGATTATTATATATCAAAGACCATGCTAATAAAATGATTAAGATCATGTGGGCTCTATAACATGTTAAATGCCTTTTGGATTCCAGTAAGTTCCTGTTAAGAATGAGGAGGAGGGGCACCTGGGTGGCTCAGTCAGTTAAGCATCCGGCTTTGGCTCAGGTCACGGTCTCATGGTTCATGGGTTTGAGTCCTGCATCAGGCTCTGCACTGACAGCTCAGAGCCTGCTTCACATCGTGTCTTTGCCGCTTCCCCGCTTGTGTTCCCTCTCTCAACAAACATTAAAAAAAAAAAAAAATGAGAAGGATGAAATGGAATACACAGGTATTAGAAATGAGAACAGCTACGTCCGGTAATAGGAATTCTTGACCACTCAGCCAGTTTACAGATTGACAAGAAGATCTTTGATTCTGAAAGGATATGCTGTGCCCATCATCTCAGTCTCTACTGGGTTCTGTTTTAGGGGCCCATACTGATGGAGCTACAGACTTACCGCTACCACGGACATAGCATGAGTGACCCTGGTGTCAGGTACGGTCATGGGAAATCTGAGTGTGGTGTCCCAAGTGGCTGGGCTTTGTGTGTGGCTACTCACATGAAAAAGCAAACATTTCTGCCTTTGCTTTGGAGGCCAGACACCAGTGGGCTTCATGCGGTGAATTAGTTGACATCAAGTAAAGTAGTTATAGGAGTCTTTGCCTGGAAGCATTCTGAAAATGCCTATAATACACAGCATGCACTATGCTCTTGTTAGCAAGAGCAGCAATAAAAAAAATTGCAGAGGGGGACGCCGGGCTGGCTCAGTTGGTAGAGCATGCGACTTTGTGTCTCCATTGGGAGCTCGGGCCCCACTTTCGGGGTAGAGGTTACTTTAACAAAAACTGCAGAGAGAAATCATTGCATAAAACAGGTCGACGGTATGGAGAGTTTATGTATTTAGGGGCATGTAGCTTTTGTAGGCACTACCCCCATGAAGACTCAGAATTTGAAAAGCTGGCTGGTGTGGAGTGAGGCCACCTGGCACGTGGGGTATTCAACATGTTGAAATCTATCAGTGAGAGGTAGGTTATGGTAGGAAGATAGTTTTACTTGTCGATTTAGTGATTCTGGCATGTAATGCTGCCATCCCAGCGTGTGACACAGTTAAAAGAAGTAGAGTTAGAGTAAGCCCTGACAAGCCTTGGAGTAGATTGGAGTTCTAAGGGAAAACGTTATAAAGAGCAAGTGGGAAAAATGTCCTTGGTGTTTGCAAAAAAATGGTAGAGCCCTTCCTTGTGGGGTTATATGTGACTTAGGACAAGGAAGTGCAGTTGACCCTTGAACGATACAGGTTTGAACCGCATGGGTCCATTTCTTACAGAACGGTATTTTTTTCTCTGATTTTAACATTTTCTAGTTTACATTAAGAATATAATACACATGTACAAAATGTGTTTTTTGGGGGAGTCAAAATTTGCAGATTTTCTACGGGGTGTATGGGGAGTTGGTGCTTCTGACCCCCACGTTGTTCAGGGGTCAGGTGCATCATAGAAGAGGGCACATAAAGAGGCTCTACCCCGTCCTTCCTACCCTTCATCTAGAGCCAAGAAGCAAATAAAGGCTTGGCCCCTGTTGTCAGACCGCCTGAGAAGCCGGGGGAAGTGCCAGGGTAGAGTTTCCTATCAAAGACACTAAGCAGCTCTTAGAGAATTGTTAGAGGTGGGGTACCGGAAATGTTCTTACCTATTCGTCTGCCTCCCTGTAGTTACCGTACACGAGAGGAGATTCAGGAAGTAAGAAGTAAGAGTGACCCTATTATGCTTCTCAAGGATAGAATGGTGAACAGCAACCTGGCCAGTGTTGAGGAATTAAAGGTAGGCTCTCCTTTCTGGGCAACGTGTTTTTCTGCACACAGAAAGCTGCCGCTCCTGGGGAAACTGCCTCCGTAAATGGGAAGGTTTCACAGCACATGAATCAGTCGTATTTGCAAAAGCTTTAACGCTCCCGGTAGCACCATTCTTTTTTCCCTAAAAATAGACTTTGGATGTTAAATTCATAAATGTTCCAAAATTTAAAAAAACAATCATCGCCTTCAAAAATAGCAACTATTAGCACTTGTATACTAGCAACAGGTTCCAGGTAGAGCTAGTTGGTACCTAAGCTGCTGTGTGTTCAAAAACCTCCCGAACTATAATCTGATTTTTAGGAAATTGATGTTGAAGTGAGGAAAGAGATTGAGGATGCTGCCCAGTTTGCCACCGCTGATCCTGAACCGCCTTTGGAAGAACTAGGCTATCACATTTACAGCAGCGACCCACCTTTTGAAGTTCGGGGTGCAAATCAGTGGATCAAGTTTAAGTCCATCAGTTAAAGGGAAACTGCACATCACGGATGGTGATACTTTCAACTGTAAGGGACTCTGTGTTCTCCACTTTTAACATTAAGCAAGAAAAACCCATAAAAAGAAAGGATGTAGGCTAAGATAGTAATTGCATGTGTTTTGTATAGTGTTGCGTTGAAAGACGTTATTGCACACCTAAGTATTTAGTGTGAAAGTTACAAAGGGTATTTTAGACTTATTTCCTTAAAATAGTTCTATTTCTTTTAATTGAAAAGTATTTGCTAAATCGTATACATTAAGTGAAAAATGGCCATTTCTACCTGTCCAACCCTGCCATCAGTCGAGGGGAGTAGGATCATTCCCTGGACCCTTGTAGTGGCAAGTGTCCATCACCAGTGTGCGTGTGGAGGCTGAAGCCGATTCACACTGACCACTGCTCAATAAAACGCAATATTTATTATATCCAGGCAGGGTACAGAAGGACAATTCCATTTTTAAATAAGACCTCTTCATTTATATATTAAATACAAAACATAGTTTTCTATGTACATTCAGTATCAGACAGAAGGCATATTCTTAACATTTTAATCTTGTAAGTACCCCATGGTCTAGAACAGTGATGCCAGCCTGCTTTCCAGTAAGTGCTATAGGGTGTACGGAATTTTCATCCGTTTTTAAGAACGCCATACTATTCTGGGATGTCAAAATTAAGGTTCAGTCACTGTTCTCACAATGCTAAGGTTCCACTCACCTTTAAAACATGTTGATAAGTAACAACACGTTTAAAAAACCCATCCCGTTTCTGTAAGTCTTTAAAACTTCAAGGTCTTAAATAGTGGTGGTTTCCTTGTGTAAACTCGGTGAAATTCATGTCACGTTAATAGAAGTTTAAACAAAGATGACAGCTCTTGGCTCCCTCTATTCCCTGGCTTAGCCGACAGTTTCAGCCTCATCTTGGGAGGCCAGGGACCCCTGAGCCTTTCTTCTGTACTGGGAGACTGCTGTCCAGAGCCTGCAGAGGAGACCGCCACTAGGAAACAATCCAGAGTCTTTTTTTAGAGTGGTAAGAAAAGAACTTCAAAACCCCACCAAATACCTGGGTAGCTCTTATGTCAAAAGCTATGTTAAGTAATTCTAGACTTGTCTAGATTTGCCAAAATGCAGTTCCTAACTTGAAGATACGTCCTCTTGTATTTGTGCCCAGTAGGAAGGGGACGTGACCTGCGAGGTATGTGCAGGAATGCCAGGTTGCTAGAGAATAAAAAGGGTTGGATGGCGCATGGATGGCAGAAGATGGGAGGGGGAGAGCTTTTGTGTTTCCCCTCCCTCTTTCTGACTCATACGCAACCTGATCCTAGGAAACCTCCAGAGTTGGGGGCTGAGATTGTGGCTTAGAAAACACACTACCTAGATAGGAAATTAATCTCAATGAAGGGGGAAAGTTACCAGCCCTTTGTTTTCTACTGCTTTATTTAAAAGCATAAGCACAGGGAAAAAAAGTCATTTTCTGTTAGTGTTTTGAAGCCATTCTTACCGTAGTCTAAGGTGTCTTAGATCTTCCTTAGTGATATCATTTAGAATATCAGAAAGTGTATAACCCTCTTCAACAATCTGAAACAGACATCAAATACATAAGAGCTAAGCTGCTATTATTATTTGTTATTATTACAGCATAGGAATGTCTTTTTGTTACAAATTTACCTTTTCTATTGTACTCGCATCGGCTCCTTTCTCTTGTAACCAGTCTACAAGCTCTTTATCTGTTTTCTGCCCATGAGACCCAGGTGGGGATGCTGGGTTCTCTGGAGTATCTGCAACGATGAGAGATTTGTTTTGTTGTATATTAATTCTGCAAAGATAAGTTGGATGAAATAAACTATTCCAGAACGTAAATGTGACTTGAAAGCAAATTAATTCATTAAACCTGT
This sequence comes from Felis catus, assembly GCF_018350175.1. Classification (NCBI taxonomy): domain Eukaryota; kingdom Metazoa; phylum Chordata; class Mammalia; order Carnivora; family Felidae; genus Felis; species Felis catus. The sequence goes on from NC_058386.1 coordinate 15,607,407, forward strand.
CTTAGCAGCTCTAGTCCACAGTGCACAACATCACACAGTTCTTGGCTTCACTTTCCAGAGATTAAAGGAACCACAGGTAAGGGTGATTTTCCTTCTTTGGAATTTGATATGCTATAGGTCTACCACTTTAAATGCTTATTCTAGTCTTTAAAATGCCTTTTGTAAGGAATCCCATCCTTATCTGCACTGGAAATCAAATGAGGAAACAATTCAGTATTGAGATTTTTGTACCAGCGCCTATCCATTCTACATTCCAAGAGGCAGCTGTAGCCCTTTTGTAGGCACACAATGAATTCAGAAGGTAGGTAGTAAATCGCCCTGTTTAGGTATGCGGTAAGACATTTTCATCACCCCAAAAAGTTGTTGTGGCCTTGAATAATCTGTCCCCTCCCTGCCCCCATTCTGATTGGTTTTCTGTCCCTGTAGTTTTGCCTTTAACAGAGTACTGCATATATAAATATTCCATACTTAGGAAGTCCTAGTGTGTAGCCTTTGAATCTGCCTTCACTTAGCATAATGCATTTGTGATTCATCTGTGTTTTTGAATGTACCGGCAGTTCCTTTTTATCGTTGATTAGTATTCCAGAATCTACTGGAGTGCTTGCTGGTTTCATAGAGAATAACTGCAGCAGTGTCAAGGCTGACTAGACCGTTAGGCAGATTTTCAGTGGTCTCGCTCCCCCAAGTCAGAGCAAGTGGAAAATTACTCACCATTAGATTTGAACTGTAACTGAAGATGATATAATTCTTGAGTTTTCTGCTCTAGGGTTTGCCGTAGAAGATTCTGGTACTCTCTCTCTTTCTGAACTAGGTGTTCCAAAAGTCTGGTTAAACAAACAAGCCATTATCGAGAGAGAGCCTAACATTATTCAGTTCAATTCACAAACATTTGTTGAACCTTACAGGTTGAAAGAAAATTACACAGTCCCAACAATCTGGCTGCAGCCTGTACCTGGGCACCTACCTTGTGTTTCCTCCCTTTGGAAAAAAAAGACCAGCACTCAGGGCATGGGTCTATTTTGTCTCAAAACCTATCAGGAACCAGAAAGATAACCTGAGGGTGATCGGTAAACTCAGCCAGGAAGGATCTGATAATTACAACTTGTCTCCCTGCGTCAGATCAAGTTGCTGAAACTAGTTCTCAGGCTCTTTCTCCTCTGGGGAGGAGGCCAAGGAGCTAGAAGCCCTGCTGCTTCTTTTTTTAATATTTATTTCTGAGAGCTAGAGAGCACGTGCAAGCAGGGGAGGGGCAGAGAGAGGGGGATAGAGGGAAAGCAGCGAGCCCGATGTGGGGCTCGAACTCACAAACTTTGAGATCATGACCTGAGCCGAAGTTGGATACTCAACCGACTGAGCCACCCAGGTGCCCCTGCTTCTGATGGACAGTGGTGGGAGGGAGCCGGCAAAAAGACCCCCTCAAGCGGGAGGAATACAGCTCCAGACGTCTGTGGGACCAGTGACTGCTAAATGCTTCACAGCGGCTGGCCTCCCACTCAGGACAGACCAGGTGCCTCCAGGCCACACCACTCTGGGTGGGAGGTGCCATCCTCGTGCTCTACCTGACAGCAGCTAAGGCATCTCCGTGCCGTAGGGACAGGCGTGCTACCGAGGGAGGGCGTGCTTGTCTGCCATCTGTAGTCGGCTGCTGTCATTACTAATTCTACTGAAACTGCAAAGTAACAGAAGGACTATCAGCAGTGTAGATGAAGAGCCACTGAGCCCATATGTAACGGTTTAGGAATTTAGTAATTATAAACCTTACCAGAAAATTTTTTATTAATTTTTTTTGACATTTATTTTTGAGAGGGAGAGACAGAGGAAAAGTGGAGGAGGGGCAGAGAGAGGAGGAGACAGAATCAGAAGCAGGTTCCAGGCTCTGAGCTGTCGGCACAGAGCCCGGTGTGGGGCTCCAGCTCACAAGCCATGATCATCATCACCTGAGCTGAAGTCGGGCGCTCAACCGACCGAGCCACCCAGGCGCCCCACCAGAAAATATTTTAAAGTGGTGCTAATTATCACGAGCTTCCACAGGTGTCATAGTTTAAAAGCTTTCACAATTTTGCTACCGCTACCTATTAACTACAACTCCAGGTCTCAGGGCGCCTGGGTGCCTCGGTCAGTAAGGGTCCGACTCCTGATGTCTGCTCACGGGTTCGTGGGAGCGAGCCCCACGTCAGGCTCTGTGCTGATGGCGTGGAGCCTGCTTGGGATTCTCTCTCCCCCTGCCCCTCCCCACTTGCACTCTTTCTCTGAAAATAAAGAAGCTTAAAAAAATGAAAACAAAAACCCTGTAGGTCTCTAAAAAGAAGTGATTAGATCTGCCTAAGGTCAAACTTCAGAGATCCCTGGAGTGTATACAATGTTTCTTCCAAAATATGGATAGCTGATACCATATCTCCCTGTCAATTCTTAATTGGCATTAGTAGTGATCATATGGCAACAAGGCATCATCTGGAACCAGGACCAACTCATTTGCTCTGCCCGTGGGTTCTGTCCTTTATAGGTCTACTGATGTGATTACCCAGGGCAAACGGGACTCATTTTACTCATTTGACAAATATTTTCGAATATCTACTATGTGCCAGGAAGTGAACAAAACAGACCAGCTCTCTTGGGGGTACCTCACACCAATGCCAGGGTCCCCTGGCTGGGAAAGAAGGCCACGAATGCCTGCCGGCTAATTCTGACAAATCACACGGAAGAGATTCAAAGAGGGGAGGGTAAACTTCTGCAGGGTCAGGGTTATGGGACACCAACCCCTGGCTTGGCTACGTCCGTAGGGGCAGGCTGCAGCTGTCCACTGCTCTCTGCCGAACCCACACACCATGCCAGGGGGCTCACCTTGGTGAAGAGACAGAAAAAACTCCCCAGACGCTGGTGCCTTCGGCACGGCTGATTGCTCTGTGCCTGGTGGCAAGGCATCGCAGCTCTCTGATTCCTAACGTTAAAGAAGGGGAGGCTTTCTCCCCCAGTTGAAGCTGAGACCACCCCCCCTTGCCCACTTTGTTGGTGAAGATGCTTTTCCGAGACCCGGGTGAGACCCTCAGGCAAGCAGAGTGATAACCTTCCTGGCCCAAGTCACTGTCCCACCCCTGCCCACCTGTTGGTTTCTTGCCTGAGCTGGCCCAGCTGGAGGCTCAGGTGCCGGTGGTGGAGCTGCTGGGGCTGTGGCTCTGGGGCGCCCGCTGACGGGGGGCTGCTCCCTCGGTATGCCGCGTGCCCTTCACTCCCGGGCAGGTCTGCGGGGGGAGAGTCGTCCTCCACCTCATCTGGGTCCTTCTCCTCCCCTTCGGTCTCTGACGTGGGCTCGAAGTGGGCTCGGAGCTCTGTGAGATGACGGAAGGAGAAAGGACCGTGGTGATACAAGGCCAGGGCTCAGTGGAGCTTCTGTCCTTATGCCAGCGAACGGGAGTGTTCGGAGGCTGGCCCAGCGAGGCAGTGCTCCATCAAGGGACTGCTGACGTTATAAATAAATGGGGCGGAGACGTTACTCCATTCTCAGCAGTGAAAAGATGCTCACGGCCAGTTTATAGATGAGCAAACTGAGGCTGAATGACGTTAAGTTAGTTAGCCAAGGATGGCTTTACAGAGGTGCAACCAGGCTTCCAACCTGGCCTGGCCTGGGTGGTTCTACTACAGAAAAGGTGCCCGCTTGGAGTGGGGTTTAACGAGAACCAGGCAGGAGAGGACATGACAGGGAGGGAGCAAAGTCAAGAGAGGAAGCGGCAATGTCAACACGAGTGGCGCAGAGCCTCCCCCTCCGAGGATGAAGTCACCGCAGGAGAGAGAACTTGGGTATTAAGCGGCTCTGTGGCTTCACAAATGACAAATGAGAGGTACAAAAGCCAAAAACTGGGGCCCCTGGGTGGCTCGTTAAGCATGTGACTGTCCACTTCAGCTCAGGTCATGATCTTGGTTTCATGAGTTCAAGCCCCGCGGCGGGGTCTGTGCTGACCGAGCAGAGCCTGCTTGGGATTCTCCCTGTCTGTGCCCCTCCCCCATTCACGCTGTCTCTAACTGAAGAAAGCAACTTAAAAAAAGCCAAAGATTTCTAGAGCTACCCCATGATGATTCTGACAGGAGACGGAGCCCGTAGTAAGCACCATCAAGCCACCAGTAGGCATTCCTGAGTGAAGGCGGGGGGCACTGCGGGATCCCGGCCCTCAGGCCCAGGGCTCCCTCTCCGATGACAAGTTTTGGCTCTGTGCAGTCTCCTTGGTTATGGGTAGGGGACACAGAAGTATGGCTCCAGAAGTTGCTAGCGTTCGCTGAATTGCAGGGAAGTATACTGCCCAGATGGGAAGGAGAAAACCACTGCTGAGGGCGGAGCACACGTGTGACCTCGCCCGTGGCCTGAGCCCGCCCTGGACCGCGAAGGCTGCACGCTTACCCGGGATGAGAATGCTGACCGCAGCCTGCACCGCTCGCCGGATGACGGTGTCCATCGCAAACATCCAGTGGGGCCTAATTAAATGGTTCCTCAAAACTTTATTCACCTATAAATCACAAAAATCCAGATTTCTGGTCTGCTGTACGTTCAAGAAATAGGAGTTCTTACGAATTCTAGTTTACTTCTACTCAGAGATAAAATGTTAACCGTGCTGCCCTGCATCTCTACCTGACATACGTTCCCTCCGGACTGGGTCTCCCTCCAAGCTGACCCTAAGTCATGCCGGGTCTTCGGGATGGGTGCAGTGATCGGATCTCCCGCACCGGGCTCGTTGTTGTTTACTCTGAGAGTATTTCTGGTGCACCTATGAAAAGTCAGGCTCTTCGCTGGGGACGTGGGACACAAAGCTGGACCAGACACGGTCTCACGCCTGGAGCAACTCACATCTGTCTGCACAGACACATAAGCTTAAACCCCATGCCTACTCAGCTGGCAGATGCCACTTGTTCCCAAGTCCTACACTCCTGCTCTTAGTGGCCAGATACAATCCCCTCGTTCACCTGTACTTGCATATTCTGTGTTTAGAATGAACTGCTGAAACTAGGGATTCAGGTGTACACAGAAGAGATGGGGACTAGGGGAGAAGATGGTAACTGAACTCCAGGGTCCCGGCTGTGAGCCACTTCAGTGGGCTTCCTGCCTTCTAGCACGTTCTCTAGAGCCAGACGGAACACTTACAGCATCCTGAAATCCGAACAGTACCAGATGAATCTGATTGATGGACGAGCTGTCAAAGTCCAGGGCCATCTTTAGCTTTGATATCGTGGATGCCATCACTCTGTGCTCCGGGGAGCGGATGAAGTCCCTCAGGATCCCAATTATTTGCTTGATGTGGCCGGCTGAGAGATGCAAGTCTTCTGAACTCTGATCACGAACCCCCCCCCCCCCCCCCGCAAATAATTTTCACTGAGTAAGTCAGAGAGGGGGAAACTCAAGATGTATTCTGTGGGCTCCCCAGGTGAGAAAGGGTCTGTCTGGAATTCCCCCCAGGTCTTTCATTAGGCAGCCCCCTCTCCTCACTGCCCACTCCCCCCCCAGGAATGGTTTTGCCATCCTGTTGTTGAACCCCTTCTAACTGATCCCCCTCTGCCGGCTCCTGGTAGAAGGTACAGTTCATAGCAGGGCAAGTGGCCTTGACCTTCCCGCTTCCAAAGTAAGTTAAAATGCAAACATTTTGGGGCGCCTGGGTGGCTCAGTCGGTTAAGCATCCGACTTCGGCTCAGGTCATGATCTCACGGTCCGTGAGTTCGAGCCCCGCGTCGGGCTCTGTGCTGACAGCTCAGAGCCTGGGGCCTGCTTCAGATTCTGTGTCTCCCTTTCTCTCTGACCCTCCCCCATTCATGCTCTGTCTCTGTCTCAAAAATAAATAAAACATTAAAAAAAAGTTTAAAATGCAAACATTTTTATCCATAACCTTTCCCCCTAAAGTGGCCTTTTCCCAGCTTCTGAGGGCAACTCAATGTGTCCTGCAGCTGGGGGTTCAAAACGAAGGTTTAACGTGAGTGAAGGGCAAAAGCTGTGAGTCCCTAAGCTTCGTGCTGCATTTGGCTTGTTTTACGCCAGGGGGCAGCACCACGCCATGCCTCGGTTCACCGCAGTGTTCCGCAAATTCAGGCTTTGGTGGAGTCTTTTTTTTTGCTTTGTATTTTCTTTTGTCTTGTTGGAAGAGGGAAGGGCATTGGGAAATACTTATGGTGATTACCGTAACTTTGCAAACCGTCCAGGGCAGCAGGAGACTCGTCCCTGTTCCGGGACCTGGTGCCAGGCAGAGGGGGCGGCATGAGCAGCAGCCCCGACCCGGCCCTACCTGGACCACGCACTCCTGCAGGTTGGAAGCCACCTGGTTCTGCTCCTCCCAGAGGATTTTGTACAGCATGGCGCGGCACTCACTGTC